>NC_083749.1:7267572-7601072 GCF_033458585.1 Syngnathus typhle
TTATGAGAGGTTTGGTCAAGCTACAACTGTTGTGAAAGCGCAGTATAAATGAACTGGAGGTTTTTTTTACAGTTTTGCAACTTTTATTATCTAATTCTGCTGACACATAAACAGCTACTAAAACAATAGTATTATTTGACTAACATCAATATCTAGCAGATAAATTCTCACATAATAACACGGGTAAGCCTTTACTCTGAAAGGACACTAAAGGTCATGCCCCTCAGCCGAAAATCAGTTTAACATCTCCGTCTCAGGTGAAGCTTGTCCGTCAAATTCAATTTGGATGCATTTGCAAAGCCGCCGCCACCGTCTCATTTGGCAAAATCAAAGCAATTTCCACAGCCATAAATCTCAAATAACCAAGCGGAGAACCTTTTTAAAAAGCTCTCAGTCTGCTAATAAAAATTCCTTGTTCCGCTCCCTTGTTTTAGTTTTAGCTCGTTGGATAGCCATCGATCCCACGTGATGATGTCTTGTTACTGTTTTGCAATTGACGAACGCTCCCGACTCAATGAAATCTGTCAGCCAAACTGTGGCATCTGCTCCATGGCTGCAGCCCGCGTCAGCATCTTTAAGCGGAAACAGCTGCAAAACTTTCGCCCTTTAGGCTAATCTTTGAGGCTAGTTGCTCTATTAGTGAATCACTGAAGTGTTTCAAATACCACGGAAGGTAAATAAATGTCAGGGTGGCCATTTAGAGCTTTGACGATGGCTGCAAACACGCTGACTACATACTTTGCTGGCTGAAGGCGACATTAAGATGAGCTGTGGGCATTTCTGTTGTCGCTTCTTGAAACAACAGCAAAACTTCTGAAATGAATCAAATGAACCTTTTAACAACCCAGTCAACCAATCAGCACATTTAAAAAAGCAAATAAACATAGATTAAAGGAATTATAACACTTATAATTATTTCATATTTTTTGTCAAAACATTGTCAAACATTGAAACAATGCAATAAATTCAAAGCAATCCCAAAAATTCAATTGCTCTTCTCATTCTTTCAGAGTTTTTTGTTTCTTCATTTTTTTTCATTTTGTTCATTATTGTGCTCTTTTTTTAGTTGTACTTTCTGGCGCTGAGAGTCAGCAGTCCATTATATCAGCTTTACTCAGTTTCCCTTTTATTTCTTTATTTGGCCTTGTATTTCTCTGTACTGATTCTTCTCACCTCCGAGATGCATTATTGAATGCTATCAGACTTTTTTGTTTTATTTACAATGCTTTACGCAAAATCACGGGGAACTGCTGCCTTTTTCACTTAAACCTGGGGTCAGCAGGCTTCCCCTCAGGAGAAGAGGGACGATTAGGAGTCGAAAGTACAGTTAGTTAAAGTGAGAGGAAAAAAAAAGATTTCCAGAGGCATTTAAAAAGCCTCGTTCAGGTTCTTTGGATACGCCAAAGCATAAAAAATCGTCTCAATGGTGTTAAAGTATAATAATTCATACTATTCAAATCGTAGCACTTGGTTGTGTCCTTCATTCATTCTTAAAAATAAGACTATTACTGTTGCACTTTTCTAAAAAGCAGAAAGAAAGTGGTGTTGGTGTACATTTTACAGTTAAAATATGAACAACGTTTGCAACTTTACAGTTTCTTTATTGTTCGTCATATATAATATAAAGTTCAGGTTAACATCAAATGAGAAAAAACTCTACACCGTTTTAGTCCCAAAACCTCTGGAAAATAACAACAATAAAAACAAATGAAATGTTTAGCCACCAGTGGTAATTTTGCATTTCAAATTTCTTCAGTGACAGAAAAGAAAAAAGCTCATCGTCAGCCACCAAGTGAAGCCAGAAGGGCTAACAAAGCCGACTTAAGTCACATCACTGATTTTGTCTTTATGCAAATAAGAGCCCCCTTAAGCCCATCGTGACATTGTTTTCTCCGACATTAAGATGTCACTGTGCGCTATTTTTCTAAACTCTTTGTGTGAGTGTGTAGTGTGTGTCTATGCCCGTGTGCGTGTGTCTGTGTGTGCACTTGGGTTTTGTACAATCAGGGTTAATTTAAGTATTTTTCCTCCGTTGTGATCCAAGTTAAAAAATGTCTGATTCAGGGATTCTCTGAGATTATCCAGAGCGATTATTCTGTGGTGTGGCCTGATCTTCTCTAGAAGCAATGGGGCTGACAATAGTGGATGTTAAACCTGTTTCATATTTGTGGAATATGTGTGAGTTCAACATTACATGATCCACGTGATTGAGGTGTGAGACAAAATGATAGCCAGTAGGAAGCGACCTGAAGCTTGTGCTATGGCCGTGATCTAATAAAGGAGCATTTATTTGCCTAGGTTCTACAATTGTTTTGTGTAGTGTGCTACATTGATCTCATGAAGTACACCACACAACATATGAACAAAAAATGGTTAAGACAATAATACGTTTTACCCCAATTTAACTGTTAGGGACTTTTGCTTTAGGATTGGAATGCATTGGAACAATCGTTTGTTGTTATTATTGCGACACACCAAGCTACCATGGTGCAATTGTATCAAATCGTGACATCTTCAGACTTGATGAAGGAGTGTGTTCATTCTCGTACACGTGACAGTTCAATATTAAGTATAAATGTGACAGCTAGCAGCTATTAATCACAAGACTTTGTGTGACTGCTTTGTGCAACTGTTCCACTCTTTTCACAAGGACTCAACTAGAAATATGAGTCTCGACGTTTCCCACTCGGCAGTAGCCACTGCATGAATTATTCTGTATCGAGTGAGTGACGCGGAAGAAAACACTTTCCGTGAAATGTATTTTTCCTGACACATTTTCAGTGGTTGGTGTGTTCACACTAAAGATGTAACAAAGATGGAGAACAGTTATGTCCAAAAGGTTGTGAGCAGCTAACAGCAATGTCAAGCTGTGTAAAACAAAAAAACATGACAAATATTTTTTAAATATTACATTCCGATGAGCAATATTCTTTGTAATTGCCTTGAAAATGCAAACCACACTGTGTTGTTCCTAGAGATGATGATGACGACGATGATGATGATGCTTTTATATTGCCTCATTCTCATTCACTGGTGCAGTCAGGCAAAGTGAATTACTCCTCAGCGGAGTGAATATTCTGTAATTGCAACTGGGATTTCTCAGGTGAAACATTCTGAGGTTGCAACAGTGGGATTCATTTAACTTGCATCTCCCGAAAGTTGGAGGAGACCTGTCGAAACAGTATTGGTTGAATGATAACAAATAACAGAGAGGGAATAATTACTTCCAGGCTCAAACCTTTATTTGTCGTGTAAGAAATGGTTAAGTCATATTTAAACAACAATAACTCTCATAAAATTAGAAATACAAATCACCTCCCATACAAACCTAAAATAACGGATTACACGTAAATAGTTTTGTTAAAGTTTAAGATAGATCTCTCAGTGTGCGGTAAGTTTTGGACAACTGCAAATTGTGTAAAAATGAAATGTGCATTCAAAATGTTCAGCAGAGGTCAAATTAATTTGACTTGTACTGACTTTTAAATGTTTTTTTTAATTTGGGGGGAAAATCCGCGATGTAGTGAAGCCGCGATGAACGAAACGCGAAGTAGCGAAGGATCACTGTATTTCCGTTTGTAAATATTTTGTGCAATTGAAAGGAGCACACGTTTCCTGTTACCTAAACACTTTGAAGACTTTTTTTAAAAATATAATATTCAAAGCCAAATACTTTTAAAACGATTTAGCTCAGTGGAGAAATGAGCTATTGAAGAGTGACAACTATAAACCCGGATGACGTGCCAAGGGGGCGGCTGGAGGTTCGGATCCCCCCCCCTCCAGCTCACCTGTGCTGCCGCCTCCTGGACGACCAGAAGCTCGCTTCTAGCTGGCTGATCGCTTCCTCTCATAAGTGCACGGCCACTCTGCAAGCGCTTTCAAAGCCGCACAAGCGCGCACAAGGAGCGCTGGGGCCAAATGGCGAGCACCGCGCCGTTGCTGCTGATCTTCCGCCTGCTCCTCCTGGAGCTCACGCCGATCACCGCAAGTGCAACCGACGAGGGGACACCCGGTGGAGAGGGACACGCAGCGGGGATTCCGTGCGAGATCAAGAGCGTCACCGTCTCCACACTGCCCGTGCTTCGGGAAAACGAGTTTAGCTTCACCGGCGTTGGAGCCTCCGGGAGCTCGGTCGGTGGAGGTGGCGATGGAGTGGGCGCCTCCGCGGGAGTTGGGGGCACCGCTGGAGGAGGACAGGGTGGAGGAGGAGGAGGGGACTCGCGGCTCTTATTATTCGTCAGGACGGATCTACCTGGGCGGATTTCTGTCATGGATGATCTCGACAATACGGCTCTGCCTTACTTCGCCCTCGGTAAGAACCGCTCTGATACCGATTCGACACTGTCAGTGTCACATTGGCACATGATGATGATGGTGATGTTGGTACCTGGATGCGATTTTTGAGTTAACATTTGCATAAATGAAGCAAGTTTTGTTGTCCTCTTAACATTCCAGAAAGCATGCAAGTAATCGGGACGCTACTATACTATTGTTCGTGCAAGTTCTTATTACTAATAATAATTATGATAATTATAATACAGAAACGGCATTGGTGTGTGCAAACTGTGCACCAAGCAAATTTCAACCTGAGAAAAAGTCATTTTCATGTTTCCTTTTTAAAAACATCTATATTTTACGTAGTTGTATGTAGAAAATGAAATGCTCTTCATTTGAAAGATCAGAAATATCAAGTTGAAATAACTGCAATATTAATTAAGACATTTTGATGACCCTCCCACAAATATGAAATTTCCCGAAGTGGGACATATAACGGAATATATTTTCTTATTAAAAACCAAATGTCACTCAATGTCTCCCCCTATAGGCGTGCTATATATTAAAGCTGCAGGAGCGTAAGTATATTTTGTTTATATTTTATTCTTATCAGTATTACGTTTTGACTGGTGACATTCCTATGTTGACACACTGAAAATGATTTACCGGAAATGAAATATTTTACCTCCCTATTGGTGGATTACGAGCACTTGTGAAACATACATCTCGAGAATCCATCTTTGAAGGTGATAAACTACCCTTTTTTTCTTTAATTACAAAGATTATTTTCACAATTTCACCAATTCCTTGTCTTACTTTAAATCTATTTTTAAAACTCTCATATTATACTTGAATGTTTCTTTCCAGTGTTACCCAAAAGCTCTTTTGACCCTAATACAACACAAGTTTTGGTTTTCCCTCAGCTTCAAATCCCTTGAAAAGTGATTTCCCTCACTGCACACGCTTTAAGTTACAATCTCATTTTTCTCCTCCTCGGTGCTGCTCTCCACGTGTTGTCGCTAAAATACGATTACATTTCATGCACACCCTTGGCCTCTCTGTGGCCCAATCAAGGGATGCAATTTGGTCCTGCAAATATGCATGAAATTGATATTTTACTCTCACATCAGTACACACACACACGTCCATACACACACACGACACAGTGGCTGGTGTTACTTGCACTCAATGAGATGCTTAGCTAGTCTTTGCGTCACTGTCAAGCAATAAGAAAAAACACACACATGCAGAGATGAGGGAACAGATGTAAACGGCCCCTTACTGTTTGGTTGACGGGTTGTGGGAATTATCCTCTTTTAAAACCTTGCTGTTGAACAACACATTTGCTTGAAGGAGATATATGAGTTGTAATTCTCCATCAAAGAAGCAGTGGTTTTTTTTATTAGTTTTTGTTTGTTAGTGAGCATGAGTATGTAAGCACGAAACTAATGGAATAAGAGTTAGTGTGTTCATATAGGCTGCGGCAAAATGAAACCAATAAAACATGGAACCAACAACCATGTAATTTGTCAGGAAATCTGTGTCACTTGTGCTTTTTATTGTTTCTCCTTTTTAATTAAAAAATGAGATCAGTGCCACTGAAAAATGAATCTCAGCGTGTTTTTATAATTTATAAAAAGCCCTGTTATTTGAGTTTTAATTGTGTGATTCAACACAATAACACAAAACAATGTGATTTATCCCACTACCTCATGGGAAAAAAGCAGACCAAATAAATGGTAGCTACTGTGAAAACGCCATGACTTCAAAATGAGACTTTTTTTTCAAACTATATATAGCCTGCTGTGTTATTTTAATCTCTTCCCTTGGTCTTAATTTTCCTTCAGAACTGCTGCAGGGAGGCTAAAAGGCTGGCTGGACGGCAAAGGCCTGCGAGCACTAAGCTAGTAAATCACTTTTCAGTTCTCTTCGACTGGTGAGAAGAAGGGACTTCTCTGTGCTCTCAGGCACCCAGCCTGCAAATTTACAGGAACTCTGCTACTCTGCTAGCTTAGCACCCCTCCACTCATCAGTGGCTAAATGCTAAAAAACATTGGTACCTCAAAGGCCAGATGTTTTAAAACATCCATCCATCCATCCATCCATCCATCCATCCATCCATCCATCCATCCATCCATCCATCCATCCATCCATCCATCCATCCATCCATCCATCCATCCATCCATCCATCCATTACATTGGCTTTTCTAGCTAGCTAGCCGCCAAAATCATTGTCGTTGGTGATGTATATCTCCGTCGATCCGTGCATCATCCATCCGCCTATCCGAATAGCAAGTAATTAATTATACCCTGCAAAATGCTTCTGAATGATGATGTTGGTATGGTTATTGTCTTGTAAATTCGTCTTTCCTCTTAATGTTGCTGAAATACGGTCTTTGGAGGCTAGCCCGAGACACAGATGCTCTGCGCCTAATGCACAGTAAAACCCTACAAAAACTTTATGTAGGTCTTCGCGAGTGTTTTTGTGCAGACACTAAGTAGTCATATGCACTCTATTAATAAGGTCATCAACATCAGTTTGAGGAGTTTCCAGCAGGACAATAAACATTCTGGGTTTTGTAGGTGATATAGCCTATTGGAAAAAAGACAAGTGCAAGGCATTGTCGATCTTCAATTTTTTCTGCCACATCATGTCCAGTACTGATGCAGATTTGGTGTAAAATAACATTGAATTACTTCTTTAGGATTTCATTTTTTTGTTTCCTAATAACCTTTAAACTGAGATCTGGGTGGAACTTGTTTTATGCCTTGCCTCTGCCTCTCATCGGCTCATGGTCGCGTCAGCAGAACTGTAGCAAAAATGACACGGCAGATTTCAATCAAATACGGCCATTAGCCACGGAAGGACTTTTTAAATCGACGGAAATGTCATTGAATTTTCAGGAGGTTGTGGTATTTAGTATCCATCTGAGGTTGATGCTGATAAGCCGAATGCTAGGCAAACCACAAGAAAAGTGTCGTCTTGCACCTCCTCCTTCATTATTGAAGGCACCATCGAGGTTTAGGGAAGGAATGAACGTTTGGGAAGGGATGGCAAGTACTCTTCCTGTTGTGGTCTGTCTGCTCAGCTTTGATTTATGACCACAAGTGTCATGGAAAATGGATGAACTGTATTGAGGAGAGATACTGGGCTCACCCCCCTTGTTTCATTCTTCTTTCCTTGTTGTCATGCATGTAATGGACTCAATCTATTTGGACTGCTCCGCCCAAAGGGTCCATTTAGACACTTTGGTTGTGTTGATTCATGTTTTTCCGACTTCTCTTCTGCATAATTGCACACAGAGGGAGCGGCATGTGATAACAACCCGGCAGGCCGCATCATTTTAACAAAGCTTGCTTTTCCAAATAACGGAGAGGAGCCGTTTTAAAGGGAACTGTGGCTTTCCTGACCCTCTCAGTGATTAATAGATGCTATGCTAAACTATGACAAGAGCTCACACCTGCTTTATGCCTCATGGTAAACGTTAACATCATCATCAAAAGTATAATTTGAGATTAATGTTGATGAACTGCACACAAAATGTGTGGGAACAGTGCCTGTTGCCGATTAGCCACTGCCTCAAACTTGACGGGATCTGGCCTTAGGTGATCCTGGGCATGGATTTAGCTGTCACACAGGACACAGCAGGTTATGTTATTTATATGCAAAAGTATTGTGTGTGTGTGTGTGAGATATTAACATTTGAGCAACGTTGAGTTATTGATATATTGTTTTTGTTTTCACTATTTCGAGTGTTACTATATTGTGATTGCATTAACGTTTGAGCAAGGTTGAGTTATTTATTCTATGTGCCTTATAATCCGGTGCGCCTTATATATCGACAAAGTTTTAAAATGGGCTATTCAGTGAAGGTGCGCCTTATAGTACAGAAAATACGGTAATAACAAAAACCAGGACTGGACACAGCAGTGGCAGAATGCTCGCCGAAGAGACACGGTAGGTCACAAGACATTCTGGCAAAGCGTAACTAAGCAAGCAGAGCTTAAATACTCAAAGACACAGAAGACACCCAATCCTGTGTTGAAATAAAGTACCATAGCAGTGACAACATTAATAACCCAAACACAGTCATGGAGATTATGCTTTGATCGTTATTTGTTGTCAACGGGCAAAGGCTTGCAAGACATATTTTTTTAGCCATTTAAAAATCAAAATTCCTCTATGAAATTTCTCACGTCAAGTCGTCAAGTTTATTTGTATAGCCCTAAATCACAAGCAGTCTCAAAAAGCTTCACATAGACAAAAATTGACAATTATTCTCAAAGCATCCCCTGATCTTAAGCTCCCAAAAGGGCAAGGAAAAACTAAAAAAAAAAACTGCCAGGGGAAAATGAGAAACCTTCAGAAGGGACCATTGCCCTTCCTTTGTTCCGAGCTGAAGACTTTTACGATATCCCCTTTTAATACATTTTCTTTTGTTCTTTGGAATGTCAAGCGGCGTCTTTCTCGCTCTCTTGTTTCCTTCTCATTGCATCTTTGCAAGCACACAAACACAGTTTTCAAGACGGAGAGATGGGAGATGAAAAGCTGCAGGAATACATGTAGGAAGAAAACGGTTTCTTCACTGGTGCATATGTGTATCTGCGTGAAGGAGCCACAAGCTCCAAATCAAAATTCATAAAGTTACCGACACGAACAGTATACACTCCCTGGTGTGCGCGCGTTGAATATATAATGTGACACTGATTTATAAGGGCAATTGAGTTGAGTTGCTCTTTTTCCACCTCCGAATCCCTTAATGTGTCCCCGCTACACAATGAATCACCCCAAGTGGCGAATAACGTGGAATGTGACTCTTAACTTTGGAAAAGCCTGCAACACGTTTGGGACGCTCTAAGTTTGGCTGGCGTCCCATCAAGATGCACACGGAAACAGAGCGCGATATGGATAGAGAAGCTTTCAGGAAGAGAAGAGATAGGCTAGCAGCAGTAATGTACCTTAATTGGATTGATCGATTAAGCAATCTGTGTGCAGCGCTATTCATTCATAAAAATACAACTCAAAGTGATTTACATGAATTCAAATAAAATTGTCAATTAATATGTCAGGTCATGTCTCGAAACACTCATTTTGGATTAACCCAAAACCTCATCTGATTAATCAAGGAAAAAAAAAAAGTTGCCTAGCCCTGCTTTTTAGACTTTAAAAAACAATTGAAAAAACTCTCTTGATGTAATTTTTTTAAATAAAAACATTATCCTTAAACATAACTGAAAACTTACAATAAACACATCCAGTAATTTACTAGCAAAAAATGTTAAATAAAATCATCGGACCTGGTTAAAGTAAATAATTAACAAAATTATCTAACCTAGTTACTTTTAAAAATAAGTAATCAATAAAGTAACTATTTTTCAAGGTAACTGCGGCAACACCGATAATGACTGTCCAAACCGGCCCGTTATAGACAAATTGTATAACCTTAGCTTTTAATTTGAAAGGTCTGAGGATAATCTTAAAAGAGAAGGCGCATCATCCAGGCCATTGTGTCAATTCTCTTGAGTCGTCAAGACGAAAGGAATTACCAAAATCATATCGCTATCGTAATTACACATGTGAGGAGCGACACGAAAAGGAAAAAAAGAGCATGCCTTTGTTCCCGTAAGCCGATCACAATGATGTTTAAGACCCATTAAATTCGATTCCCGCCAGAATTTCATCTGCACCTTGGAAGGATTCCAGCTCTTGCACATCCCCTGTGCCTCGTTTAATTTCAAATTGTGCAATGACTCACATTTGCTTTCGGGACCAACATTTTATTCCCATCGTTGCATTTGCACATTTGTCCGAGTTGGCTTTATCTGTGCCATAAGTCCCTTTTGTCAGTAGAATAATACTGTCTCATTCACAGCCGTGATGACACAAAGGCTCTATTTCATGTGCTAAACCGTCAAACTGATATGTATGTACCATGACGATAACATTATCCACTTTGGATCTTTTCAAGCGAGCTCAGCAAGCCCTAAGGGAGAATTTGACCTCACACGTTGCATGCTCATTGGTATGACACAGCTGTATCCCCCACTCCGCCATCTTATCCCCTTGTTGCTTTCGAAGACACATAACACGTACGTTTTTTTTTTTTATATATATTTTTTTCTCAGGTATTTTGTCTGGCGGTGGATTAAGCTCTGATCTGTCAGCAATTACCTTTAGAAGTAAGAACACAGCCGAGCGTTGCCTCCCCGAGGTTACGGCTCGCTGATCCGTCTTTAGACTGGTTAAAGGCCCAAGGTGAGCAGTGGATTTGCAGCCCATTATGTTACCACAGGTATTTATGCAGCAGACGCTTAAGATTGTCATGCATATTTGAAGAGCGGCTTGAGAGAATAAATTGGATTTGATTTTGACAATGTGAAATTTGCGGAGAAAACGAGGACATTATATTACACAGCAGTTGTTTGAGAGGTTAGCTGCAAGTTATTGTTAAAGCAGCAGCAGGGAATGTTTGTGTTTAGTATTCTCAAGTGTAACAAACCTTGAAATTGCTCTGGCAGTTTACAGATTGACAGGTTGTTTCATATTTTACCTTCTTAAATGATTTTTTTTTGTATCAGAGAGTGGACTTGAGTCTAATAGATGCCTTGTCATCTTTGCCAGCCAGTCGGATAGCACTCAGAAGATTCCAACTATGAGGCAGACACGCTATCCATGCTTCTCAAACGACATGACGACACGCTATGCAAATAAATCCAAAGTTGAAAGTCAAATTTTTGCATTTTTGCAAGTTTTACATTGGAAAAAAAAAAACACTTACCCCTTGTGGCTGGGGATGAATTTCCTAAACATAACCATTAGATAGCGACTCTGTTGCGACACAGCACCATAAATTCTAATTCGAAAAGTAAAACAGTAAATGAGTTAAAAAAAAAAGAAGAGCCGTCACATCCCTCAGCATCCGTCCCGCCTCCTTGGCTGCATCTTCTTTGTTGTGCTGCTGGTGCCGTCCTGGTGGAGAAGAGATGCTGCCAGGAGTTTACAAGACTGGGCCATTTTTTAAACCAGTTATTCTTAAACCAGAATTCATAGAATGCTCTAGCAATACATACTTCAAGTTGAAATGTTGACATTGAAGTCCGTGAACTAAGGTAAATTATTATGGGCAAAATTGTATTACCAATAGAGATGAGCTTCCAGATTATTATTTTCTGTACTGGTCGTCCTCAATAGGAAAATGTTATCCCAGCCAAGGTTACGAAAGTGATTTAAAAAAACAACAACTACATTTTACAGTTATAAAACTAGACAAAGTTGTAAAATGTAGTGTACACGTTCATTCACATGGGTTTTTTTTTAGGCTGAAAATTTTTCATTAGTTAATGTAAATTAAATATTTATTACTCAATAGAAAGTACTAGAGCAGATGTTTTCCCGTTACCACTGCAAACATAAAGTTCACCGCCAGTCACGGATGATTTGATAATTTCAGGAAACTTAACCGATCATAATAAAGTGCTGTGTGTTTGCAGTGTGTGGCTTTCATCCATTAGTCCAATTGCGAGATCACTGTTCCGTAACATGACCGCGATCGGGACAAATGCACAATTAACTCAGTAATGAGACAGCTCAACAAACAGTATTAATGGGTTCATTCAGAGCGGCACTTTCAAGCAATCAGCATTTAACTTTTCCTGGTAAATATGGCCTTCACTATTCGATTGCGACCAATTCATCCCAGCTGAATTGATGATAGAAATTTCAAAAGCTCTCTATAATTCTTACTTTAAACCCTGAACGGCTTCACAGAGCTTTTTGTGCATTGGTTAGTTAGATGTTGCACAGTTTAATGACTCCCTCATTATGTTAATTTAAAGGATGAAACATTAATGCGACACTTGGAAGACATGCGCCATTTTTACAAACAAACAAAAAGTCATTTTGTTGACTATTCTTAGAAAATATTTAAATAAACAAAAATATTTTTTTTTTTTTGTGTTTAAATTAGTTACATTATTCTTCCAGAGATTAATGGCATTCTAGTTATCCAAAAATGTTTGGCCATCAAATATCGTACGACGCCATATTTAGCAGAAATCGAAGGAAGTACCTTTTAATTTAATCTGGGTCTCTTTGGCATTGCTATTTGTCGATGATCCATTATACAGTAATTTCTAACGTGACTTTCTAGAGGAGTGCGTAACTTGTGCTGAGAGCATGCTCACAAGATTTCAAATTGCTCACAGAGTCTGAGTTGACATTTAATTCTGCACGTCCGTTTTCCACAGTGAGTGTCTGTTAGTATATTTGGCTAACCTAAAGGTTAGCCACACTTTTGAAAGGTGATGCTATATTTTAGCCTTACTTAATCCTGAAGTACATTTTATTGCTTCAGTTGACTGTCCCAATTTTACCATTTGCATTCATAGAATGTTTAGCTATAGGGGGGAGACAAAGAGACTATATTTGATGCTCAAGACAAAATAAAAGCAGCTACACTTTTGCAGTGTTTGATGCAGTGAAAGCTTGATGTGCAATAATAAACTCTCTGACAACACAATAATGGAATCGTTTTCTCTGCAATCTCATTCCTACCTCTTCTCATCGAATGGGATTTGCCCCTCTGTTTATTAGGATGAAGCAGGCGAATGATTTGTTAGAATGCTGCAACTCATCCATCAAATTAATTGCATTTACATGTCATTATTAGATTCGCTTAATGGATGATATCTGCTCGTGGGCAGGCCTTCTCCTCTTTTAACCTAATTGATATGTAGCCATTACTTTTTGTTTTTTTCTCCCTCTCTCGATGGACCAAGTGTTTTGTGCGGTTTCCAAGTTTGGCACTTGCTTTGAGTACTTAACGCAATCCGTCAGAGGATTTGAAAAGGCTTCTTAGTTTCCAACCTATTGATCGTCAAGATGTTAAAGGTTATGTGGCTTAAGAAAGTCAACAACACATATACAAGGATCAAAAGAAGCACATTCTAAGGACATTGATTTTTCCAGACAAAATTTGGTTGAAAGCGGTGTGATTTTGCTTTAGTGCAATCTTGGAGAGCCCGTTGAACTGATATAAAATATGAATTCTGAGTATTACGATTAGGTCTTAACAAACTCACAAATAGCTGTGAGTCATCCCACTTCTGACACCCTTTTTGATGGATTACAATTGAACCCAGGATTCTTTGCCGTCTGGTTGCACATTGGAAGAATGGGATTTAAGATGCAATCATTTTTTTTTTTTCACTATTTTTGGTCACAGTCCTGGTTGCTATGCAATCTTGTTTTAGAAAACCAAAAGCAGTGAGTATGTTATTATTTCTGATTAATATGTCAACTAATAGTTCATTTTGTTCCATTCATGAACAGAATAATGTGAGCCAGCTCGGTACGTATTTGGTATGACAAGGTTTATTCAGGAAGAAATTTATTCATTCCTGTTCCAGATGCTGAGTGGTTTGTAGTTAAGTAATTGATGGAAAATTACATTGACTTTAGCTACCTCCACCATTTTGTGCTCTGTTTGAAATAAACACTGACATTGAAAAAAGATTCATTCACCAGTTCAGTTTGGTGTGTTTTATTGTCATTTTCTGTTGCCCTTGTCCTCATTTGGGTACACCTTGAACTTGTTACCAGCATAACTACTTTCACATTGTTATCCTCGAACACGTACTTCCTGATCCCTTGAGTCCGACATTTTCAAAAACTGCCAGAATCGTTACTTGAACGAGTGCGTATTGACTACAAAAGTAGAGCTGTAGAAAGTTGGGAAAAGCATCGATTTATCGTTTTTCCTCAGTGTAATTTGTGCATTTGCAACAGCTCTCCATTGTTGTGATAATTGTCCATAGACTAATTTGAATTGATCCACGTGTTGTTTTGCATCCTTGTTGCGGTTGAGGCTGCTCACTTTGTTTGACGGGCGGGAGCCATGTGAGGGTACATCTGTTGCTTAAGGTCAGACGGCCTCTTAATGATGTGTTGTGTGTGCAATTATTGACTCTTCCCATGGGTATCAGGCTTGGCTTGTATAATAAGCTGTCAAAGAGGCGCAGTCACCCTATTTGAAGGTGCTTGTAAATGTCCACGTCTTCACCGTCGTGACATTTTACGTCTGTTTGTTAGGTTGTGTGAAGCAATTAACACCATCAAATCCGAGATTGTTTTGCTTGGAATTGCCGCGCCTTGACGTGTAGACAAAACTTGTTTGTGTCTTTAATTTATGCAGCTATAGTCCTCCCACTCGGGGAGTGACTGGATTTACAAATAAACAATCAATGTGGCTGGTAAGCAGTGCGTCACTCTTGGATAATGATTTTTTAACCTCTGTGGCACATCGAAAGTTGTACGTTTTGGAGGAAGCGAGTCTGGATGTTCTTGACTGATTACAGTGTAACAAGATGGCAACACGCCCTCGCTATTTTTTTGCTTCCATTGCTATCCTCTTGAATTAAATAGAATTAAGAGTCAATGCCCCGGCGCCTGGATACATGGCCCCAATTTAATACAATAACGATTGCTGAACTCAGCTGATTCTCTTTTTTGGAATCCTCTGTTTTCTAGCGTGGATAAGACTTAGCATTTCTATTTGGGCTAATTGAAAGTATTACTACAAATTACTGCTGTTTTATAACCTTTTTGCAGCTTTGGAGTATCATGTTTTCCAACATAGGACTCTTTCTCAAGGTCTGGTCCTATTATTGTAATAAAATATGATGAGACCACATTGGTTAGGACATGTACCGTATTTTCCGCACTATAAGGCACACTTGAAAACCTCCAATTTTCTCAAAAGCCGACAGTGCGCCTTATAATCAGGTGCGCATTATATATGAACCAATATTGAGCCACTACAGCAGGCGTGTCCAAAGTCCGGCCCGCAGGCCAAATGTATATATCTTATATATGGACAAAGTTTTAAAATGGGCCATTCATTGAATGTGCGCCTTATAATCCGGTGCGCCTTATATATGGATAAAGTTTTAAATTGGCCCATTCATTGAAAGTGCTCTTTATAATTCGGTGTGCCTTATAGTGCGGAAAATACGGTACTTGGGAGGGAGACTGCTAACAATCAAAGTTGCAGCAACAGTGTTAATTTCCTATTTGACTTTAAGTTACTACTGTTTGGTCAGTATTACAGACTGCAGCTCAACACTGCTCTGTTGTCTGCCTTTGCAATGTCAAGGTTGTGTGTGTTTTTTCTTCATGCCTCAAGGGCTGTTGCATATTTTAGCAATGTGAAGTGCTGAGCACTTTTGACTTGTGAGGTTGTGACAAAAAAGGTTTATTATACTCTTCTTATTTTCTTTTTACTTTTTTATCCCTCTTTGTCAAACAAGCTATTTGCGCGGCCTGTGGGAGCTTAATACTTTTTGCCGCAATCCGCATATCCGCTAAAGATGATAGATGGTACCTTTCAAACACTTACCGAGATGTAAAAACACCCAGAGGAGCGTTTTGTATGTAAATCTAACACTTCAGTTTTAAATGAGTTCAAGAGGTCTTTTGCTCTAAACCAGGGGTCACCAAACTACGGCCCGCGGGCCGGATACGGCCCGCGGGACCGATTAATCCGGCCCGCCAACCCTGAATAAATTGTATTATTAAACTTTTTTTTTTTTTTTTTTTGCTCATTTTGCCTGCAATGACTGGGTTTCCCCAGTAGATGGGGAAGCTCGCCTGCGCATTTACTACCGGAAGCCGTGTCAGAAAGCTCGGTGCACACTCACAAGTGCGTGTACGGACATGGCGCACTCGCGCTCTATTTGTATCAGTCCCGAATTTAGAGCGTGGGCTGTGACGACAGCATTCTTGTAATTTGCGCGCTGAGCTTTCAGATGCAGTTTTGCGCAAAAGCCACCCACAAACCTTCCCCTGGAATCCTTCCGTTAAAATGTCGCCCAAGTAAAGCAGGGTGAACACAGTGCCGAGCGTTTAAAAGAGTTGCCAATTTGGCTCGACGTACGCGACGTGACGTTCAGCCACATGAACGTCAACATCTACCCGTCACAGATCGAGGTAAACGGACCAACACCTCGGATCTCGCCTAAGAATTGCCACAACAAATTTTACTCCAGACTATGACGCACTATCAAACTAAAAACTAAAAAGTGTCTACAAGCCTACTGGAACCTACAAAAGGATTATAAGGAAGGAACACAAGAACTTTAAGAGACTGCTCATATGTGTCAGAGAGGTTCTGCTCTGACAACTGAGCTGAACTTTTATCTGTTAAGATTGTGCATGGCACAACAGAAAGTTAATGTTCCATGGTTTTTTTTCTATGAAGAACCCAGAGAGAGTTATTTAGTTATTATTTATTTCCTGTTTTTTCTGTGAAGAACTCAGAGAGGGTTTAGTTATTATTTATTTCATTAATAGTGTTATTATTTGTTTCCTGACTTTTTTTCTGTAAAGAACCTGGTAAGGGTTATTAAATAACCGTTATTTGGTTATGTGTGGCTTTCTGGAAAACAATAATTTTTTAAGCTCCCCTACGATCGTCACACTTTTTCTGTTACAAACTGCCACCGGCCCGCCATCAGAGAAGGGAAAGGTTATGTGGCCCTCACAGGAAAAAGTTTGGGGACCCCTGCTCTAAACAAATTGTGCCCTTACTTTTTCATGAGTCTGGAATTAAATGTGCAGCCCAAGATGAACTTTGTTGACTTCAAAACGGTCTTTAAATGCTTTAAAAAAAAAAAAAAAATATATATATATATATATATATATATGTATATATATATATATATATATATATGTATATATATATATACATATATATACATATATATACATATATATACATACATATTATGGCAATCCTGATGTATCTAAACATCTGTTTTAAAATGATGCGAAGGCAGTATTCAAGCATATGAAACATTTTTGATCATCCATTTATATTCCAATAAAACTGCAGGTCTTCAACAGCTTTACAACTCTATATTAATGTCATGCAGTGAAACAAGGAAAATGACTGCAAATACTTTGAAGAAAATCAATGTCTAAACAAAGTTGCCAGAGAAAAAAATTCTCTAAATCACCAACTGTGATAGGATTACGAGTAAAAATACGCTTTACAGATAAGCAGCAGTAACAGATCGAAACTGCTAAAGCGAGGCCAAGGAAAATCTCGGGACACATTCTGCACCAGGACCAAAATCCCCCTGTGGTAAAGAGATGGACTCCATGGGGTGGCAAACTGAAGGAGAAGCGACCAAAGAAGAAATGTGGATTTATCTTTCAATATCTACGGATAATCGGGTTGATATAGGGCATGGTACAAAAGGCCGCAGCTGATTGTGCCAATTGGAGAAACATGGTTACCTAATACCCTCCAGGGCATAGGAAGACCTTGGCTCTGTTTGAGTTATCCTTTTAAAATGAAATTACGAGAAGCTATGTAATGCATAATCAATTTACGGGTTGTCAAAACAGATGCATTTTAGGTTAAGTTATAATCATGTTGCCCCAAAATGTAAATTCAAGGGTTTGTCAAACTCCTACAAAATCATTCTGCCAAATGCACTCTCCATCAAAATCAGGTAACAGAAAAAATGGCCACTGATGAATTTATGTAAAAAAAAACATTATTTCTTTTTGCCTTCACTATCTAATGTGGGCAGATCCTGACATTAAATTGTCATCACAATTTCAGGATTTGTTTTACTGTTAATGCAAACACAACAACTGCAACCCTTGTAAGAAAGAAATCAAACTATGAGTTGCCTTTTCCAAAGGAGGTACTAATGGGTTTTTATTAAAGAGCATAGTGTGCCATAAAATGCACTAAAAGAGTCTGACAGCTTTGATATATGTATATATATATAGTATATCTATGTATAGAATTGAGTAGTCCAACCATGAACCCGTTAATGAAAACTAATACATGTTGGGAATAGTATTTTATGAGTACTCATGGAAAAGGTGCATTTGATTATTAATAGACTTTCCATTAACATTTGGCGAGCTGCCTTTAAATGCATTTAGCATTATCGTTCAGTAGCTACAATAGTTTAGGTCATAGCCCTTATAAAGAAAGGGTGATGTGATATCCATTGTATCCTTAGCATTTTAAAATTACTTATATAGGCTTCTAAGGGCAACAAAGAAAAAGCACTAAAAATATCAAAAGGGGAGTTATTCAATGAAAAAAGAGTGACAAAATGTGTTTTTACCTCACTGCACAAGGTTGAAATGAGAAGAAAGCAATCACACATTTAAGTATGTACGTATATAGTAGGTCTAATAAATACATGAAACAAAAACTTAAAATATATGTTAGTCCATTCCACAAGGTGTGTTGGTAGCTCGAGAAAGAAAACACGAGAAGTATTTCAAAGTTGTTTTTTCTAATTGAGTATGGATTCTGCAATATAATTTAAAATGGTAATTTGTTAACATAGTCTCTATATGGAGCACTTAAGTCTTGTTTTATAATATTGTTTTTTTATTGGACCCACAAATACAAAATGTACTCATCCGCATACTGCCAATACGAATCAATGCACTAGTCAAGTGAATGCGATGGAGATGGAAATCCACTTCCAGGACTGTGATCCTTATCGTTAGAGGGGAAAGCCCATGGGGGACTTGGCTTCAAATATTAATACAGGGAGACAGCACAATAGGGGAGACAATTCTGGGAAGAGGGAAAAAAAAGCTTGCTTGAAAATGTGCTTCACTGCGGGAGGCTCCCAGTTGGCGCTTAGGAAAGTGCACACCGACGTGCTAACACAAAGTGAAGCCTCAGTATGTGGTTGGAGTAAGCGAGTGGGATGCAGCTGATCTGCTATGAGTGGATCCTTGCCAGGGCTGATACATTCACCGTGGCATCAATCTTTAGAAATAAATTATTATTATAAATAATAACAATGGCAGCACGGTGGTGCACTGGTGAGCACGTACGCCTTATAGTTCAGAGGGTGCGGGTTCGATTCCACCTCCTGTGTGGAGTTTGCATGTTCTCCACGTGCCTATGTGGGATTTCTCCTGGAACTCCGGTTTCCTCCCACATCCTAAAAACATGCATGATAGGCTGATTGAGCACTCCAAATTTGAAGTGGTATGGATAATAATAGAGATTTTTTTTTCTAGCCCATCAGGTATTTGAGATACTTTTTTTTGTTTGTTTTATAGTGTAATCTATAAAAATATACATTTTATCATGCATTTCAAATGTCGCCATTTTTGTGTACATAGACAAATTTAAATGAAAAAGGTGGTCAGTGGACTGTACCAGTTATAAAATAATGACTCATCAGGCTGCGTGATGGCAACTTGGGTGGTCAAACTGTAAATTAACACCTTTATGAAATGTCCTATTACTGTATGACTATTTTTAGAAACTCATTTCCCTTTGACAGTGTATTTCTTGACCTCATCCTTTTTCCTCATTAGAATCTTTTTTTTTTCATTCCAACCTTTCCAGGGGCAAATGCTTAATTTCTATTATAGTTATAGAAGTCCTTTCAAAGCCCATTGACTTGTTAGTCACAAGTTCATCAGATATCTTCAGTCAGGTTAAGCGATTTGGAAAAATGAAGGAATAAGACATAGATCGAGAAGGAATTGTCATATTTTGGAACGCTATCAACTGATTAGTAATCTCTATTAGGGACTTCATGCTATATTTTTACACTTTTTAAACACAACCTTGGTGTCTAGTAGCATCTGTTGACAAAACAGACCAAGGCTAGTTTACATTGTGTACTTTTAGCCCTCCGGAGGTGTTTTGAAGGGTCTTTTTCCACCTCTTTTTCTTGACTCTATTCTGTGCATAAAACTCTTCATCTCTCTAGCTGCCAGGTCTTGGGGGAAGAAGCTCCATCTGTAGGTAATATGTAAATTAGATATGCAAATTAGAAGGGTAATTTAATTTAATTTAAGGATTTAATTTTCTGAACTTGTATATACCAAATACCAAATTATATATAATTATTATACCAAATTTGTATCGCTGTGGTAGAGGTTTGGTTTCTCCTGTTTCCAGTTACAATAAATTGCATTTTGTAGTCCAAAGCATAAATCACAAGTAAATATATTGTATTGTGTCCTTTTGAATGAATAGCAGTGTATCTTCTTTGCGGTGTCCCACGGTTTTATATTAGTTTTATTATATATCAACCTTTTTATTCTAACTAGAATTTATCATGCCTGGGGCATCATCTGTTTGTGAGAATCTCAACGACGGAGTAGACCTTTAAAATTGTTGCAAAATTCTATAGACAGGTACTGTGGATACAAAATTAGATTTGATACTGGATGGCAAAATTAAGCTCACAAGACAAAAGTAATAAAAGATCTGAGGAATAACTTTGCAGGTGTTTTTACAATGTGTGCCCTGTAAAGCTAAATTAGATTTCGTAGATGCTCACTTACTTAAGGGCGCGATGAATAATGATCGATTCAACGGGGTAATGAGTTGCAATAAATTGGGCAAAAGACAGGCCATAAAAAAAAAGCCAGCTGACATCAAATGACCGTAAGATTTTGAAGCATTACTTTCTGTCTGCTCCAAAAGAGCATTCGATGAATATAAATTATGGGGGTTGTTGTGGTCCAACATCAATTCAAATTCACTGCCCGTCTTTGGCTGGAGAAGCATACCATGCCGTAGTTCAGAGACTATGCAAACGGCTATGATTGACTACACGTCTCAACTGGTGATAAATGACGACAGCATAGTCAGAAATTTGCCATTAAAAATGACCTGGGAGGTTTCTTGTGATCGTTTTAATCACTTTGTGTCGCACAGTGCTGCCTTAATAAATAATCAGTGCACCTCACTGACTTAATTTCAGCATAATGCATGGCCTTTGACTTTTTGTGACACTTACCGTAATTTTCGGACTATAAGTCGCGTTTTTTTTCATAGTTTGGGTGGGGGGGCAACTTATACTCAGTAGCGACTTATATACATATATATGGGTTTTTTTTCACTTTTTTGGGCATTTTATGGCTGGTGCGACTTATACTCCGGTGCGACTTATAGTCCGAAAATTACGGTATTCTGAAACGATGTGTTTCCACATTGTATATTTTAGCAGTGACCAACTATTTACCAGCCTCACTTGTCAAGCCATAAAATCTCCAAGGTCCTTCAGAGCTTTTTCACTAATCTACTTTTTGTTTTCATTTTCATTGTCCAAGTTTACACTATCTACGGCTGAGGGCTTATACCGTACAAAAAAAAAAAACGGTGGTGTAACTGGATTTGTATGCTGCCGATAAGCCTCTTAGGTAAATTCACTATCACGCCAAGTTGACTTGCTTTCCCAAACCCTTTGTTTAGCTACAATTGGGAGAGTAACAAAAGAGGAGCATTAAGGAAGTGGGATGAAGGTCTTTGGAGTGTTAGTGGTTTATATTTTTTTACGGTTTTAGAGAAATGAATTGACATGAGTTTTGAAGATTTGGGGGACATCGACTTTTGGATCGGTATGGATAAACTATTCTATTCATACAATAAAGCAAGCCAGATAAAAATCCAGTTTTGATGAGAAGTGTGAATGGGGCTATTAAATTTCCTCTCTCCTTCATAAAATCTTATCATTTCATTTTATCACAAGTCATGATCTATGGCAGGTGACATGCTGGACGTACTGGCCTGTATATTGATATCAGTCGGAAGACTGTATTTATGACAGCCAAAGCTGAGGACAGAAGACTTTTTGTGAGTTACATTGCAGCTATCTGAGTGAGATTGACTTTTTTTTTTACTAATAAGAATTTTAATTCAATGTCAAAACACACAGAACTTTTCTTTTCATATTAAATTTCAGCATGTTACATGGGACAAAAAGGGAAGATTTTGATTTGTCCTCAACCCCTATTTTGTTTTAAACCTTTTGCTGTTATTCAGAATTACGAGGAAGAATAGTTATGAGTGTTCTCCCTCACGTTAAAATAAAAAAAGGAAAGATCTGAAGGGATTTGGTTTCAATGTAGGTCATCACATTGCAAAGTTTTTTTCCTAAAACTTTGTCCAAGGATTGAAAGCCTTCATTTCATTGCTAGCGCCTTTTATTATTATTTGTTTGAATTCATTCATTTATCATGTGCAAATCCCAACTTTGTTGTTGATATCACAGCCAGTAATGGAAATACATTTTTCACAAGGATTCTATTGGGTTTCAAATAACCTTGCTCGGCTTGTACTAAGTACCAAGATAGCATAAGATAATCCTTTATTGATCCCCAGAGAGGAAATACAAGAGTAAAATCTCATTCAAGTTTCAGGTTAAAAAAAAAAGAAGAAAATATTCAACAAACTTGAAGTCACACATTGTCTTACACACATTTACTATTAGAGGTGTGCATCTCTCCACAAAAGACAATTTGATCTGGTTTATAATACAGGGGTGAATAACAACTTAAGGGTGGTTCGATTTAAAACAGATCGATTCGATTAGTTTGACTGTGGTAATACAATTTGATTTGGGATAGTGGGGCTCAGTTATATTTTCTTTTATAATTTCAATGAATGAACTTGCCAGTCCTGTAAATGTGACATTTCCTGCTATGATATATGTCTCCGATAAAGGACGATTCAATTCGAATCTCAATATATTTCAAAGTGGCGTGATTTAATTCCGTACAGTTGAATGCGTTGCATCGTTTAAAAACAAGTCATTTTATAGAGGAGGAATGTGTGAAGGGTCAAATTTACAGTACAGTATGTGGCAATTGGTTTTCCTCTCGCTTTTTCACCAAAAGTCAGCTGAGAAGGGTCCGAGATTGCTCGTGATCTGTAGCAAGATGAGCATTGTAATAAAAAAACCAATAGAGGGAGGAATTATTGAACAGTTGTTTTGATGAGTCCTTGTGTGTCCATTTTGAGTCTCGGGAAGTCTGAAAAGTTTAACTTTTCTATTTTCTCTTCAAACTGTTTTTTTTGTCCCCACTGAAACTCGGCATTTTGCCAAGAATGGTCAAAGTGCCTCTGGTGTGAAATTGGTTCTGCTTGCAATTCCATGATGCACACTATTGTTGTCAAAAAATGTTCTCTTGACCCGGACTTGCAAAGTCGATTTTCCCAAGTTCTCCTGTCCACAACACAAAGGAACAGTTTTTCAAATGGTCAAAATAATCCCTACCTTCGGTGCAGATGATGGATGGATTTTTATCACCCTTTTTCACTTTTTTCTGCCGCTTTCGTCAGAACTGCTATGACACTGTTCGGACCTACCCGTAAGCCTGATCTTTATTCTGTCTATTGTTGTTCACATTGGCCTAAAAGGGAACAATAATATCACCCACCAGTAAATTGCCCCATTTTGATGTCTGTGTTGTTCACAGAGCTTTACGAGACATTGTGAAAGGGTCTATTGTTATTTCATTCGTCACCGTTCAGATTTATATGTGCACCTAGCTCAAGTTACCGTAGGCTAAATCAACTTTTTGGAAACGACAAAAGATGCGTTCTAAAAGCACATCGACCTACTGTCTGTTTTTAGAGGCATTTCCTAGTGTGCCCGTCTCGTGAGTGACATCTAAGTTAACTCAAGGTCACGCAGGTCTGCTGCTATCCGCCTCTGGCCTCTGCACTCTCCTCTATCGTTGGTCAGAAAGACATTTAAAAAGGGGAACATGTTGGACACAGCTGGAGCATGGCGCTTTACAGTGCGCCTCTGATTTATCTCCAATGACAGGCGACCCAACTCGCCATGCCGGCAGCATCGGCGTCATTAATCAGACGGCACACAGCCATGCCCACCGGAAATTAATTAACACTTTAAAATCAACATTATTTAAAAGGAGGGATTTATTGGTGGGATGAAACCAAACTTCACAATGCAAAATAATCGAACAATGTCTGGTTAGACCGGAACTAGAAAGCAAGATACCAAACTTGCCAAGTTCTTTAGTTTTGAGAAGGAAGGTAAAATACACTCGTTCTTTAAACGTGTGTTAACGTGGGTTTGCGTCACAAGTACTGGATGATCAATCATTTGTTGCTAGTTCTTCCCAAGATGGAAATGTCATCTGGTTGTAACATTTCAGGATGAAGAGATGGCTCCTCAAGCTGTGCCAGCTGTTCTGCTCAGATTTCAACACAGCTTTTTAATTGAACATGTTTACCAGTCAGCCGGTGCTAAGAAAGGAGATTGAACGTTTCTACATTCGGCAAGACAATTTCACCATGACAACAACGAATCAGCGGCGGTTGAAACTCACTCTGTCCGTTTCTCTCTGTGCTTTTCTCCGCTCGGTAATCCTCTCAACCGCACACTATTACGCAGTTTTGCGGTCTTTCTCGTTCCATCTCGCTCCCTCTTACCAAATATATCATGAGAGTGACTCGCAACACTTTAGTATAGCACTTTGTTACATGTTGATTTTTTGTGTTTGATAAATTAGAGTTACACTCGGACCTGCATGTACTGTGAAAAAGCGAATGGCTCGTCAAATCAGAGCCATGTGTTTTATTGATTTGCTGATAGTTGGATAACTAGAGCATGTCGAAAAACAACACGTCATTTACAATAACTTTCCTTCAGAGAGTGAATATATTTGGGAGAGACTGCTGCCAGACGAATAAACTGATTACAAAGCTAAACTGATGGTCATTTGGTTCTACCTTATTCTAAACTTATCTTTCAAAAGACACACGGGTGGTGGTGGTTCTTTACAAGTAGATCACCGGAGAGGCATGGGGTAAAAGTTGAAGCTCTGGTACTTATAAAATCTCAAAGGGGGCTAAGAAGTTCAGTTTTATATTGCTGATCCCCCCCCAAAAAACATTCATTAAAGCTACAGATTCTTATCTTCATATAAATGAAGCACCCAAACTTATCAGAGATGAATATTTAATATGGACCTGTAGCATTAAACATTCAAGATGTCTTTTTTTCTGTGGTGTGCATAGGGGTCATTTACATCGAAAAGGTTTGTAAGTGTAGTTCTTTAATGTAGCTAACATCGTCTGCCCGGCAATTCTGTGTGCCCGCTGGTTATTCTCACTGGGGTCGCAGGATGGGCTAAACAATTGTGTAAAAATTAATTCATTCATTAACCTATTTTCCCCTGATCAGTAATGCGATTGTGATTTAATCTTTGATTACATTTTCCAAGTACATCTTACAATATATTTTTCAAAAATAAATACAAGCAATGAATTGACATATTTAACAATTAATAGTAGCAGCTTTATTTATTTTATTTAGGTTTACACTAAACTAATAGCAAATAAATGACAAATTAATACGAAATACATGTTTATTTCCTTCTATTTGAGTTGACTTGCGAAACAATGACTTTCAGTCTTTGACTAGCAGTCAAATCAGTTAACTAAGGTTATAGAGATGCAATGCTTCATTACATCTGATTTATTAACAAGGGTCTATCTGTGGATCAGTCGGAGCAAAGGCAAGTAAGTATTTGTTCTGCTTACACCTTCAGAACTCCCTGATGTGTTTTAGTTCCTCCATAAAAATACGCCGTTGCAACTAATTACCTATTTGATATGGTCCATCAATGCAGTGCATGGTATTGATGTCCTTTTGCTCTTTTGTTTGTCGTGTAGTCTAGTGGAATTGTTTGCCTGCAGAAAATGGGATTCACTTCTTTTAGGCAAGTCCAGTCTGCACACTAGCACTAACAATCCTAATTAAATACCTCATACACACCTCTCTCAGTTGATTATTATTGCATTGTAGTGCTTCTAGTGCACTCTACTCTTTTCATACGTACCCGAGAAGTAGCCAAAACAAAGGATTAGCCTTTTCTAATGTGTGTTTTATTACAACGTAGCCACCCACATTGGCAACAGCAGAAAGATCGCCTCCTCTTATCCGCGTACAAGCTGTATATTATTCTAAGAGACACGAAATAAGTGTGGAATCAGATGAGGTCTCTATAATGGGATTGTAGTGTTTTAGAAAACATCTATGCATTTGGCGGATAAGGGGATTGTTTATTCCGTTAATATGTCACGTTAAATACATTAGGAGTAGTAGGCCTTGTTTTGTTTGGCACTTTGCCTTGCTAATCCACGAGTGCACAGGAGGCAAGGCGGCTATAGATTTGTGCATAAATTACGCTGTAACAGTTTTTCCTAACGTGGGTTAATGATGCTCATTACTTGTTGTAAAGCAGAATTATGTTTTGAATTAATTTCATAACACAATGTGCATGGGGTAGCTATCGCCCATGTGTGGAATTTAAATGATGGAAAATGACCTTGAACAACACAACAGGAGCACTGCACATAAACAATTGCAAGGCAGCGTGTTTTCCGTGCTAACGAGAGTCATTGCGGGTCGCGCTGTGGCACAGCGGGACCAAAGGTAAGCAACTATTTATTCCTCTTGACACCTTCAAAACTCTTCAATAGTTTCTAGTCCCTATGCACTAGATTTCAATATTCTCTTCCTACTTAACATACTAACATGTTCTATGTAGTCCCACTCATCAAAACAACACAAATTTTGCTCTTTTCATTTGTGACTCATGGCTTGATCCTTCCATTAGTTCATCATACAGAATGATTTTCCATGATTATACTACTTAACGTATTCCTCTTAGGGCATGGAGATGGGAGCGGTCTGTTACTCCAACAGTTCCACAATATGTATGTAACAAACATTCGTCGATTCGTGCATTTGGAGTTTTTTATTTTTTTTATTTCTATTTGGATGTATGCCATATTTTAGTTTGACAGCCAGGCAAGTTTTGGTCCCTGATCATTACCGTATTTTCCGGACTATAAGGCGCACCTTCAATGAATGGCCCATTTTAAAACTTTGTTCTTATATAAGGCGCACCATTAATGCATCATGTCAGATTTTTAATCCAAATCAAACCATTCTCCATTTTATCTGTTTGATTTCAACTTCAGATGCAACAAATTACTTTATAATCACAAAATAATGTGATTTTTACAGTACTTCTCCTCCAATGAATTATTGAAGCTCTCCTTGCTTTCCGTGCTGTCAGAAGCCAACGCTATAGGCAGACTCAACCCGCAAACAGACGTTATGTCACATATGTAATGACACGCCGCAGAGTGCCCTCGGGGTGCCAGCCTTCATCCCAGTAAACATCGTCGACACGGGCTTGTTGCAGAGCTGACAAACTGTCATGGAGCTGTCGGGCTTGAACAATCAGCGAGCGTGTCAATGCTATGATCACCTTTTACGTGGGGGGACGGCAGTCCATTGGGAACCAGAGTTGTTGATGTGTGGGCGGGCAGGGAAGCGTATGCATGCGAACTACAGCGATCAGTCTTGTTGGGAACCCATGAGAAGTGTCTATCAGAACTTTTGAGTACGAATCACATGAATCTTGACAGTTTTTCAACATGCCCTCTGATTAGGCCTGCCAATCCCATCTGATCTTTCATTTGATCCTATGAGAAATGGTCGAAATTTGAAACGCTCCACATCCCGGTAGGACCAGGAAGGCACTTCTGAGGGTCAATGTGAAATAAAAGACTTCTGCAATTCCACTCCAGTAGGTATAATGATAACTGACCTTGGTTTGAAATGGCAACCAGAGTATTCTTCTCTTTCTGATGTAGGGATAAGCGTATATAAATTTATCAGTTATGCCATGTGATATTAAAATGAACAGTATGACGAAGATAACAGTTGAAACAATTTCTTATTGAACCATAGAGGATACAGTCCCATACCAATTTGATTAAAATGGTTTTTGCTATTTGTTCTTAAAATAGCCGAGCCAAAAACACATGAAGCAACCGCTTCCATTGTCCTTTGAAACAGGCGAAGAAGGAATAGATGTAAAAAAGCTTTGACACAATCTTTCATAAAGCCTTCTTAGTGTAGCTAAGTCCTCAGTGTGGGCACTGGAGATATTGCTGAGTCAAACACATTTTGTGAGCATAACTCAAATTTGAGAAGCTGATCTTATAATCCCTCACCGCATCTTACTACGCTCTCTATTCTTTACTTTTAAGTCTTTTTCAGGTTCAGAGCATAATGGGAATGTTTTTTTCTTTTGTTTTTCTTTTTTCAATTTTTTTCCTTTCTTTCTTTTTTCCTTTTTTGCTTTCCTTTAATCCTATAAACATTTTCAAAATAAGGAAAACAATTACCAAACCAAATAATGCTTGTCACTTTTAATATACATTTTCTTATGCAATTTGTGATGAAATATAAATATATAGCAAGAAGACAACTCGAATACAGAAAGTGCTTTGGCAGCTCAATTAGGATTTAATATCATCCAAAGTAGTGAGATCCAATTTAAAATTAAACTGGGCAAATGCATACAGTAATTACTTTGGCAGATCAATAAGGATTTTATCATTCCATCTTGTCTGGTACAATTTAAAATAAGAACTTGATAAATTTGTGTTATATACTAACATGATATTGTGAGTATATTAAGCATATTGATCAACAAGGAATTTAGATTGTGTAGTGAGATAAAGTTTGTAAAAAGAATTAGATAAGATCACGACAAGCCATTTTTTTATGCTCACAGCAAGATGCAGCAAATTGTTTAGAAAAAAGTGCCTATAGGCAGAAACCATGCACATTTTACAAAATGTCTTGTAATCATTTGAAAGTAATATGGAATTAAAATACTTTTGGCCTAAATGAAATACTAACATGTTAGTACGATTGCAATTTGAGTAAAGAGAGTGCTAAATTGGATATTGTGGCCCAAAACTGCTTGTTTTGGTCCTTTGTGTAAGCGCACAAATAATGCACATTTGTTATTTTGCCTTTGTTTTTGTGTGTTGTTTTTTTAATGCCACCATCTGTGATGTGGTATTTTGATGCACGTGGGAGGAGATGCACACCCACAGACAAAGCTGTTTACAATTGAGCAGAAATTTCGAACCCGCACAGCTGTAGACTTTATTTTGAAGAGTTTGAAAAAAAAAAGCACATTTAGGTCAGAACAGTGACACAGAAAATTACGTCAGCCATCGTCATTTTTTATATTTTTTTATCAAAGTTAGGAGGTATTTTTATTTTGTTAGTTTTTTTTTTTTTGGAAAAGATTGCTCTCATTTTGGGGCTGCCAAGTGATGAAGACAGTAAAACACTTTTTTGGACTGACTTATGCCGATATGCAGGCGTTTCTGATACTGATGGAAAATTGGACTTTGAAAGCACCAATCAAAAACAGCTACAGTCATCATAACGGTGCTGTGATTTACATTTGAAATAATCTGTTTTGATTTGATCTACGGGGGCTCACCTCTGTGTGTGGTGACACAAACATGATCGCTGGACAGTAACACTGATTAACACTCACTTGGTCAAATGAACCATTTCCAAAGAAGCGTTGACTTGGTGGGGGTTGTTGTTTTTCCATCCACCTGCTTCCAGTCTTTCAGCCTTGACGATTATCCTTTAGCCGGGTTCTTGGCTGTTCTTCTCTTGCTGCTATCCCTCTGGTACCTCTGCTGGTTTTATCTCTAAGTATACTTCCTGTAAACATTTCTCCTCCATTGTTGCACAACCGACCTTCTGCATACATCCACTCCACCTTCTGTCGCACATCATTTCATCATCCTGTCATTTTGTACGGAATTACATGAACTTTTGCGTATGACATAAACTGTTAGCCGTGTCGTGAACTTGTGATCATGTTGCATTTATCCGTTGATGTTTCTTGACTATTTTTGTCTATCTTCTGTGCCAAGCTTTTACTTACCACATACCATGCATTTGTTTATTCTTTTCACATTCCATCCACTTATTTACTTTTGTCACATTCTCAATTAATTGTTCTTCCAACCATATCTTTTCATGTTAGGCAAAACATTTCCCTCTGTCCAGAACATTCTCCAATAATCCAAGGCTGGCGTCTAACGTTAGGCAACATAAAACGTCACATCAAGCATTTGGCAAAACATAAGCTATAATAAAGCATCCATAATTTAGATAAACATCAGGCATGAATTGAACAGTTTAAAAGGTTATTAAGCTATTCAGGCAATATGCCAAAAAACATTTGTTATTTCAAACTGCACAAAAATACATATCAGATCATGAAGTTATTATAAAAACATTTACCACTTCACATATAAAAACAAATTCTAGGTATATCATTTTTATTGATTTTGGTGTGTAGGTATTATTATATACTTATTTATTTCTTTTATTAATTTAATGTGTGAATATAATTCTATGCTTATGTACTTTAATGAATGATTATCTAATTAATGATTAATTAATATCTGTTTTTGTAGCTAGGCAGGAATTTTTGGAACCCATTTTCTTCAACATGCTTCTTTAAAGTAGCCTGCCCATTAGTACAAGTTCCAGATCCACTTCAGTAGATTTCTACTGATACCTGCAGACTTTTCATGACACATATTTTCAGTGGATTTGTATCAGTCTGTGAGTTTTCGACACAAACATGGGGTTTTTGAGATTCTAACCCAGATCTCCTGACTTTTTGGCATGCCACTTTCTGCTCAGATGATTTCCTTTACTGACAATCCATGAATTATCAATGACTGACACACCAACCAAGTATTCTGAGAAAAGTTCACTAATGTATTCCTGTGGCTTGTCCTTGGGCTTGATCTGTTTTACACACGCACACCCAGCAATGCACATATGCACCTTAACAATGATCTGCTAATGAATTTCAAGCAGGGCTAAAGGCCACACGCGCCTTTCATCCCAGTGATGTCTGGCTCGGAGCCTAGTGACAGGGCTCAGAAATACAAGGACACCCTCACACCTATTTTGTCTTTAAATAGCACCACAGCTCTCCTGCCAACTCCATATATAAAACTAGATAATACAAAGCAAGAAACTAGGCTTACTGAATTAGGCTCGCTGCATTTGACATATTAGAATCTCCTTTTTTACAAGTTAATTATTTTTAATTTGGATCAACGTGACAAGTTCTTAAAACCCGGCCGAGCAATATTCTGCAGCAGATTTGACAAGAGTGTTAAAGTTATTAGACATGGGTACATCTGACTGGCATAAAGTGCTTAATTTAATGTGGGGTGGGCGAAAGACCCATCGGTGTGTTGTCAGTCCCGCCAATTGAACGTAGCAGCTTTGCCGGTGGGGGTTTCGGGTTTTAAGATCTTCACAGGCCACAGAATTTTATCATATGCTGTAGTCAGCATAAGTTGGGAGGGTCTAGCAGGTTTATTACAGTGGTAGAAAAGTGAAACTTCTAAGCATTACATGAAATAAAAAGTGATTTATTTCTGAAGTAACCATCCAGGAAATCCATACTGCTTTTAATATTGTTTTTATTTGAGGCTAGGAATCCAACTTCTCTGGTTTTGGACGTACTGTAAATTTTAAATTTGCCAATTAAAATATAAGATTAGAGAAGCAAGCTGGACTTGACCTAAATATCGTTTACCTATTAAGCCCATTTTAAAGTCCCTGTGAACGTAAACATTTTTCAAGGTGACGCTATTCTATATAATTGACAGACGATAGGGTATGAAATCTACCCAAAGAAGAAAGAGGTAGTATCACAAACCCGATTTACACGGCCTGTAAAACCCGATATTTTCCATGTTTTTTTTTCCATGTTGCTCCTCTGTGTTGCTCCAGGAATGGAGATTGTGGAATAGACGTGGAAAGTTTCTGCCTTTGGAGATATTATCATTTAAACTCCCTGTAACGGTACTTGTAAAAGACAACGTTTTGAATATTTATTAAATTGACCCTGGAAATTGAACGCCACACTTTTGTGCATGTATTGCTGTTATGCACAAGCAGTGTTGCATAGTTGTTTAATAAACATGCTTCAAAGAATTTAAATGACTCTTGAAAAAAAAATATCGATATATATACTGTATATATTACTGTTGCTAGTGTTTATTAGTTTTTCGAATCAATTCAGATCTCATATTTTCATTTCAGTGTTGGGCTGAGAAGATGCAGCCATTTTTTTGCCTCACTTGCTTCAAGACGCCGTTAATCCACACAATTGACTTTTTGATTGTTAAAGATAGGCTTGGTCATTTTCTGACATGACTGACTCCCACCGTGCACCCTGCTTCACGCGCCTCAAGGCAGAGCTCGGCTTAGTCTCCCCTGATGCTATAGCCGAGAGTCAGTAGGTTAATAACCGGCCGCATTCAGCGACATTTGTCATTTGCCACCTGCCCCGCTGATGGATGTCACAGATGTCTGCTCCCTTGTCACTTGCATGACAAAATACCGAATCGCGCACTGCCTCATCGTGCGTCCCCCATCCTGAGGCCCTGCTTACTGCTCCTATTTTACCTCCTTGCCCTTTCAGAAATCTTGAGATTAGCAAGTGATCCTGCCTTTGCCATGATTCTGACTACCGTATTTCCCGTACTATAAGGTGCACCTAAAAACCTCCAATTTTCTCAAAAGCCGACAGAAAATCGGTGCGCCTTATATATGTCCCAATGTGGATTCGTGGATGAGGACTAATTTATTAAAGTAAGATTTACGTGTTTATTTTGTGTTGTGTGATATTAACGTTTGAGCAACTTTGAGTTATTGATATATTGTTATTGTTTTCACTATTTCGAGTGTTACTATATTGTGATTGCATTAATGTTTGAGCAACGTCGAGTTATTTATTCTATGCGCTTTATAATCCGGTGCGCCTTACATATGGACAACGTTTTAAAATGGGCCATTCATTGAAGGTGCGCCTTATAATCCGGTGCGCCTTATAGTGCGGAAAATACGGTACATGACAAATGATTCAATGGTTTGTTATTACCTGGCTGAAGTGAAAAAAATGAGAAAACCCACATAATGTGCTCTAGAGAGGGGAGTGCATGACATGCGTAAAAGCGCACTGTGTTAAATTCAACTTTATACATTATGCGGCATCCACAGGTCAAAGCGTCAAGGTAAAAGTGACATTTGACCTTGAGTATCAACGCGTATGTCAATGTTCACTCCTTATCAAGACAAAATCCACTAACCCTTTTCAAACAAGACACATGCCCTAGTACTATTTTGGCAGTGACATCCACAAGTATCTCTTGATTTCCATATTAAAAGGTTACAGTTCTTTACTGAGGTCTTCATAATTTGCAGACGCCAGACCAACGCTAATGCATTTTTATATTGACTTTAATTGCACAGTGATTAATTCAGATAAGACAGCAACACTGCTGCAGAGATGACGTGCCTGCAACTGCTGCAGACAAGCAATTAATTGAGCTTGATATGGCGATTGTCTTCCCATTAGAGGAATATTCTTCACCCCAATGACAGCAACATCAGGTGTGATATGAAGAGAAGTGTGATTCCTCCATTTTATATATATATACGGTCAAGCCCGAAATTATTCATACCTCAGGGGTATGAATAATTTTGGGCATAACTCGTCTATTTGCAACTCAGATAGGCCAAAAGTCAAGCCAAATAATATTCTACCCTAGGGCAATGAATAATTTTGGACTATATATATATATATACATATAATTTTTCGATTTACTCAAATGTCGACAAATCTCTTTCTAATACCGATTACAGCATCTTTCTCAGCATGCAAATTTACTGCATGGCAGAACTTGATGTTAATTCCTCCTGAACCAGCGTTATGACAGTTCAAATCAGCTTATTCATAGGTTCTTCTGCTGACGTTGACAATGTTCTGAGTTAGAACATAGTATAAGAAAAGCCCACGCCACATCAGCAAACTACCCTTGTGTGCCTCTGAGACCAGATGAATGTCAATTTCTAAATGCCTTCTCTTGTTTTTTGTTATGTTCTCAGAGATGTCAGGGAGGGGGGAAGACATTTCCAAGGTTCACTGGAAGCAGCAGTGGCTGGAGAACGGGACACTTTATTTCCACGTGTCCTTGATGGAATCGGAGGCGGTGGCCCAGACCACGCAGGCCTCGGCGCGGGAGCCAGTTCACATCATGCACGAACACATGCATCTGCTGCACATATCCGTTATGGTAAGTAGGAAAAAGGTACCAATACCTTTACTGTAGTACTTCATTTATTCCGGGGTAAGAAAAGAAAGGACCAGGAGGTATAACAAAATTGAATCAGTAGAAAGACTCAAAGTCATCTACTACTACAGAACTTGTTAACATTTCTCATATGGATAATTGAGTTGTCAATATTTCGTAAAACGTTTTACCGTATTTTCCGGACTATAAGGCGCACCTAAAAACCTAACATTTTCTCAAAAGGCGACAGTGGGCCTTATAGTCCGGTGCGTCTTATATATGGACTAAATTCCTAAATTTAAACTGGCCCGAAGCATTGTGTCATGAAGTCAATCATAAGTGGCCCACTCAAGACTATGAATCATGAATCAAAAAGACTATGGATCATTATTTTGTGATTATAAAGTAATTTGTTGTGTCTGAAGTTGAAGTAAAAAAGATAAAATGGAGGATGATTTGAGTTGTAAATCTGACATGATGCATTAATGGTGCGCCTTATAGTCCGGTGCGCCTTATATAAAGACAAAGTTTTAAAATGGACCATTCATTGAATGTGCGCCTTATAGTCCGGTGCGCCTTATAGTCCGGAAAATACGGTACTTGAAATGATTAACAGTTATTGAGATGCTTAAAGTGAATTCCCTAACGATGGATTTAGAGCTGCAAGTAATGATGATTAGAATACTCTATTATTATGCAAATTATAAATAATAATGATTCAATTCTTGCTTTGGTTTATGGAACATGTTGGAACAGAGCCAAAAATGCTGATCATTGCTTTCCAAAGTAAATGCATTTTTGTCTTAGTCACCAATCCCCTGTATGTCAACTTGGGCACAAATCAAATTGTCACAACCTGCTACCTGATGGCACATGTTGTCACTTTGCTCAATGTTCAGGTTGGCCCTGTAGTGTGACATGTGGGAGGTGGGACAAAAGTGTGAGGAACAGGAGGAAGGTAGGAGTGAAAGGAAGAGAGTTGAGGGGAAAGATTGCTGGACTGACAGTTGACTGCCTCAAAGAATAGAGTCCTCACACTGCAGTCTGGCCCTGAACTGACAGTAGCAGACATAATGATGTTCACTCGAATAGCCAGAGGACACCTTCGGGCTGCTTGACCAAACAGCCACACTTTACCATTGCGTCTGCCTCCATGTGATTCTTTAATGGCTTTCAGCCCTTATTCTTGCATTGGAATTGTGGCACTCTGGAATAGCCTTCCTTTTTATAATATCTTCTTAGGGGGCCAAGACTTTGAATTACTCAGTCGTATTTCCTCAATGCTAACACTGAATAACAAGATTTTTTTGTTCAGGATATTGAATACACTTTTTTCGGTAGAACCGACTTTCCAAAGTATTGTCTGCTTGTAACACACTTTTGTTTTCACAGCAATACCCTTTTATAAGTTTTGACCCATGTCAGACTGACCAACTTCTAGTTTGTTGTTGGTAACTAATGTCTTTTGCTACTTGCCATGCTGTATTTGTGCACAACTATTTCATCGCTCGAGTGCTACTACTCACAAATGTCTCTTCTATTCTTTTTTCTACATTTATTCTTACTATTTAGATTTTAGAAGTGGCACTTGATATAAGACTATTGGTCTGTTTTCTTTGGCCAAGGATATTTGAGGATTTCCTATGGAAGTTTATCTGTGCCATCGGATTTTGAATTCGAATTTGTAGCACTGAATTTTTTTACATCCAATTTTTAACACTGATTTTTTTTTTGCATCTAAATCAGACTTTGAATTTTAAAAGCCATCGAATTTCTAGCACTGAATTTTTTTTTCCTAAGACATTTTTTTCAATGTCTCAAAAAATTCAGTGTCAAAAAATTCAATGTCTTAATAAATTCAGTGTAAAAAAATTCGACATCTCAAAAAATTCAATGTAAAAAAATTCAATGTCTAAAAAAATTCAGTGTAAAAAAATTCGATGTCTCCAAAAATTCAGTGTAAAAATATTCAGCCCGGACATCCGGGGTAACCAAGGGAGAAGTAATCGGTCCCTGTATCAAATCATCCAACGTTCAGCCAATCAAGTTACGCTCCATTGGTCATGTGACGTCGAAACAGGAACGTCGTGAAGTTCAAGGGTAACAGTAACAGTTAATACTGTAATACTGTAATGAACTTGAACTTCACGACGTTCCTGTTTCGACGTCACATGACCAATGGAGCGTAACTTGATTGGCTGAACGTTGGATGATTCTATACAGGGATCGATTGCTTCTCCCTTGGATACCCCGGATGTCCGCGCTGAATATTTTTACACTGAATTTTTGGAGACATCGAATTTTTTTACACTGAATTTTTTTAGACATTGAATTTTTTTACATTGAATTTTTTGAGATGTCGAATTTTTTTACACTGAATTTTTTAAGACATTGAATTTTTTGACACTGAATTTTTTGAGACATTGAAAAAAATGTCTTAGGAAAAAAAAATTCAGTGCTAGAAATTCGATGGCTTTTAAAATTCAAAGTCTGATTTAGATGCAAAAAAAAATTCAGTGTTAAAAATTGGATGTAAAAAAATTCAGTGCTACAAATTCGAATTCAAAATCCGATGGCACAGATAAACTTCCATAATTTCCACTGCTCTGAAAGTTTTTGAAGGGAAAAACAAATGTGTAAACAAAGCTGAACATTGCCAATTCTCCTGCATGAGTCATAACCTTGTGAATCTGAAGTGATATTCCTAGAATTCTTTAAAAAATGGAACCAATGTGTTTTTTGCTTGTCATAGCCTGGTGAAAAATAATGATATAATAATCCTTGCCAGTATAAATGCCTATTTAGTGGAGAAGTCGGTAATCCAAACGAACGTACATAGTCGAGAATTCCAGTATTTTTTTTTCTTCCACAGCTTGAAATGTGTCTGCCATGGCCGCCGGTAACAAACGTACAAGTAAATTCTGATTGAAATTAACAATATTGATTTCACATTTTCTTTTTGTACCGTGGATGCAAACATGCCTCGACCTTCCCAGCGTTCACGTTTTAGTCGGAGGAATCATTGGGAGAACTATGGCTAACTATGTGTTTTAAGTCACCCAGCCCTGAACAAAAGGTACCAGTTTTTAAATCATCCTCTCTCATTTGTTCCATCCAGACCTAGGCAGCAAATCGTGTTTTACTCCTGAGCGTGCGCAGTATGTGAGAATGAGAAACTATTCTCAGCCAAGCGCATCCAACACGGCCGAAATGGCCTTCTTATAATTAAACAGTCACGGGTGATGTATAGCCATCCGGTCATCCAGGAAGTGGAAAACTGGAATCAGCGGACTGAAGAGATGAATGTTCGGCGTGCTACTTTTTTAATTGCCCCCAGTTTTAATTGTTTCAGTCACCTCTGTACACACGCAGTTTATTGCACCATACGTTTAATTAAAAGTGCACACTGGCCTCTTCCTTGAGTCTGACACTAAAGCGTCTACATGAAGAATTATTGGACATGTGATTTGCGCTTATTGTTCTAATATAGCACATTAATGTGCCTCTTGTTCGAGGGAAGCTTTAATTTTCAGGCATGGAAGGTTAAGTGGATCAAGTCAGTGGCTCAATATGCTATTAAGCTTTAAGCTTTGACAAATAATGAATGTTTTCTTCTCTAATATCTTAGTCAGGATTAAAAGGTTTGCTGCTGCTGCTACTACGCTGCTTCACTTCTCGCCAAACTGGATCAGTGAAAGCACTCTTCTTTTATTTTTGCTGTTTTATGAAAAAATTAAGGTTTGTCATCAAAAGATTAATACGCGGCTAGAGATTGAGTTGGAATAAATGTCATAAAGGAATACGAAAGCTACAAAAAAAAAACGTAAAGCAGGTAATTCTTTTTTAAGTGAGCTGAGGTTTTGTAGTGGCGGGTTGGCAATTCAGGTTTTGCCAACTTTTGGCTATTAAAGATGAACTTTTTCATCAATTAACCTTTCAAAAATAACAAAACCGTGGATTTGTGTAAATTTGACCACATTTCATTCTTCCATTGCTCTTCTCCAAACAATGTCGCAGTGCCCAAATTGAGCAGAAATAGAAAATTGAAAAGTAACAAGGAATTTGCTCTTACCTTGGTTTACTTGTGTTCATACCTCTGAAACAACCCATGGAGACCATCATGTTTATTTGTCATATTTTATTTCAATTTGATACATACGTTAAGATCAGAAAAATATACAACACAAGATTTACGCATTGCATATATTGTTGGGTGATAGAGAGAATTATATCAATTGAACAAATTGAAAATTGACTTACAGTCATGCATTGGGAACTACATTGGCAATATCCTTCTGCTCAGAATATTTAGAGATATTAGTTCCTACGGTGTTATTTATTTTTCCCATAAATAAATTCCCTTTGACCTTCACAATTGTCATGACTGGGCAATCTATCAGTGATATGTTGTGGTTGTCATATGCATAGCTACTATTGCTCGGTTACTTTAAATGGCCCGGCGGGGTCATTATTTATACTGCTTAAGTAGCGTTATATGAGTTACGATTAAAGTTTTTGCAGCTCTTGTAAAGGCTCCGTGACAATGACGCGCTATTGTTTATGCCATCAATCTCGCTCGTGCTTGTTAAATTGCTATTGGGTTTAATCATCCGCTTGCAGAGAAGGCTTTTTGCTTGAGTGATGGCCCCAAACGCAGTCACCTTCACTTAGCTAGCGCAACTCTCGACGATTTCTCGTCAACACTCACAGCGGTCATAGCTGTGCATAGTTGCTTTCCGAATCGTTCAACCAGTGATGACTGGGAACAGTTTGTTTTATCCTAATGCTGTTCTAATACACAATTGAATCGGTACCAACTTAAATTGGTCCGTACCCAAATAAAGTTCAGACTGCTCCTTAGTTGTGAAAATAAAGAGAAATAAATGTGTCATTTTGATTGGCTCTTGAGTTTGCAACTTTGCCATGTAAAAAACGTAGAAACTAGACCGCTCTGTAATTTAATTCAAGGTCCCTAACCTATATGGAAAATAAATTCATTTATTCAAAAAATTCCTTCTGAAAAGCATTCCTCCTATCACTTCAAATTTATTTCCTCTTTGTCAAGTTCTTGAATGTGATGAACTGATGAAAGTACATCTCAGATCCTCTTTACTTTTCTAATGCAAAGCAGCATCTAATGTGCTCTCCTTTTTTCACTACAATGTGTGACATTACTGTGGCCCTCTCATCTACTGGGACACCAAATGTGCCTCATTGCAGGAACACTTTCTCCTTTGGTTCCTCTTGGAAGTCACAGTGACTATTTTGAAAGAGACGATTTGTCCTCTCGTTTCCGATTCTCGAGAGCCATCTGTGTCATCGTCCTGCTTTCATGTTCATGTGTTCCATATGTTTTTCCTCTCAGAATTTAGTAAGATTCCTTAAACTGTCGCAAGAAATCTGCAGTCCCCACATTTCTAGCTTTGAAATCACAGCACTCCGTAGCATGTCGCAAATATCCACCATATTTGTGGAATGTGTTGTTGTGTTGTGGGACTTGCCGTTAATTTTGATTTTATGGGCATAACCTTCAAATTGAATAGGAATTTGGCTTTGTTTGGAATATTTATATGATAACGAGCCAGGCTTTCCATGCGGCAGCTGTGTCATTTTACGGTGCAGGTATTTTCCCTCCCACTGAGCATTCATATGAGGACAATAGTACACTTGGGGCAGCAGCGAGAGCCTAATTTCATTCATTAGTCCACAAGGAGGACACTCGTCTTGTTGCAGAGCATTGTTCACCTCACGCTGAATGACACCATGTGCATAAGTCAAGATTTTCTTCATGTTGTGTTATTTTGGTTTTCCTCATAATTATCATGAAAACAAGGGCGGGCGAGATGGAACTACATGCTACACATGCTTGCTGGCACGCATCCCATATTTTCCCATTCGCAGCTGCTGCGATTCCCGAGTTTAGACGGCATTCATCACACGGTGCACTAATATGGGTTCAAGGACCATGTCGCTTTCGCAGTAGCTCGGCTCCCATTGGGGGAGGGATGGAGAAACAGAGAGAAGCTTTACACACAGCAAGACCAACTGGACATTGCAGTGTCAAAAAGTAACTTGACACATACTGCAGAGATGTGAATTTTGCGTTGATTAGTGCATGGTACTATATTTGTGTTAATACTCTGGAAATGAAGAACACATTAAGTGGTAACAGGGTCCTTGACTTTCTTCCACTGTGTTTACTGACTCTAAACCTATTAGATTGTTTTAACAACCCCGCGTTTCAATAACTCAGCATAAAGAATGTGTAGCACAAGTTGTTGGGCTTGTATGGCTGTTTGTTTTTTATCCTTTTCGTCATGTTAAACGTACCGATAAACAGCTCAAATTTCTCTAGAGGGCATCATGTATATATATATATATATATCAGGGCTGTGGACTCGGTCGGATTTTTGCACCGAGTCCGAGTCCGGCCTCTTGACCACGAGTCCGAGTCCGGCTGTCCATTTTTTCTGTTAATTCATGTGACTGCTTAGTCTTTATTCAAGGCTAATTTAGATCAAAATCTAAATAGTTTTGTGATGGCTTTGTCTTTATTAAACATATAAACAAATACCGTATTTTCCGCCCTATAAGGCGCACCTAAAAACCTAAAATTTTCTCAAAAACCAACAGTGCGCCTTATAGTCCGGTGCGCCTTATATATGGACCAAATTCCTAAATTCAAACTGGCCCGAAGTATTGTGTCATGAAATCAATCATAAGTGGCCCGCTGAAGACTATGAATCATGACTCAAAAAGACTATGGATCATTATTTTTAGTAAAGTAATTTGTTCCATCTGAAGTTGAAATAAAAAAGATAAAATGGAGAATGATTAGAAATCTGACATGATGCATTAATGGTGCGCCTTATAGTCCGGTGCGCCTTATATAAGGATAAAGTTTTAAAATGGGCCATTCATTGAAGGTGCGCCTTATAGTCCGGTGCGCCTTATATGCCGGAAAATACGGTACAATAAACAGATACTTTCAAGTTTCAATTCAACGACTTGAGTTTGTTCTTAAGAACAAAATCGCCTCAACCAAGTCAGCCTTCATCGCGCCGCGCTGATCCGACATGATAAACTTGAGCCCGGAAAACAGGCGCTCTACGCTGACTTGGCTGATTGGCATTGCTGTTAGTGTCCGAGTTGCTGCCTTGAGGCCGGAGGGATAACGATCAGCTGTAACAAATGGGCTCTCTTTCATTCGACCAAGTGCCAACATTGTCCCAATTTCTTCATCTATGTCGGTTGGCGAGGTGGCGGCCGACAAACGCTGGCGGCGCTCAATGCTGTCAAGTTCTTTTTCAAACTCATCCTCCTTCGTCGATGTGGAGCCATCAACCTCGGCCTCCATCGACGGCCCCTCCAAGTGTTGGTGGGTACGAGACCGGATTCGCCTCACAACGGCACGGAGGCCATTCTTGGCCCGCTCCATCTGCTCTTCGCTGAGGAGAATGCGGTAACGCGCATCGACGAAGACGGCTGCCAGAAAAAAATCATTGTCAAAGAGCTTGTCCTCTCGTTGCTCCATTGAGTTGGCGATTGGTGAAGCCAGAGGGGGCTGCTTGCGCAACGCTGCCTTCAAGGCCGACCACTCCCTGAGAAAGCTGCCGGGGGTGATTGAGACCGACTGGAGCTTGACCGTGACATCGTATAGCATCTTGAGGATCGTGGCCAAGGTCTCAAGCTTTTTCCATTCTGAGTCGTTAAGGAAAAGTTCCGGAGAAGCAGCCGCCAAGTCCTGGACATGCTCTTGTAGTTGAAGGAGCCGTTTTGTCATGAGGTAGGTGCTTCCCCAACGGGTGGGCACATCGACGACAGGGAGAAGACGTCCTCGACGACGGAGGACAGGAAGCAGATTGGGGGTCCGCAGTCGCTTCACCACCCGTCGGACTTTATCCAGTAGTTTCATGACATGCTCCGCCTTCAATCCGTCACGAATTGCCAGTTGCAGCGTGTGAATACCACAGCGCATGTGATGAATCATTCGAAAGTCGGCATCCTGAATCCCAGCGAATTTCTCAAGCTGGAGCTCGTCCAGATTGATGCCCCCCTTGTCCTCATCCATTTCGTTTTTAGTATCATCAGCATCTTCGTCGTCCTCATTGATGAGCCGCACGCCTTTGCTCATGGTCGCTGAGTTATCGACGACGATGGAGAGGACATGCAGGTCAAAATCCTTGATGACGGCGTTGATGACATTCTTGACCGCCTCACTGTCATGCCCCCTGTCGGTGTCCTTGATGGCAAGAGTCTTGATTCTAATCTCCCCGTCGCGGAAGTACTGGACGTTGATGCCCATGTAGTTCCGCATGAGCCTGGTGGCGGCGTCTGCCTTGATGAATACGCATTCCTGGCTCAGCTCCGACTTGATTTCCTCCTTCAACCTCTCGGCCTCAGCCACCACCATGTGGCGGATCTGATCTCTGTCTAGGCTGACAGAGAGCTGATTAGCAGCAGGCCCTAGCAGTGTCCACATAGCCGACTGCTGGAATGTGACGAGCGAGAGGCCATCATGAACAATCAGAGAAATGACCGCCTTCTGAAACTCCTCACGGTCCATCTTGTATTGGATCGTCTTGCGCGTCACTTTTGCTGTCACAAACCTGAGAAAAAAATAAAATCATGCGAAATGGCTAAAGTAATAATGTATCTATAATTTTCGTTTTGAGTTTTGATCGATACATTTGTCATCATTTGTAAAAATGTAAAAAAACATTTCAGACTATACTTACTTCATCATCAATGTATGAGCCATCTCCGATGGACCAGGCGTCGCCGTCATTTTTGGCTTTCTGTTCTCCTCTTCCACCTTTGGACAGATTTGAGTTTGAATTCATGAATTTTTGTTATGTTCGACTATAGTAATCTCAACACAGTATTATACCGGAAATAAATTGTAATCCATTTATCAAAAGCTTACCTTCACGAATGCCTCTGGGTGCTTCCTCTTGAGATGGCGCTTCAGGTTGGCCTGCTGATTTGCGCCAGCAGAACCCATCGATAAACAAGCATTACATGTATCGTTTACGATGCACACGGCCTTCTCTTCTTGCACATCAAAATACGTCCACACATGACTCTTTCTGGATGCCATGTTTATCCGAGGGACAAAATAGCATGCAGAACAAACGCAACTGCTTTCACACTGGCTGGTTCAACTTATATAGGATCTCTTGCTGAGAGGGCGGACGTAAAAGTGAGGCGACGTTCCAATTGGACGTCGGATAGCTATCATTTTCCCTGATTGTTGGAATAATTTAAGTGAAGCCTTTTCATTTACATGTTATGACTTTCTTGTTATTTAAATTCTTCCTCTTTAGAGACAGAGATGTCTTTTGTTCTCTGTCAGACATATGTCTCTGAGTGCTTACTGTCCTTTTGTTATGTGTGTGTGCTTTTGTTCCTGTAAGAGGCCTTCACCAACAATGAAGTGTTCTGATTTGGTTCATAGATTGTTGTTGGTCAGAACTGTTTTTCTTTGTCAAGCGTTAAATACAGTTTGAAGTAGTTGCGTACAAGTTATCCCATATATTACTCAACGTTTGTTTAAGTGTTTAGGACATGTTACTTATTGTTATTGTGTGTTAATTTACTAAGTAGATAAAGTCTAGCAAAGGTTTAGTTGCATTGTTCTACAGGAACTCACTCGCGGACGAGTCAACCAACAATGGGAGACGAACAGCTGGTTGAGGAAAGAGAACAAACTACGGGGGTCACGGGCCGACAATGAAGTGCTAATATACACCACACTACATTCTTTAGCTAATCAGCGTTGCTACAGACACAATATATATATATATATATCAGGGCTGTGGACTCGGATTTGGAGGGAGGGGAGATTGTGTCTGTAGCAACGCTGATTAGCGTATATATATTAGATATATAGATTAGATATATATATATATATATATATGAGCTGGGACTGCTTCTTAAAAATACCCCACCCACAACTGTGGAATATACACTTATAAACAAGCACGGATGGGGAGCTGCAAAATCATCACTTATGGATTAATGTTTTCCTTCACAAACTCAGAGTGACCCAAAGCAACAGTGTATATAGAACAGAGAAACAAAACAACAAATCCTTCAACATGTGGATGTGCAAAACAATGTACAGTGGATATTGATGCACTCAATAAATAAAACAATCAGGCCATAACATTTTGATTCAGCATGTTAAGGGAAGAAACTCAACATTTCACAAGAACAGTATTGATAAAAAGTTCCAACGCCATCTTTGTGAAGAGACTCAGCCATTCTTATAAAAAAGCTTGCGCACACTATTGGGACTTGGAGGTAAAAAAATGTGGGATAAGCTTTTTTAGTCCTCAGGGACAGCTGATGCTGCAGCAATAACATCAATTTAATACCTGACCCATTTTCTGTTTGTTTTCTGTGAAACTGCATCCTTCCAATATTTTGTGTGAAGGCGTTATGTACACTTATATTATTCTACATCATGCACTATATTATTTTTATTTTTCAAATTTTTTCCTCTTTCTATTTTTGTCCTTTTTGTCAACTTTAATATTCACAAATTTGTTTTTTCCCTTCTAATTCCTATATTATTTGACTGATTCAACCCGTTCGAACTTTAAACTTCGTTCTGTAGCATTTATTCAACTATTTTTGCCTTCTCATGCAATTTCTATTCTAGTTGTACACTGGATCTCTGTCAGACAATTTCCCACAATGCAAGAAATTCAAAAAGTTGTTAAAAAACTTACTTAAATTTCCTGACTGGAATTGTTTTGCACACATAGTCGTTTAAAAATGACTAGACAAATAAAGGCTTCAAATAGCAGAAGCAATAGCAAATCAATTATAATCCAGAAGTCAGAATTGTCATTTTCATCACAATTGTTTTTCCTTTTAAGACTTTCTGAAAAGAGGAAACAATTTTACAAATACAATAAAATCATAATTTGACAAGGAAAACAAAACAATTTTCAGACAACACTTCAAAATGAAACAAACAGTTAGAGAACAATGTTTTCAACAAGTTAATTTAAAAATTCACACACCATCTTAAAGAAAGATTTCCTTATAATCATTAAACGTTTCACATTTCATCTTCAAAGAAAACTTGTCTTTTTAGGTACTAAAAATCGTTAAATCTGGTGTGCAACTGACTGTGGAATACAGCTAAATTCTTATTGTCTATTTTAGTTTTGTCTTCAGTGTGGAGCTAAAACCTTTCCTATCTACATTTGTGTTCATATATAATATAAGTACTAAAGGTACAGTATTGCAAAAAAGCACTAAATGAACGTGACATGTAAATACTTTTAACAAATAAGTTTCAAAGATCACACAATTTTCTTTTCATTATTATCCTGACATTTTGGCATGTAACATTACATCTTTATTCTTGTAGTGCATTATTTTCAAATTTCCTTTTAGTTTGGCCATAATACTGCATTGCGTCATTCAACAGTTGACTGTATACGTGTTGCGTTTAAATTAGTATTGACGTATAATTACTCAATGTGGTAGAAAGCTAATTAGCACATTTCCATAACAACTTGGGCAAATGTAAAAAATGCCGATGCATAGTTGCACTATTTAGTCACGTTAATTGTATTGCCTGTTTGCCTCATGTCCTTTCGGCAACACGGCACAGATTCCGTCTCTGTTTTCAGTCATGAGTTTATGCGCCCTTAATTGCTGCAATAGGGAAATGAAAACAAAACAATTATTTCAGTAAGCAATATGGTCTCTGGGAAGATGTGATTGTGAAATATCGTATATTAACATTACATTATGTGTTCCTACAAATTGTGTCCGGAGGTGTTTATTCACTCATACTGCAGAATATGAAGAAACATTAGAAACATTTTATGATTTATTGTATAAGGACTATTGTGTTGTGACATTACAAGAACAGACTGCAACATCAACCTTGTGCAACAATCCGAAGGGACCACAAGAAAGATTCCGTCGCTGCACAACACAAAATTATTTGTATTATTTGTTTACAACCCACACTGCAATTAATCAGGGAGAGAGATACAGAGAGATAGTTTATGTGCATTTTGATTAATAACAATTCAAATGCAGAACTGTGCTCCTAATCGTCCATGCATGATCAGTATGACTAATGAAAGTTACTGCCCATTTTTAGTTGATGCGAAAATGAAGGGGATTTTTTAAATTTAAAAAAAATTTTTTTACCCAATGACACAACTAGGCAACTGGGTCCCGCTGTCTCTTAGAGTAGTGACTCCCAACCACATAGCTGTGGTGCATATGTTTTAAATTATTCAGTTTCCCTTAATTGGCCTAAAAATTATTATTTAAGATCTCCGAGTGTGTCTTTCTTCAATCCCTGCAAGTTTAGTCAGTGTGACCAATTAAAGAGGACAGAGTTTCACTCTGAGAAAGTAAATGTTTGAGTATACTAAAATGAGATGATCATTATTTCATCAAATATACTTTTTTAGTTTTTTTTTTTTATGGTGTGCTGTGAGATTTATTTTATGAAAATGTGCTTCAGCTCATTAAAGATTAAGAAACATTGAAAAAATATGCTCCATTAATTGATAGGATTATGTTTGAATGCATATTGGAAGAGGAAGATAGCAAAGCCATGTCGTACAAACTGTCAAAATATGCCAGGCAATAATCTCATTCAATACTGTTTTTCACTATTAATTCATCTCAATTAGTGCCTTTTACTTAAGCACGCCTTGCAGAGTAGTGATAAAAAAGAAATTTGCAAAGAACATCTATTTAAAAATGTGTTGTTATCCCCTCCCTGATGTGCTAACAATGGCAGACAATGCCAAATGGGAACATCTGTTTGCTTTCATTTGGATTTGGGGGCTTCATTTCGACCTGTGTCAACAAGTTGCATGTAGCAAAACAAAAACATTATAATACATCATTTACCTCATTTCCAACGGTCTTGAAATGTAAATTTGCTTGCGTGGCTTGGCTCGATTTGCCTTTGATTGGTTCAGTCGGTTATGAAAAAGGTATCATTGGACACTCTGAAAATGAGTCACTCAGTATACTTCCTTACACAGTAAGGAGACCAGTTAAAGATCTGTTAAACCCTGAGCCATCCCATAAACCGCAAATATACAATTGTTTACTATTACTGTGAGTGATTCGAGAAATGATCCCGGGCAAAGAGCCAAATGCTGCTTCACAAACATTATCTGATCAGCTGCCAACTTTGCTATATTGTCCGTGCCAATTTAAGCGTTGAGAAGATAAGAAGCCAGTTGCCTTAAATGGATGCTGTAATGCTTAAAGGTCAGCCCAATGTGGCTTCACCCAGAGTATGCTGCGGATCACGAACAAAAAGCAAGAACCAATTCTAGAAATCACTTTCAAAGTCATCACAAAGAAAGTCTATCACGGGCTCAAATTGTTAATCTTGTGCCAATGCACTCCTGCCTTTTAAGGTGAGTGCATTTCTTCATCCTCCAGATTTGGTATTGTTGCAATAACAAAAGCTGGCCTTTTCTTTTCTCAATCAAAGTCACCCCAAGGGGCTCATTGTCCAGACTCTCTTATTGCCTTGTTATCAACATGCTGGAGCATTGGCCCGTTGTGACACCGCTATAAATATTGACTTTGCCCTTCTAATCATGGCTTTCTGTGAAATGTCACCGACAAGCGCACTGGCAGTTACCGCAATCAGAGATCTTTTTCTGCACACAATGTTTGTTTTTTGGCATTATTGTTACCCCCAACGATGCTGATGCGGTGCAGTTATGATCAAGACTTGCCACCCAGGACTCGTCAAAAGTCAATAGCAGGGTATACGTCTATATACAAACAAGGACCACTACTACGACGACGACGACGACGACGACTACTACTACTACTACTACTACTAGTACTACTACTACTACTACTACTACTACTACTACTACTACTAGCTCAAAATGGCAACAATGTAACTCAACATCCATGTATCAGCAGCTCAGGACTACTGAATGCTGGCAGGGTGTTGCATCACTGCCAGAGGAGAGTCATCTGCTACATCTCAATTAGTGTGTGTCATTAGTTTGTGTCAGGGGGTGTCATTTCAGCTTTGTATTTCGACCCGTGAAATATTTTTGGTACACTCACTCATAAACAGAATAGAATAGAATAGAATAGAATAGAATAGAATGCCTTTATTGTTAATGTACAGCAGGTATGCAACAAAACTAAACTGAGACTTCACTACCTGAAGTAGATGGACTTGTGTCTGAGTGCATCACAAAAACTCCATTTTATGTTACAACCTCGGTGTGCCACAAAGCTCCATTCAAGGGCTCCTTTTCTTTAGCCTTTATATAATGGGCCCCATTCGTTACTGGTTGTCTGCAGATGATGATGATGATGTCTGGTCTGTGGAAATAAAAATGATATTGCATCAGATTTAAATAGCGCTTTTCTGGAGACTCTAAGACGCTCGAAAGACTCAAACAAATATAAAATACAAGCTGTTAAACATGATAGATGTCCAACAGTAATGTGTATGCGTGTGCATTTATACAATTTGTTCCCTTTTCTAAATAAAATGTAAACCGAAATGTGACAACGATGTTTGCTTCATTACTGATGGAAAATATCATGGATTGCCATTTTACTATGAACATTTAACCATGCTCCATGACAACAGGCAAACAAACAAATGCAATGTATTATCAAAATGTCAAGGCTTCTCATGAACGAACTCACTCTGAATGCCATCCACATACAGCAGTTTACTCTCTGTAAGTGCTCATCCTGTGCTATAACTATTCTTCCTCATCTTAATTTCTATTAATTTAAACGCACACTGGAAAGAAATATGATAGTTGAACTGCAATTGGGATTAATGATTCTTTTTTAATGGAAAAATACAACCATTAAAATTGTATTTGTGTAAAAGAGAAATACTGATGGCAAATTCTATATGCAATTTATAGTTTTCCAACATCAATATTTCACACATTGGCAATTTTAATTATTTTCATTGAAGCGTGGCTTAAGTGCATATGACGTTGATGTCGTATTTCCTCAAATAATGGCCCTTTCTGTAATGGATGCTCTGTCTCAATATGTTGCCGCGTGCCTTGTTCAAATATGTGCCATTCCCAAAATAGATGGCTTTCACAAGTTCCCCATGGAGAAACAATTATTATCTCAAGTCACTGATACTATAATTGACACACAGACATTAAAGAGTAATGTGTGGAGGCTGGTTTGACCTAGCTACTAACTAAAACAGAACCACCTACCAAACCAGTCTCTTATATGGTTTAATTGTGTACGTCACAGGTGTCAAAGTCAAGGCCCGGGGGCCAGATACGGCCCACCACATCATTTTATGTGGCCCGCGAAGACAAATTGTGCATCAATTCAATACTAGAATTGCAAATTTTCTTCACTTTTAATAATATATTTTTATTTTGAATATTAGGCCAGTTTTTGCTCGTCTGATTTGAAAATGAGTTATTTGTCAGCTTGTTATGTAGCTTTTACTGTATGTATAATATGAGGTGCTCATACATTTATTTGGGTTGACAGTCATAATGGCCCTCCGAAAGAAGCTATGACTACAATGCGGACCGCGAAAAAAATGAGTTTGACACCCCTGGTGTACAGTGCAGTGTTAAATGTCTGGTCCATTTTTTATAGTGGTCTTAAAAGTCTGGATGCCTTGATGCAGACATTTTGTGTGGCATTGACTCTTTGCTGCTCACTTCTATCACACACACAAAGACACAGCCACACTTATCAGGCCTAATTCCCTGTTGTAATTCACAAGGACGAGGCCTCAAGACGGCATTATCTGACCTCACATCTTTAGACTCTTTCGATAGGGAGCGGTGTGGTGTGTGAAAGATGAAGTAATAGCTGATAAGGGCTTAGGGAGATGGCGAAAGGGAGAGATGATGAAAATGTGCATTAGTTCCTTCTGGTGATTGGAACAAAATGGAAAGGTTGCTGTGGAGTTAAGATGGAGGGGATTTTCATTCAGGGTTTTTTTTGTGTTCTGCCATAATCAGATTTTGTGATTAGGCGCTGGCTTTTAGTTCAGTGTAATTTCTCCAGCGATTTGCATGGATCAGCCTAGTTGTCCCTCTAGGATAGATCGTTTGACTTCCATAAAGAAAAAAAATCCCTCACAAATGGCGATGTAATACATCAGCAAACAATATAACCTCTTTTGGTTTGCATTCCATTTTTTAATAGCTGAGCAAGCTGGCCAAAGGGGATGCTAAGACCCATTCCCACAATGGTCTTTTTTTCCCCCCTCCTGGGTCCAGGTGATGGACAGACTTGCTTTCCCCAAGGTGATTTGGCAGAGTGGAAACACTCGGCCAGAGAGCCAAGGCTTGTCATTGGACACAGAGATGAGAGCAGACGCTGAGGCACCTGTCACTCCAACATACCGCTGTGAGATACTGTGGAAACACATTTAAAGCTGAACAAGAACGGAAGGTTGTGTATATATTCTATATGACATATTTAAGGGGTCAGAGTTGGACAATTTGTAGGGTGACAGTTTTGGTGCTGAGCCAGGTACTTGTCACACAGTGTACAATGTACCTGCTAAAATTTGGTCATACCCATTTTCACTGAAATTTAAAAGGACTCATATTCTGTTATTGAAATTTTATCCCTTAACCCCAGAATGGCGACGACCAACCGATGCTGCGACAGCACAGGTCCATGTCATAGAGCAGGGGTGTCAAACTAATATTTTTCACGGGCCGCATTGTAATCATAGCTTTTTTCAGAGGGCTATTATGACTGTCAACTTAATATTATATACAGTAAAAGTAAAACAAACTGACAAATAACTCATTTTCAAATCAGACGAGTACAAACTGGTCAAATATTAAAAAATATATATTAAAAGTGAAGATAATTTGCAATTCTCGTAATGACGCATGAATTTGATGCACAATTTGTTTTCGCGGGCCTCATAGAATGATGTGGCGGGCCGTATCTGGCCCCCGGGCCTTGAGTTTGACACCATCGTTTGTCATAGAGGCTGGCTATGCACATTGAGGATAAAATGAAAACAGCACTGTGCTTGATGTTGATGCGTTACTGCCTATAGGAAGCTCTATTCTACAAAAAGGAATGTTCCAGTTGCACTGCTAAAATGAAAGTGGACACTTCTTTTTCATCCAAACATTTTCTAGAACATTTGATCCTTTAGTCATCCTGGTTATTGTTGGTAGAATGCTAGAACAGATCCCATCTGGCTACTGGCAAGCTGTATCCTGCATTGCTCACCAGTCAATCACAGAGCACATCAATATTTATACATTGAACTCCAATCTGGTTTGGTGAAAAAAAATCATGCCTCGTCATAAATGTTGGGTCAAATCAGTTCTAGCAGGATAGCAAGATTGGGGTTTTCTTTATCCTTGACAAAATAAAAAAGACAGATAGAAATGTGTTCAAAAAGTGGAACTCAGAACAAAAACAAAGAAATAGACAGAACCTCCTTGGTGGAGGTAATGATGCCAGTTGAATCTGCCTCTAAAGCAGGAGGGCAGATGCTGGCTGGTAGTTTCCATTGTGCACAGATGGTAACCAAACCACAGAGCATGTGTTGTGTTTTGACGAGAATTGCTGCATATAGAAGAGGATTTGGATCATGAAGGCATATCACAGCTAAGCATATAAAAATTCAAAGTTTTCTCCAGCAGAGGTCAATAAAGAAAGAGCAATTAAGGAAGGATAGGCTAGCATCAATATCATTATTAGAGGATTTAGAGCTATTATACTGTTAAAAGTTTGATCGAACTGTTTTCTACAATCAAGTAGATTGCTTTTGGAACCAACTTAAGATAATCAGCATTAACTGCTATTGTTGATCAATCTCTTTTTTCTTTTTTTTTACATCGTGCCGATTTTGGCCTTATTCCCACATTGTTGCCTGCTCGATTCAAATATCAGATAACTATTAATCAGGCTGTCACTATTGAAAAAATCAGTTATTCTATCGATTATTCAATCAATTAATTGAATAATCAAATCACATTTTGAAATTGTATAATAAAAATAATTGAGAAGTACTGCTTTAAGAACATGTTCCAGTGGATAGTCTTCTCATCTCAACATTCTTTTTATTGTAACAGCCCTTTTCTATTGGAAAAATGTGTCACAAAACAGCCAAGGAAAATCTGAAATTAACACTGATGTTTTTTATACAACTTGCAGGCATTTCATAATATAAAACATTGATTCCAATTCGAGAAATATTTGTTCTGGAAGTTGATTTCTATTTCCAAATTGTGCCACGCTGTGTTGTATTATAGATTAGAGACACTAGATAAATTGCAGACATCGTGGACAAGTTCTGTATTGATAACCATTCACCACCATATTCTCCAATTTTTGAAATGCGCTTACTCTAACACAAAGATGACACAATGCGACCATGGCTGTGGCTCGACCGTTGCTTGTTTACTCGTAGCTCTTCTGTAACAAAGCAATACGGTCCCATGGTGTGAATTAAAGTGTGACAAGAGTGTTTGCAAGTAGCCGTCCTGCTGCTTCCTCTTCTGGTGTTCTATCAACACACATCGATCGCTTACTGCTGTTGCCAACAGAGCTTGAGCAAAATCCCCCAACATGAAGCGTGTGGAAAATGACACAATGTGAAGAGACAACAAAATAACAATTCTTTCCAATCAGTGATGACCATTTCTACATAGACTCATAAAGATCAGGATTACAATTAAAATAAATAAAACCTGAAATGAGTTTATATTGCTATTGATGATGTTCATGATATTTTTCGACCCAAGGGTGTCATAGAGTAAGATATATATTTAGTATTATTTATGAATGAGAGTGTGGTTTAGCGAAAGGTGGATTTTTTATTTTACTGAAACATCATAATTCTATGAATTATAATGCAATTGTAAAATCATTAGTGTGCACGTTTTTATAGGTCAAACTTAAATAATAGCTTAAAAACCTAACGTGCTAGAAAAAAAATTATGTACATAAAGCTATCTCTGATTAATTAAAAAATATATATTTTGATCCATAATATTAAGTCCAACTGATAATTCAGTGTAATTTAATGTATTGTAATTCATCTAGCACTTTGTATTAATTGGTTGCCAAGACGCTGCTCCAATTTAAAAAAAGATGGTTACCAATATCTTAAAGTCATCAAAGTCACCAAAATATTCAGTTTATTCATGATATAACACAAGTATATCCAAATTCATATTACCAAGTGGTTATAAAACTGCAGGAGTGGGGTGGGGGGCGTGAAGGAAGTTTAGGATAAACAAACCAGTAGGTCCTTAATTCTTTCTTTGACAAAGGAGTCTTGGAAGAATAAAGGTGTAAAATAAATAAATTGAAGGCTGAACAGGAAATTGCGCCTGAAGTAAGTTATGAGCAAGCCCAAAGCTCATTACTCATCTGCTCTCAGACAGAGTGACGGCTAAAATTAGTCGGCAGCTTGCAAGCGCTGCATCTTACTTAACGCCTTCCATTCGTCACAATTCATATTTCCACTCTAGTTCTTGGAACTAACACACGGTTTTACTTTGATGTGTTTAAAATGTATTTCTTTGTAAAATTTTCTCTACGACACTTCATTAGCATGCAGCTGCTATTGCAACATTTCCATAATTGTGTGTTGTTGCTCTTCAAAACATATGGAAGTGTGACTTAGGGGCGAGTTGTGCGGCTTTTTCTTCAAAGTAGCCATCCACAAAAAGATTAATGGACGCGTTTGTCTGTGCCATCAGTCGTCCAAGAGCCGCCTCCCCTATAGGCATAGTGTGATTTATGGACATCCACATGCGCATGATTTGGAAGTGGGAAGGGAGGTGGTGTTGTTTTTCCTCATAAAGATTACATTTTAAATTTGGTGAGGAATGACCTCCCAAAGTGGGTTTTTATTTACCATTCTCTTCGTGCACACGCACTAGTCCATGCATGTCCTGTATATTCTCTACAGTGCCACCCAAATGCTGACACTGCATTTACTCTCCCATTTCAAACATGTCACCTTTAGATTTGGACACATTGCTGAATCAAGTTTGGTGTGTATTACTTCTATATTTTTTAATATCCTAAACTGTAATTCGATAAAAGGTAAACACAAAATGTAACTTTGTCAACAAGTGACAATGTGTATTTCCTTTATTATCCATAAAGTGCGTGGGAGACAATTTCTTTTTTTTTTTTTTTGCGATGGTAGACATATTGAATGGAGCGTTTCGACATGTGGTTCTCCGCAGGAATTTACTTTGATTATTAGAATAGGTTCAGGGAAAAAAAAGAGAGTAACAGGCTAAAACTCCCAGGATGTGTATGTGTGTGTGTTTGTGTGTGTGACTGAATAAATATAGGCAGCTTGCTGCGTAGGACAAATATGCATTAGCAATGACTGCAAGGCACACCGGCACTGCAAACCAATGAGCACATTTCTCATTAATAGATTAGATTTTGAGCAAGAGCTGGTGAAAAGTGCTGAATCAACGCAATATGTGTATTTACGATATAGAATGAAGTGGATACCAGTACTGTAAAACATCCTGAAATAGCTTAAACTATACAAAATGCGCTATCCTCAATATAATAAAGCTGATTCATTCTGGGTATTCAATTTTATTGTTTTCACAGGGAGGCCTCATTGCCCTGCTCCTGCTCATTCTCCTCTTCACCTTGGTCCTCTACACCCGCCATCGATGGTGCAAGCGTCGCAGGGTCCCCCAGAAGAGCGCCAGTACAGAGGCCACTCACGAAATCCACTACATCCCCTCGGTACTGCTGGGACCCCAAGGCCGGGACAGTTACCGGGGCTCGCGGAGCACCCACCAGCACGGCGGCTCCGTCATCGGAGTGCCCATCCGAGAGACACCCATCCTGGACGATTATGACTGCGACGATGACGACCCGGTGGTTCGCTCGCTGAACTCCACTCCCAACCAGCTGCACAAGAAAGTGAGCGACGGGACGATCCAGGATGACTACGGAGTCGGTATTGGCTACGGAGGACACACGGATATCAAGGAGGATGAACACACACATTCTTTTGACAAAAGAGGTAAGTGCATGAGTAAAAGAGACGTACCTTCAATATGAGATTATGTTTCAGATATGTACATTTGAATGTCCCCACTAGGGATCAATAATGACCATGTTATTTTATTCAAATTGTAAATGTCTGCTCAGTGGTGGTTGTCCTCTTTTCCTGGGCATGATTTGTACATCAGTAGCAGCAGCTCCCAGATGGCCCAGCCTGAATGCGTAACTTTGGCTCTGATCAAGACCACCCCCGTTTACTGCTAGCACAGAATGTGCTGCTCACATTTGGTTCCATGGTTTTACCTCCTCGACGAAAACCGCTCACGCTTAAACGACATTAACTCCTCTCTTTATATACTGTTTTCCGTTGTATCGTTATATCATAAAAATGGGAGGCAAATTCCTTTTTACAATGATAGAAAACAATATTACTGGCCGAGACAGGAGAGTGGCAGGGAGGTTAGCACAACCACAGATCTGAGTTGAGTGGTTTGAATTGATGTCTGTTTTCTTCAAGCTTCCTCCCACACAAACAAACGTTAAGTTCATTGAACATTGGAATTCAGTGTCTCTCAACCTTTGTTGAGCCAAAGCACGTATTTTACATCAGAAAAATCAAATGGCACTCTACCAAAGAAAAATGTCAAACAAAATTGGAAAAAGATGGTTTCTGTGGAAAAGAATGTTCTTGTTCTGTCTGTCACTATATGACGTTAGCAAAGATAGATGAAGAAATATACAATAGTTGTAGTTTATAACTAATCATTTTCAGAGAAATTAATTGCGATTTCATCATTTCCAATGACACAACTGATATTTAAATTATATTTCTAATATTTAAAATCATTGAAAACCACCAGAAAGTCACCAAACCAGAGCAATCGCATTGCGGAATCTGCCTGAAATGTTCAATACACCGTCTCACACCCAATAGGAACATCTTTCATGTGTGCTGTAATTGAATGTGTCAACGTCAAGTGACCAAAGCCTGAGTTTCTGTTGCTTCTTGACCCTTCCAATATATAGTCAAGGCGAACTGAAGAGCGGAGGCGAAAATGCTGTGTTTGTGGCATCTGTTGATATCCTGTTGAAAGTGGGGCACTTTTCTCCACGGTTGAACTTGAATAATTGAAGTGGTATGCTGACGGAGATGGAGGAAGCCCGGGTTATTTATGCCATTCTGAATCTTGCAGTGGTAATGCTTTAGAAAATGTCATTTCTATTCATACACTCATCTTGGTTGTCAAATTTTATGTTGTTAGTTTAGGAGAATTGGATTTATAGAAAATTATCTGGTTTTCATTTGCACAAACTGGACACATGAAATCACGTGTTCAAGACTGTGGGGCATAGTGACTATACAATATCAACATGTTTTAAGACTATTTAGAATCTGTTTTAGTCTGTGTGGGGGGAACATAGTTTTTATATAATTATTTTCTTACGTTGTATAGTTTGGGCTGAACCTATGACATAACGAATAGAAAGCTGTCTGAGGTCATGATACATTTTGATTGCCTTTGAACTTGGTTTACCAAAGTTAAAATTCTTCAATTCCACATAAAAAGCTTACATATTCAGAAATACTGCAGAGTAAAATACTTACCAAGATTAATAAGAGGGAATTTCAAATGAGTCCTCAATGACAAACAACTCAGGCTTTAGGTTGATACATTTTGGGTCTGGAAAGAAACACTCCTTTATGAGCTACTCCTCAAGAATGAAATTCAATTTAAAATCTAATCAAGAACTCAAGTTCGCTCGTGTGTGTGTGTGCACGTGTGTGTGTGTTTGTGCGAATGTGTGTGTGTGTGTGCTGCAACAAATCCGTGGCAAGGTGAAATTTGTCATCCTGGTCAGTTCATTAAAATGCAACAGCCTGCTAAGAATTTTAGATTTTCAAATATATATTTATCAATTTGTTTACCAAACATTTACTATCTGTAAGATCCTTTTTTTCCCTTTTTTTTTTAATTTTTTTATTTTTTTTTTATAAACAATGCTGATAGTGGACATTTGTCCTTAATTTGGCTACCAATCCATACCCGATCCATATCTTCACAGGCTGCTTTTAGAAAGCACCTGAAACACCACCTTCTCCACTCATGATCCTACCAGTCCATAATTACCCCCACTGCACTCAGCTGATCCATACTAAGAACATCAACTCAACCCACAATTTATACTCTGATTCTTCCTTGTGTTGTTATTTTCTGTTTGCAGTTCTTCTGTTCCCTTTTAGCTATTCCTACCTGGTGTCTCTTTGATTGCTTCAACATTGCTAAGTGTCTATTTTGTTTCGCTTGTTTCTTGTTTTTTATAGTGTATCTGTTTATGTATGTATACATACACATTCGTATATATGCATATATAAATATGACAAATTAATATTTAGCTTGTTATGCTTTTGTTTATTTACTTATATTTTTTCAAACACTTGAATGACATTTGACTACACAGCACTTTGTTTGTATATATAACAGGAGTGGAGATCCTTACAAGCCCGAGGTTTCGTCTCCCTCCTTGCACTGTTATTGCTATAATAATATGTGCTAAACAATAAACCAACCAACTCCTTTCTCCAGTGTGTCTCGGGGTCTTCTACAGGATAAGAGACCAAGCTGGAGGTCTTAGAAAACAAGGCTTTATTCTTTCGCCAAACCAAAAATTGGCTTAAAGAAAGCAACTTGCTTAATAAGCTAGACATGAAACAAATCAGCAGGGTCTTGCAGCCATGCAACAAGAGCAAACTAACCTATAAAAAAGTAACTTTTCAGACAAAATCTAACATCTAGAATGCGGTATCATCGTTTGCTTGTTTGAGGTGTTATAAATCAAAGCATCTTACTCCACATGGCTTCATTTTTACATTGCTTAAAGGGGCTAATTTATGTGTGAGCTCCCACTTCTCTGACACTTTCTAAGTAAGTCTGTTTCAGATCCCCTATGCACAATTTGGCATTTTCCAAGAGACAGACCACAAAGCTTTTTAATTTGATGCCTCTGCTTCCCTATCTGCACTCTGCGTGAAGGGGGTGGCATTTGAGTAAGGGGGCAATTAACTTCTGTCCCAGCGGCTGATCTACACAGCAAGACAACCCGGACAGAAGCCTTTAAATACCGAGTTGCCTTTTTTCACCGTCATTCTTGCCACGTTAATTTGAATCCAATTGTATTATTTTAAAGGATTAAGGAGCTGGCTCTCGGTACTTTGTTATTCCGTTGTTATTTTAGCACCTCCAGCTATGGTACACAGATTGAGATCCATGCGCTTGTCATGATGTTTGAATTAGGTTGTTAAAGAGTCACAAGAGTTATTACCGTTACACCTCCGGCATCCCGTCTCACCACCAGCTTACTCCTTCAAACTGCATCTACTACACAGTGTTTGACACTTTTCACTGATCATCTGTCTGGACTCACTGGGTTTAATAGTAGCAGTGGGGTTCAATAGCAGTGAGGTAGCAAAGGTTCAGAGACCTTTAAGCTCTATGCAATTGGTGTTAATTCATTCAGATATATTTAAAACACATCGCTTTATCAATCTTGAAATGACCCCATTCTGGTTTTACACTTTGAAACAGTACAAGAATGGCTCAGATAAACTAATGAGCAACCAAATTGTTTCGTGGTAAAGGATCTACTGTATTGTGGGATATTAAGCAATGGATCCTGTAATTCTGCTTAATTTTAGTGTACCAAAGTGCATTTTACTTGAACACAGAATTTTTTTATTAACAATAATGAAACGCTCGGCATCGTCATCGCCATTCTACTTAGTGGTTGAATAAATATACTTTTATAAATACTCTTGTCAAATTCCCATTTGAATTCTGATGCCCCTATCGAATTAAAAAAATCAGTTTATGATAGTCGTGATGGTAGCAGCCAAGGTCACATACTCATCCCGATGAAGGTGAAAATTAAATTAACTCGAGACTCCACGCGATAGCCGTTAACTGTGTCTGGTCTGTGGGCCGACGTCCGCTGCACTCTGCTGAACTTTTAATCAGTTATGATCAAGTAAGCATGCATTGTCTGCTGCTCACTGGCATTTTTAAAAGTATTCTGAGGAAAAAAAAAAATCAGATGAGCCTCACAGTGACATTTAGTGTTCTGATGATAGGCCATACGTTTCCTTTGGTAGAAAAATATTTTTGTGGATAATGAGGCTAAAATGTCTTTTCTTTTTCTTTAAATAAGCACAAATAAACCCTGGAAATTTGTATGAAAGATGAAGACCACATATAACTAGATCACCAGCTTGCGCAGTGGCCTTTTGAAAACAACAGCGTCCTTTGTGCCCACTGCTCACATTTTCTTGATGAATCCAAAGTTGCGGCATTTCCTTTATGGCTGCACTGAGAGCCAAATGGGTAAAGATAAAGCAAGTTCAATGAGTGGGGAGCAGAAAAGAAAATCGCTTTTAGATTTTTATTGTACCATTAAGATGTACAAATAAATAAGAAAAATAAATAAGAAAAAAATCACTTTTAGGTTTTTATTGTACCATTAAGATGTGCAAATTTTTTATATTTTTTTGTTAATTGATTTTGCATTGTCAGCAAAATCAGCTCACCACATTTAAGATAACTCAGGCTGACACAAAATCAAATATATTGGCACTATGAAAAATGAGCTAGTAAAGCCAAAACGCTCAAATTGAAACTTTCAATTTTAGGCAGTCGGTCATAAATTTCTTGCTGGCCACTGGAGTGTGAAACCCAACTGTATGAGTTTCATCAATTCTTTGTGCCGCATAGTGTTCTCTGGAAGCTCTGACGGAAAACATAATGAACAAACCTCCTCGGGCACAGTAGAGCATCTGATGCGGTTATTTGGGGGAGGAAGGACGAGAATAATTTAGGGGTCAATCAAGAGCAAGCTGCCAGGAAGTCCAGGTACAGTGCTGAGAAATGAAAACTTGATAGTAATCCGATCCAACGTCAAATCTTCGTTGGTCAGGACAAACAAAAATACGAAAATAAAATCCTTTCTAGTGCAAATGGCTTCACCACAGATCAATATGAGCGAGCTGCTTGCAGTAGCCTTCTTTCTGTCATCTTTTGAACAGTAGCTTCGACTGCTTACCCACCAAATCGTCGAGAATATTAACAAGCAGCACATAATTGTTAAGCAGATGGAAAATGATTGCTTTAATGAAATGGAAGTACAGATCTAAAAAATAGGTCAGGGATAAAGTTGAAGAATCAGGTTAGGTCATAAAAAATGTTTTTATGTTTCATGGATACCTGTTCAATCCATCATCCAAAATTCCACAGAGCATGGCAGAACTGCAAACCTCCCAAGAAATGGCCATCACATAAAGTGACAGGCTGGGAGATTATTGATCAGAGAAGCATACAAGAAGAACACCATAACTCTGGAGAAGCTGCAGGGATGCACAGCCAATTTCGTACAAGCTTAAAGTTCGCATAGAACTTTATGTCAGGAAGGCAAAAAGAAAGCCATAAGTGACAAAAAGATTAGACGCGCATGTGACATTTACATTCCATGCATAACTTTCAAGTAAATGGTCTACATTTACTGACCGTCATTTTTCAAAGGCTGCTCTGCGGATAAATCAAGAATGTTATTTTCCTGCAACCTGTTATTGGTCAACATGCAATTTCCAGGGAGACTGATGTTGGCTCGCAGTGTATTAGATTAACTCAATTGTCTCTGGAGCTGATGAATCATCTTGGGTATGTGATAAATTGGCACCGTATTGTAATTATATTTGCATAATGTCTCCGCGCTCCATTTCCACTGCAACGTGCTCTGGAAAGTTCCCCACTAACTAACAACATTTCTTGTTGACTTTGGAATCTTTCAAACGCCCACCGAGTCATATTTCGGTGTCTCCCCGGGTGATGTTAAGTTATTTTCTAGACCTCGAAGGAGCCTTGAGCAATTAATACACAAGCAATGAAAAGCTTTCATTATTTTACATGGACTGGGAAATATATGTAAAATTTGCATAAAAAAGTGTTAACAGTGTAGTTGACTGCTGCTGCTGTTGGCTACAACCTATTCACAAGAGTACAAAAAAAGTTAACCACTAAAAAGACTTCAATTGAATTCATTTCTGTCACAATTTAATCTCATTGTCATTTCTGTCACAATTTAATCTCATTCCAGAATCATCACCATGAATTCAATCAACATTAATCAGCATTATAGATGCAGTTTCAACATAATGCAAGATCATCTTGAATACTACGCAGGGCTTGAAACTCAAAGTAATTTCCCACACAATTCTGAGCGTCTCCGTTCTGCTGTTTTGTCTGCATACAGAGCTCACATGGGCTTAGCACTGTTTGATCCAGAAACACTCGACACTTCTTACTCACGGGCCTGCGCTCAATATTCTGCTGACGTCTGCACCCATATGAGAACGGCACATGTCCATTTGATCCCTTTGACTTTTAAAATTCCACTGCGACACTTAAAAAGGCCATCAAAATTGCATGGCTATTTACTTAAAGACCGAACTTTGGTGCTATATGCTTGACTACTTTCCCTTCAACCATTGGTATCAGCAGAACTGCTCCCTGCGGACCAAGATGGACTTTCATTTATTAATTGATCAACTTTCTTATCCCAGAGGGCCTCTGATTAGACCAGTGCTTCTCAAATAGTGGGGCGCGCCCCCCTTGGGGGGCGCAGTGCTATTCCTGGGGGGGCGCGTGTGACCCTGGGGAACAGGCTTTTTTTTTGGCAGTACTAGAATAAAGTGTAATTGCGCGTTTACTACAGCAGGGGGCAGTGGCGCTCTCATTGTTACTTCTGTCACGTTTGCGACAGTGCAAATTGTGAATCAGTCACCTAGGCTGTAGCAGAACAAACAATCCATGGTCTTCAGATGCCACGCTGTCGCCATCTCCTGGTCAGCTAATGAAATGCTTTTGCTGTTTTTTTTTCCCTCTCAATTAAAATAAATCAATCAGCCAGTTGGCGCTCTCATTGTTACTTCTGTCACGTTTGCGACAGTGCAAATTGTGAATCAGTCACCTAGGCTGTAGCAGAACAAACAATCCATGGTCTTCAGATGCCACGCTGTCGCCATCTCCTGGTCAGCTAATGAAATGCTTTTGCTGTTTTTTTTTCCCTCTCAATTAAAATAAATCAATCAGCCAGTTGGCGCTCTCATTGTTACTTCTGTCACGTTTGCGACAGTGCAACATTTTACGACTTACAAGACAAGTTAGAATAGTCACGGTGGGGAGGGGGGGCGCGAATAGTTTTCTTCTTGCTAGGGGGGGGCGTAACAGAAAATAATTGAGAAGCACTGGATTAGACACAGGTAATGTGACATTAAGGAAGTGCATAGTTAATTTAAAGGTTAAGGCATTTTAAAAAAAAGGATACTAAGTATATTTTATTACATAAATACCACCATGTGGTCAGGTCTGAAGTTAATACATTTTTCTTTTAGTTATATGTCATCAGGAATGGTTGGGGGAGTGATGATCATGTTTGCCTTACAGCTCTGAGTTTCCTGGTTTCAATATCAGCTCTGCATTATGACCCAGTGCTTGCACGGATGTTTTACAGGTACAGATGGCACATGCAAAAATGGCGGTGTATCCTGATTTCTGCACAGGCACAAGGCTCCCTTCGCCAATTTGGCACACCTCTCTGAATCATGCTGAGCGTTGTGGCGTAGCAAGGCTGTGTCCTTGAAGATACGCTCGCTTCAGAATAACTTTGGTGGAGGAAAATTGGTTTATATTTCCGGCTGCTCTAAACATGTCTGAATTGTGGTGCAGCTGGTCTATTGTAAATTTGGTACATTTCTGAGCCATGTGAGTAAATGACATTATATTTCATTCATAAATACGACAAAACTGGGCATCATTGCCTCCATCGTAGAAATTAGTGCACTTGAACTTATTATTGTTATAGTTTCAAAATCATTTTTCTGGTTGGCACGCTGCACGGGGTGGTAGAGGGGTTATGTGAACCATTAGCGCCAGTAGATACATATTAAAATTTGCCAGCGATAATCAGCAGCTCTTTTTGTGTTTAATAAAGGGACCCAGTGCCGTTGTCTGTTGCCACATCACTTCGGTCAAGCACGGATTGCTGCGTCCTTTTCCACACATGTCTCAATCAGTGATTTGAGTGCGCCACATTAAAAGGAATAAAATAAGACACTTGTTAAACATTGAGTGTGCACGCTCACAACAGAGCAAACTGCCCTTTTTCAATACAACAGCCTGATGCACGTCCCTGTTGTGTTATCATGAAACTGACAACTTACATATTCGTTGTCACCGTTTCTGTGCCAGAAAACTTTAAACATTCATGGGCCTCTGTTGTTTGACTAATTTGAGTGCGCATTTTCTAACTTTAACAAGCCACAGTCATTAATACCATGAGATAAATGACCTATCTAATAAACCAAAGCAAACCCATAAATACAATGGAACAAACAAGTGAAGGTGAATTCTAGTATGATTAGCTTGGCCTGTCAGAATGATTTCAAGTGGTAGCTCCTCTAGTGGGCCGTTACGCGTCAGCCTTTATCCCGCTCAGGCTCTAATGAGCTATGATAATTTGTGTTTATCACTTTGAAGATTCTGCCTGTCTGGAGCAGGTCAGCGTTTGGTTCTATCTCTTCGGCATGCCTTAAGTGTGGAGGGACAGATTCATATTTTATTACGTCCCCGTGGCGAGAGAAGCGAGCTATAGATAGCTCAGAGTCCATGCGACACAAACAGTCGCGAGACCCGTAAGACATCCATGTGGAGGCACAAGCCGGTAGACAGAGGCAACATGTCAACTTGAGATGGGACACTGCGATCACATGCTTTGCAATGACAGAAACCTGAGTTGGCATGTTTAAATCTCACTAGAAATAGAGTACCGTATTTTCCGCACTATAAGGCGCACCGGATTATAAGGTGCACCTTCAATGAATGGCTCATTTTAAAACTTTGTCCATATGTAAGGCGCACCGGATTATAAGGCTCACCTTCAATGAATGGCCCATTTTAAAACTTTGTCCATATATAAGATATATATGTTTGGCCCGTGGGCCGGACTTTGGACACGCCTGCTGTAGTGGCTCAATATTAGTCCATATATAAGGCGCACCTGAGTAGAAGGCGCACTGTCGGCTTTTGAGAAAATTGGAGGTTTTTAGGTGCGCCTTATAGTGCGGGAAATACGGTAGGTATATTATGAATAACCAGTGAGATTAATCCTTCTGACATGGGTCTGCACGTTTCTCATGGGGCTGCTATTCTCTTTTTTTCCAAAGCTTCCAAGCTGTTGGATACAGAAAATCCAGACTTTACCCCGCTTTTTGAACTACATGTTTGAATAGACCCAACATGTCGTCATATTTCCATGCAGAGAACATTGCCTTTACTATTCCATAAAGCACTGCTTGAAAGCAGCGCCTCTCTGATGTGTGATGTGTGAGCAGTCATCACTGTGAACGTTGCCTCGGGAGTGGTGGGGCTAGCCGTCTTCTCATAAAAGAAGAGGAAGAGAGTGCCAGCAATAGTATAGAACACCATTTCCATCATCTTCCGTCTTTTCCCCAGTGGCACTGAAACACATAGGGATGCATTGGAGCATGTCAGCTTCCGGTTTACAGCCCATAAAAATATTAGAAGTAGAGGTCAGCGAAAGTATTCCAGACATGAATATTGCTTTGTTCTTCGACATGATTGGGACCGGGCTGTCGAAGTCTATTCTTTGTTTGACAGTAAGCAATTGGAAGCAAAGACATGCGACTTGGCTTATTCTGTGATTCTCTATTCCTTATTCTACCTACAACCCCTGGGAGTTATATCTGAATGGATTTCCAGTTATATTATATACAGTTTGACAAGTTTTTCTCAGCCATTACTTTTCAGTATCTTTTAGCATTTATCTGGTACATACATTTATCATACAGGTCGTATTTAGGTGATCGTTTCAGTTCCAGTAAGGTTAAAGGTAAAGTTAAGGTGTCAAGGGTTATGATTAAGGATTAAGATAGTGTGCAGACAACGGTTAGGGATGGTGGCTCAGGCTAGGGTTAGTATTCTCCTCGTTATCTTATCCATCCTTTCCAGAAACGAATCATTAAAACAGCAATTAATCATTCTCAAGAGCATAAAGCTACAATAAATATTAAAATACTATACAGGTCAGATTTAGCGGGGTTAGAGAGTGTTAGGGCTAGTGTTTGAGGGTTAGAGGTCCAAGCTAGGGGTTTTGCCATTTCATCCTTACAAATGTTATTATTGCTCTCCAGGACTCAGTAACTCAATGGTGGATGATAAATAATGCAAAATTCCACATATATTTTGCAAGACAGCCTGGATTTCAGTGGTTGTGCCAACACTTGGCGCTTTCTCATCTTGACACCGCTTGGCCCTCATCTAACGTCTCTTGTCTCTTTTAGACACTCTCCATTCATCATGCATCCTTTGTCTTCACAACACTTTTGTCTTTATCTTTGCACCTGTCTCACTGCTTAGTCCGTTTTCGTGTAGCTGTCACAAATCTGGAAGCAGCGGCGTCAATGCTTCCTCGAATTGCTATACTCGACTTCTCCTTTTGGAACAATGGCACAGTGGATAAATCACCAAGGGAATCAAATGCTTTGGCTTGAAACCCTCTGCATTTCATCCTTATTGATCGGCTCTGCCATCATTTGCTTTCCAAGGCGTGAAGGGGAAGACAAAAACAAGGCAACACTGATGCAACGTGATTGTTTTGCTTGAGCTACAGTATGTGTGTGTACATGAAAGGTAGGAGTACAAAAAGAAAAACCTTTGTGCGGATGTAATTTCTCCGATTCATTCACCCCCGCCCTTGCAGATTTTTTTTCACCCTCAAATTGAAACAGCAGGGAAGCAACAATCTTAAGAAACCTTCCCGTCATTTCTCTTGTGGCTGCATTCGCTCGCATGAATACAAATGGTGTTCAGCTGTTAGTCAAGATGGATAAGAACAAGACAAGTATGCAAGCGGAAAAAAAGGTTACCATTAAATTGGCATTCAGGCATAAATGACATGCTGACATTTACTTTGATGCTTACTAACATGAGCCTTTCTGCTGTGATGGGCAAAAACAAAAACAAAGCATGTTTTCATTGGCCACATACAGGGTATGGTTAGTACAATTTTTATTTCAGTTTTTGACAGTTTGCCCATGTCTCACCAATTGACATTTAAGATGTTGAGCCTCATAATCTTTCGCTTGAAACTTTCCAATAACGGGAAGTCCAATTGTCGGTTTTCTCTACTGTTTATCGTCAACAGGGTCAAAGGTTAGCTGGGGCTACACCGGGCTACTCCCTGAACTGGTCACAAGCCACTCCTATCAACCTGAAGTCTCCGCATTATCTGGTCCAAGATGCTTAGTTCAGCCCTTTGGATAGACTTTCACTGGTTCACTGGCATTCTGGGTCATAGTTTGTCAATACTACACCTATTGCATTCTATTTAAACATTCAAAATATTGTGCTTATCAGCCAAGGTCGTCGACACTGGTCGTGAATGGAGATAAAAGTTTTCATTATTTTTTGGGATGTACGGTTTCAACAGGGCATGCAGAAGAACCCAAGATTACCAGGAAATTACCCGAGAGAGGTCTTGCTCCTTCTAAGTTTATATTCAGAGATGAGTGAAAATTTAGCACTGTATGCCAGATTGTAAACCACATTGTTTATTTCTTCAACACGCCCGAGGGTGGGAGGCTTGGTGGGACAACTTTCGATTGTTACTTGGTCTTGCTGACGTTCAGCGTAGAGGAAATTTTCCTTCCCAAGTCGGAAAGAATAAAGGGTCATAAGCTATTAGTGGAGAGTGAGAGAGAAAGACTTGGTCAAAGGTTTCCGTTTCTGTCGGCAGCAATTCCCTTCGGCTACATTAGCGATTCAGTGAAATTATTCTATATTATGAGTGTCTTATGCATTACGGTCATTTAGGGGACACCTTTTTCATTTGTCTTTCCTTAAATGAAACAATACTTCCAGGAGTTGCGGATGATTTGTATCTATCAGATGTAAAATTAATAATATTTTGGACTAGCTTTTGGCACCTCTGCTATTTAACTTCTTAGGAGGTAAATACCAGTATTAAAAGCAGAATAGGGTTAAACTTATTTGATATTTAAGTACACACAGGTAGAAGTAGTATTTAACAGATATTAATTTTTCACATGAAGGTTAAAGGGCATTTTAATGAAGCAGGGTCGAACCATTCTCTCTGCTAGAAGGAAGAGCCGTGGAAACCATATCTGTCAGTCAGTGTCATGGGCTGAAATTGGCTCTAGGCCCTTTGCAACCCTGCACAGGATAAGCATGATTGATGATTGATGGGCAGATATGCCTTGATGGAGGAATGCACAGATGCTGGATGAACTATGTTGCAGCAACAAACCATAGCATCAAGAAAACAAAGCAAACTGGTAGGATTGGGTGCAAGCAATGTTTATTCTTACCGATTTGGCAGTTTTGCATTAAATAAATACATAAATGAATAAATGTAGAAATTCCTAATTTGGTGAATAGCTGTTTTATTATTATTAAATAAGTGGTTGGTTATAATCACTTTTAAATTAATTGTAAATATTTAAAATGATAATCATTATTTACAAATTGTCCTGCCTGGCTGTTCATTTTAAAAACAGGACCCAAATAATGACAGTGTATTATTTGAAAAACTAGTCAAAGATCTAGACAAGAGAATATAAACTGTACACAGGAAAAATTCAGTTTGGAATCTCTCCAATGATATAAGGGAACACTCTAGATGTTATGAAACTCACCAAGGTGATGTAGTGGGTAATGGATTGCATCAAAAGGCTTCTTAGAAGCGTATATGTTTGTTGCACAGATGTTCTGCTGTAGATAAGCTGCCAAACGCAGTCCTCTTCAATGATCCTTCTTCCATTAGCTAGGAGTCTTTGGATTGCTTCGCCTGGTATTTTGATTTTTTTTTTTAGAAGGTCAGGAGTTTTCACAGAGGGAATCAGTGGTTTCAACACAGCCTTCACATACACTAAGTAACAATGATGGATGTCTTGAGAGAGATACTCTCTTGGAAGCTATGGGCTTGTTGGATCTGAGGAGCTTTGATGAGTGGAAATCCCGATAGTCCAGGAGTCTATTTCTGGACCAGAACATACAGGCAAAAGTTCCTGTGTCCTTTGTTTGGAACTGCTCATGCATGCCACATGGCCATCCCTTGATTGTAACCAAGGAACTGAGGGGTTCGCTCCAAACATTAAGGCCTAAAAAATCAAAATTGGTGTTGATGAAATGCCATAGTAAGTAATCATCGAATGTACGCTAAAGTGCACTCTTTTGTCTGATGTAAGAAACTTGAACTAGGCCTTCACAAGAGGATGTCAAGAACCAATTGATTAAATGTTCAGTGAATTTTCTTTCCAAGGGCTTCGATTTTTCCACATCTCTCATTGATTGTTCATTCAAGAAATAATGTAAGTAGAATTCTTCTGACCAAGGGCTTGAACTCAAGCTTCATAAAATGTAGGTAATGTTTTAGATGTTAGCATTGTCAAATGTGTCAAGTAAACCAGTGTTTAGTGTAAAAGCAGAAAACTATAGCCTGGCTGACATTCGGTGATTGATTCCATTTTTTTTTTATTTCTCCACAGAAAAGCAATACCTGCCACTTTATGCTCTGTCAGGGATTATTATTTGTCTTTTGGAGCATCTTTTCAAGCCAAGTTAAACAAAATGTTTTACTGTTTATATTGTGAGGTTCTACTCTGCCTTTCGGATACCAAAGTCAGAAGAGTTTGTAATAATTTCCATTAAATGAATGGCTGGTTTAATTTGGAAACAGGAATTTCAATTATGTAACATTGTCAGATTGGGACAATTCTCCCTCTTTCCTTTGCCTTATTGTACTTATTTGAATGCTTGATTGTGATCCAACTTGCACTAGCAATATTCCTGGAGAGAGCCCTTATGTCAGGAAATAATTGTGGGGTGTTAGCACAGAGTCTATGAGTGATGTTGTTTTCAGTGTGGAAATGTAAAACTCCCGTCATAAACACACAGATGTATAAACATTTTTCGAATCATATAAAACAGGGTTGTCAAACTAATTTTTGTCGCAGGACGCAGCATAGTCATAGTTTTCTTTGGAGCGCAATTATGAATGTAAACGGCTTATATTATATACAGTATAGGCTACACAACAAACTCATAAATAACTCAGAGACCAGTAAAACTGTTCAAATATTTTAAAAAGATGAATCACAATAAAAAAAATGCGACCATTATCTCTATTTTAGCAAGTGTAATTTGTAATTTTAGCATTGACACATAAAGTTGATGCAAATTTTGTATTTGCGGGCCACATAAAATGATGTGTGGGGCCGTACATGGCCCCGTGCCTTGGGTTTGATACCTATGATATAAAAGAACATTCAATTGTTTCCCACAATTTCAAACAGTACCCCGGTGTCTTTGATTTGCTTTTATTAGTTTTCTGAATCTCCATCCACTCAAAGTATGAGGAAATAATTCACATTTCTTGTCCTTATTGAAATTTGCCTTGATTTGATGTTTTGTTTGATGTCATCATCAATTACGCAATGTCAATTTTGTGCCGACAACGATCCAAAATAATATTAAAAATAGAATATTTTTTTTATGTTTTTTAGATTTTTGAATTATTTTAAAATAGAAAATAAAAAAATCTGGTAAAGTTAATAAACTATGTGATGTTTTTTACTTACTTTTATCTAAAAAAAAATCTCAAATCTTAGACAAATTGAGTCCAGTTCACACCAAAGCTGACAGAAGAGAGATGATTTTTTTTTTTACATTTCAAAGTTATTATTATCTTTCTCATCTTCCAAAAAAGAATATTGAGCCATTATATCTTCTCTGGAGCTCAGCTGAAGGGATGCAGACGGAACAACTCCTATTGCACCAATTCTAAAGTCTCTGCACTGTTAAACTGTGTGCTTCAAGAGTGATTTTAAGAATCTTTATAAGCTTTAAATTGTCTGAGCCCAGATGGAGGTATTTCATCAATACAAGTTTAAAGCAAAATTCACAGCAAAGCTGCCTTTTATTATTTTCCCGCCAGCCTGTGGAGCAGACAGATAAGCAAAGTTTATTGTGTTTCAGAAATACTTCTCTTATCAGGTCTGGCCATTATATGGCAAAATAAGGAAATAACCATGTGTAGTGTCGTCAGCCTTTTTGGATGTCGAATGTCACAACGGTCTCGCTTTTATTCTTTGTGAAAGATCATTCGCGGTATGGCCGTTGACTTTTATACACTCCTTTTTTATCTTTTGGTTTAAAGGAAAGTGAGCAGAGCTGGGGTTTTTTTTCCTCTCTCGACTATTCAGTCACTTTGCCCAAAGCGAGGTGTTCGGGAGTCATCAATCAGAATGACTGAGACTGAGCCACAAGACGAAGCGTTGGCAGGATCTCTGTAGAGAGATGAGGCAATATTGAATTGATGGGATCCTGTGAAAGCTAGGAATCTAAAAAAAAAAATTTGTTTGTTTTAATGAGGCAGGCTATTGTCACGTGATGCAAATGATGCTTCCATTCTAAATATATCCTGAAGTTATTTTTAGCATACTCCAGGAGTATTCCTACAATTGTCCTTGAAAACATTTTCACTAAAAAGTGTTATGACGTTTTCACTCTCTGCCGCAGCCACTGACCCGAACAGAGAGGCCGTGGAAGATTTGATGCAGCGGTTCCAGGACAGCTTCCGCGTTCCTAAAACCCCGCCAGACATTTCACGCTACCAACACGTTATCCACAGCTCCTCTACCAGCCGCCGGAGAGTACCCAGCCACAACAGAGGTAGGACAGGAAGTTATTTTTATTTCAGGATAAATGTTACACATGTTAAAATGTGTGTGTTTTAATATTGGGACATGGACAAAGTGGATCAAGTTTCCCCCAAATATCTAAGTTGACCTCTAAGCACTATTAAATACAGATCAAGTGAACTTAAGAAGCTGTTTCGTGTTTAACTTGTGATTGATGAAAAAATAAAAAATAAAGATTCTTGGAGGAATTCTGGGGCGAGGGGCATGTATGTGCATGATCAATTGGTCATCAAACTGGCTCTGATTCCCTTTAGTCTCCTCTTCAAAAGAGGAAATGCATGTTCTGTAGGATTTTGTGGGTGTTATCAATTGACCGCATGCTTGATGGAGTTAAATATTAACTTTTATCCACTTAGGTTAATTTTAGTCTGTTTACTTCGATACACTTGCTCACCAAATATATTTATTAGAGCAAATACTTAATTTATTTAAAAAAAAAACATCTACAGAAGATGTATGTAAGGTAATTATCCTTATTGTTCCCATACTTTGGATGATATAATGTTAGGATGGTATTTCGTTGGAGTTAATTTCTCGTACTGCATCCCCATCCTGATGAATAACACATCAATTTACAATATCTATGACAGCAGATTTTTTTTCATTGAAGGTCACATACATTCAATGAAGAAGTATCAAGAAACATGTCCATTTAATTTATTTTATGCAGTACAGGCATTGTAAATTGCATCATTTAAATTGATGAATGTAAACGATAACGTCCGTTCGACAATTCATTTTCATTATTTTTTTCTGAAGGCAGTTTTAATACATGTATACTAAATGTCACTGGGAACAAGGACAAAACAAATAATGGGGCAATCTCCACAGTAGAAAAGGTAATGTCGTCAGCTTTTGAGTGGGTGGAGGAACTGGCTGTATTGCAAGCATATGAGGGGGAGGTTGGCCGGGTCAGTAAGCAGAATGAGACAATAAACTGTCATTGTGTCACTAATGGTCTTCATTTGCTCCAATGGCTGGCTGCAGAATGAGCTGATAATTTCCGTTGCTGTACTTCCGAGGACTAATGAGGGATTTTTTTTCAGCTGAAAATGCAGTATAATTCCCCTTACATAGCAAAGGACCAAGGTAAGCAGGTGCAATGTATGCATTAGAAGAACAGCATTTCTCAACGGTCGCTCAGCTGAAAAACTCAGGGACCAGTTTTGCCTGCTCAGCTTAGCTTTGCAGGTGTTAGTCTGCCCTTTGTGTAGTGCCATTATAACTCTGGTTTGGAATTTTGCTTTTAGATGACAAATTCACACCCCTTTGTCAGCATTTGTTACCCCAGTTTCTTATTTTACCGTTACACAACAGCAACATTACTATACTTGATACCATATTTGTGCTGAGTTTACAGGCACAGTAGTTAATCGATAATATCCATAACGGATATTGATTGACACCAGTATAAATGTGATTGTGCATTACGTGGACTCAACTAACTTTTGCTAATTGTGAACTTGCCTGGAACATCTAACCACTTATCTATTTTATAACAAAACAGAAAGCATGCAGTTCTGATAAAAATGTGTCTTCTACGCTGACTCAAAAATCAATCACCAATTTCTTTTTTGTTTTTTTAGGTAAATTGTTAACAAAGTCCCAACGGCCCCATGGCTGTTATTACAGTTCCTGCTTTCACATTGATCATGTAAGACGGTAAATAATGAAACCGTTCAGCAAACAGTGTAAACAAAAACTCGAAGTAAATGAGGGTGAAAAAACTACTTTGTTCTACTGCATATAGATTAGAACACCAACGTTAAAAAAAATGATAGGATTCATCTGAAGGGGTAATCTTTGAAATAATTAAAACAGTATCGCCATTACCATATTTTCTACTTTGGTTTAGAATTTTACTCCTGACATGGCTGTTTTTATTCAATTTTGAGAAGATAGCAAAAGCAATATAACGTGGAAATCAGAGCCAGGTTGCTCAGCCCTCTAGCATTTCACATGACTAGCAACAACTAAAAACTCTGGATTATGAAATATATCAGTGATGTTTGCTCAAATGTTCAGCATCAGTTGTTTTTTACCAAGAGTGGGAAAATATAGAATTGACAGCCACTGTGGTGGAGGATTGCGAGTGGGCGGTCACTGTGACATACCGTTGGGCCTCAAGCAAGCACATATATGCAGAGCGGCACGACACCTTGGACAGAAAAACAGAAAGTAAACACCGGTTTTCTGCTTAATCCCTTTTTGTGGATCGAAAGCCAGCATGTGTTTGGGTTTGATATCAGTCTTAACAGATGCAACAGCCAGAAAACTTAAAAATCAAATCATTTTTAAATAGCCACCTACTTACACATAGCGCTGTTATCCTACAATGATGTTAACACCCTGACATAAAAAGCTGCTCAAATGCGAATATATTGTTGTCAATTGAATAAAAAATAAAAAATAAATCTAGAAACTAATGTGCCAGTTTTTGTTGAGGTCTTTTTTTGTGATTAAGGAATTCAAGGAACAATAATTTGACCAATATTCATTCAACATAACCAAAATGACATTAGAAAAAAGCAAACAAAAAATGGTCAAGTCTCGAGGTTATCTGAATGAAGCACTAATTAGAACAGCAATTTAACTTTTCTGATTTACCAAGAAAAAAATATTTTTTGTATTTCTCCAGGTTCCTTTGATTAGCTTTGCTAGCTTCTTAGACGGCATGTTATGCATTCTAAGTGGTCATTGCAAACATCCCCTTTCGTCTGTGATTGTGCATGCTGCCTCGCATTGAGTTTGACTGGGACATATTTAGTCGGTGTCAGAGTGGCTGGGACGTCGCTTTAATGTGATTATAGCCATGTGAGGACCGCTGCGGCTGTCGGCTTCATTTACTCATTCGCATCGTCCCCAGACATGTGCACTTGCTCTCAGCGTGACTAAAATGCATGCGAAAGCAGATGCAAGTAGACACTTGCCTTCCGTTGTGCGATAGACTTACATGCAAATGCAGGATTTATGGACATGACAGGATCTAAATGATATATACATGCTGGTAGTTGCAGAAAAGAAGCATGATTGTCTATCATATATTGCACACTATTTCCTCCCCATCTTATTTCATATCCAGAAATACAGAAATCTTGCACTCTGACTTGTACCGATTTATAAAACCTCCCGAGGGGCATAGAAAATGTGCTTATTGAGCTTATGTACTGTAAATAAAACTTGACTCATATTGGTATCTTGACACTGTACACATTTCATTGCTCTATAATCATACAGCCGCTCAGGATGAGCTGTTTCCTCGCCCACAAGACTATTATGAAGAGCTTCCAAAAAGGTGGTGGGTTATAAAAAAAAACGCAATAGTATGAATTACATAAGGTTAGTAACCTAACCTGTGAATAAAAATCTCATCACAGTTCATAAACTGTAAATAATTTAACTTCTCGCAGTTCATAAACTTTATTTACCGCAACGCTTTTTGAAAGCTCAGTTTAACATGATGTGAAAATGTTAAACTATGAAATATCAACAACATTGATAATATAGATTGTTTTATTTTGTTAGGTCTCTTTCTATTCCCTTTATTGTTGCCTTGATCTTGCCAAATGTCTTGAAATTGTTTTTATTTATATCTATATGTATATATTTGTGCTATAATAGTGCCATGGAACAGTGATGTCTGCCTCACAGTCAGGAAATCTATTTTCAAATCTCTGCGGGTGATGTTTGGATGTTTTCCCTCGTGTCTGGGTTGCACTTTTCAGTCCTCTGTTTTTCTTCCATGTCCCAAAAGTGTGCCTCTCAGGTAAAAGGAATATACATAAATCATAAATTGTGTGTAGGTGTGTATATTATTATTATTATTATTATTATTAGTAGTAGTAGTAGTAGTAGTAGTAGTAATAGTAGTAGTAGTAGTATACTACTATAATAGTAGTAGTAGTAGTATTAATAAAAATAATCATAATAATAATCAAAATAAGTTGTTGTTATTATTATTATTATAGTAATAAATGATTAGTGTTTATTTATTGGTAGTAATAATACTACTAATAATAATCATAATTTATAAATATAAATAAAACGTTTTAGATATGACAGTGGTTGTGTGACAGCTAATGGTAAACCATGAAATGTATTTGGCTACTCTTAATCATTAAGGCCACTGTTTGTTTGTTGGTTGGCGTTTTTGTTTGTTTATTTTTCCAATGTACATTATTCGTGTTGTACTTTTATTTGAATATGCCCCTTTACATATAAAAATTGAAAATTGTCGCTCTCTCGTGCCGTGTTTACCAACATGCAATTGAAGTAGAAGCTTTTTAAGAGACTTGCTTTGAAGATATCACCACAGAGGGAGCCAGAAAGATAAAACAACTGAAGTAAATGAACTGTAAGAGCATTGCTAAAAGGGAAAATGGGAAAATACTGTACAAAACAATTTTTATGATCTCCAATGTACGCTGCTGCTGTTATATTTATCAAATGGCTGGAGTAGCCTGGAAGCACTATTGCACTGTCATCTACTGTAGATCTCACGCTCTCAAATCTCTCCACCCTCAACCCCCTTAAATGGCCATTATCTGTTCTAATGGAAAGGAATTATTTGCAGAAGTCGGGTTATTCTCCATTCCAGGAAGTCTCACCGATTATTGTTATGATAGTAAAAATGAAAAGCTTTATCAGATGACATGAATATTAACAAGTGTAGGTTGAGCTACCAAACAGTTTGCGCTTCTTGCTAAAGTGGCTTGTGAAACGAACTGAACAAACAAATAACTTGAGGACCACTTCCAAATTTCATCGCTGATTAAAAAGTGTGTAAATGTGTTTTTACCATAATAATTATGAACATTATTTTTTTTACATTACACTTTTACTTATTTCTTTACTCATCAGAATTGAGTATTGCCAAAGTCAGGAATTTAAGTTCTGCAGAATTGTATTATATATAGTGTGAAATAATTTCTAATCTTTTTTTAGCTATTAAAATCCTTGCACATTGTACTTTTCAAGCCTTAGTGATTGGCACTTGTTTTTCTGTAGTACTCTTAAAATATCATAAACCCAGGATTGTATACACCATCAACTAAAGTAATGTATCCACCATCCAGGCTTATAGTTTCTTTATCCTGACAGATAACAGTACTTGGTCAATGAAACTTATTGAGCAGTAAGCACTAAATAAAACCACTTACACACCTAAAGAGTGAGCAATAAATGGAATATTTCATGATAGCAAACTGAAACAGTGCAAGGAGTTGTGACTGTGTTGTTAATAAACTTGAAATTGATTGAGCTTCTAATACGCTGGGGAAATTGCTTCCCTTTGCTAATTCACCGTGGCTCTTTCTCGGGGGTTTATTTTCTCCCATGTGTAGTTTCATCATTCATTTTATTTGTGACTCCAGAAAGGTTCATTTGTTGAGTGTAGTCACAATGCATTAAACACTTTCACATTCGATCAAATTTACTTTTTTGAGTCATTTAAAGTTAAAGTTAAACTTTAACTTTGGTCAAGGTGGTGTGTAATTATAGACGAAAGGCACAAAAGTTGAAGAAATTGGAAAGATGGTGATGCGCTAACTTTATCTGCCTGAGGAACCTCGCTCCACTTTTAACCAGTTTATTGGATATTGACATTTGTCTGTTTTTTTATTTGTATTTCCCTGGCAATCCATTCAGACTGCAAACTACATGGAACTGAATAAATTGCCACCAATTCCACCAATAATGAAATCCATGATGCTGCCATCGCTTCAAGACATACCGAAGTCATAATTATAATTATATTGCTCAAATTACAGTACACTTGGGGCGGTATGGCGGAGGAGCGATTAGCACGTGTTCCTCGCAGTTGGGAGGTTTGGGCTTTAAATCTCGCCTCAGGCACTCCTGCATATTGAATTTGATTGTATTTTCTTACCTTTCAAAAACTTGCATGTTAGGTTCATTGCTGAACTCAAAAGCAAACAGTTCTTTCTGTTGCGTCAATATTTTCAATAATTTTCTCACATTATTTAAAGATACTTGAAACAGTGTGTACAGAACCACATGCTGCTTCATCAAGTCTGCAATACAAAGTCGAGGATCTGTTTTGGTAAAATAAGCAACATTATAAACTACAGCACTGCAATCCTAACTAGCCGTGATTGATTTTCATTGGATTTCCTTCCCCCTACCCCATCTCCACCTTATCTTCTCAAGCAACCGCAGGCATGTTTGGTCCTCAAGGAGAATCAGGGTCAGAGCCCGAGGACGACAACAAGTTTTACACCGAGCAGCACAGAGGACGACGACGCAGCAAAGGTGAGAAGCAAGACATCTCATGGTCGCCATAAAATGCGCAAGCCAAAGGACTTTGAAGATAAACACACGTCAAGCTCTTAAGCCTGAACACACATTCGCTGTCGGTGCGCCCGTGTACAAACACTGAAGTGTGTCGGGTCTGCGGCCATAAAGCAAATGTTTGCTAGCGTGAGCGCACATGCTTTTGTCTTCTCAGTGGGCTTTTATAGTAATTGAGAGACCCCATTCGTGAGCCCGATGACACCACCCACACCCCAAAGGGATTAGCTGGCCCAGCACTTTCTCTGCAGATTGAACACTTTGTGCCCCTTCCCAGACTTGTCATTGCGGAAGACACATGATTCAATAAGAGTAATTCATTGTCCTCACTCTGGCTCCCTTGATTTTGACCTTCAGAAGTATTGCAACCTTTTCAAATGTCTGTCATGCTTTAGAAATAGTGTAGATGTATTTGGTATAATTTAAAAGCCACACATCCCATTAAAATAATTTTTTTTAGGCACACTGACAAACGCCGAAGGTTGGAGGTTAGGTGGATAATTCCACTCCCCACTTTAGGAAATAGGGCCCATAATAGAGCCAAAGGGCAACTAAAATAACAAATTTGCAAGGTTGTCATAAGACAATAAATCACCTCGAGCAACAACGTGAACTGATTGCATGATTTTTTTTTTCTTTTGTGCCAAGTTATCAACTTCAATATGCAGCATGTCAGAAGACAAATTGGATGTTGATCTGCATCAGGTTTCGATTTTATGTGGTCTGACAATATGGATGCCATCAGAATGCTCATTCATTGACATCTCCACATAAGCCTCCATGTGTTGGGGATGAGAACCAAACCCTTCTGCAAATGGCTAAAAAACATTCGTAATTGACACACATTTTTTAGATTTGCCTATACTAATAGTTCAAACTGTAAATAAAACAAACTTAGACTTAAATATGGTTTAAAACCCATCTTGGAACTTAACCGGTAAATATAAATGGCTTTCTGACTCCGTAACCACTATCAACTCAGGGCAAACTTAGCTCCTCCCTGACTTAAGAACTTTTGTCTTAGATGTTTGACTTCAACATACTTCCTTGGACACGATACCTATTTAGACAGTTTATTTAGTAAAAAACGCAAACTGATATTTGAGTGAATAGCGTTCGATGGATTCCACAGAAAAACTGCAAATAGGTGAATTTGCGAAGAGGAAACCAGCAGTTTTTTTTTTATTTTGTTACTGGTGCTTTGGTGTTCTACTCGTAAGTCGAACCTTTGGATGGATGCAAAATGAGCGATACCAAACTATTCAACCTTTTTTCCCTTTGCTTCCATCCAGGCCACCCACACAGTCCTCTAAACAAGGTCACCCTGTCGCTGATTACCATCAGCACCTGCGTCGTGGCCATTGTCTACGCCACGCAGGATTCCTGCCCACTCACTGTCAAGGTCACGCTCCATGTGCCTGAGCATTTTGTCGCAGATGGTAAGCACAACACATGCATTAGACTCGGTGGACAAGAAAATTAAGAATAAAAACACCCGGTAGATGCACACGCCATGCAGTGATTACTCACGACTATGTCGCAACACATTGGTTGTGAGAGCTCATCAGTTATACTTCAGTAAATGTTAAACTTTTCCTTAATTGGCCAGATTTTTTTTTTAATTTCTTTTTTATTCACTACAAATATGTGTGAAAGTCGGGGTGTCAAATGTAAACTTTCTTTTTTTTCTTTCTTTGTTCCTCTATCTGTGCTGGCAACATTTAGTGACAGGCACAACAATTGAAAGCGCTTTCACTGAAGGTATGATTAAACCTGTAGCTTGACCTGTTGCCAATTATTCAAGAGAATAAAAAAAAGCTTTGTGCTCAACTAACCAGTCGGCACAATTTCTGAGTAAACCGAAGCATCGTTTTTATTTCAGTACATATACTCCCCCCAATATATATATATATATATATATAATGTGTCATGGGGTCTGCTCTAGGATGTACAGTTAGTTTGTTATAAAGCAGCTACCTTCCATTAACTGTAACTACCTCGTGGTTTCTGTCCCTGTTCAATCCCTGTCGATTGGTCTAAAGCACAGGTGTCAAACTCAAGGCCCGGGGGCCAAATCTGGCCCGCCACATTATTTTATGTAGCCCGCAAAGGCAAATTATCTGTCAACGCAATATTTCTTATTACAATATCAAAACTGTAAATTGTCTTTTTTTTTTCATAACAATGAGATATTGCAATATTTTGTCACAATCCAACGTTCAAAATAAATTGTTGAGCATTTTATCACCGGATTATGTTTGTGTATGTGATAGTATGAGGGGCCATCCATTTCTATTTAAGTTATTAATGGCCCCACGAGGAAAACCATCACTACACTGTGGCCCACAAAAAAAACGAGTTTGACACCCCTGGTCTTAAGATTTCATCGTCATGTGCCACATGTAGAGTGCCAAATAAACAAGAGGGAAAAAATATGGCCAAATACAGCTGTGTATGCAATACATATAAATTACAAGCACCAATATACAATGCAGTATGATTACAGCAGAGGGCATTAGACTTTGAAATTCAGGATTGGTGTTAAACTATGATAAAAACATTTCATTTAAAAGCCATTTTTGTGGGCTTATTCAAACAACTGTTATAATGATATATAAAACAATAGAGCAAATGTTCACAAACCAAGCAGCAGTGTCAAGTAAATGGACAGGCTGACACTAACAACCACCCCGCCAAAATAAAAAATCCACATGGAGGTTCAAGTAGAATGTTTGTGCGTTTGAGGGTTGGGGGGGCAGACCGCAGCTCCACGGCTACCAAAGATGTGAGCCACTCTCTAGAAATTCTTTATAGTGGGGAAATAATGAGTGATGGAAGGTAGCTCGGAGACAAGTGATAAGGATGCGTATCGGTACAAACACCAAACCTCAACAGGAGTGACTAATGGACCGTGACGGCATAGCGGGCAGGAGAATGGCAACAACAAAAGAAGAAAAAAGCCACTGTGTCAAGTGTAAAAGCAAGAAAGAAAGAGTACAAAGAGAAAGTAGTCTTTTTGACAAACACCATTCTATATTAAATATATACTTCATCATTACCTCTGGTATTTTTATTAAAAATGTGTGCTTAGAGTTCTCACCTTTCATTCTGACTGTGAGACAGAAGTAGATTTTGTGCTGTTGCTTTAAGTCTGCATGGGAACGATTGCATCTATGAACGGAAACTTTTTCTGTGTTGTTAAAAGGGAGGCCTTTTCTTTGTTTTTTTTTGTAGAGAACAATAAACATCTTGTCGTTTTGACAGCAGATGAGACACTGGCTGATTTGTTCATTTGCCTTATAGACAGTGGCCTTTTCAGGCTTTGTCTGTCTAGACTAGGATCTTTTTTTTCTGCCTGGAAAAAGTGCATGGCCACTATGTAAAATTGATGTGATGCAGCACTCAATTCACAAAAAATGTCAATTCTCTTGACAGAACATTTACCTTTTCAGATCAACAGCCAATATTTTGTATTTTTTCCTGCAACATTATCCATTGGCAATTGAACAATTTCCCAACAGTACTCAGTACAGTACTCTGCCAAACATTTAGTTGTTTTGGAGGCGTTTTGGAGGCGTTGCACATTTGCTGAATAATATCAGATAAAACATTGATGCAAAACCTTGTTATTTTTGCCGCGCATATACATTGAACTGAAATTAGGTTGCTACAATATATGATTATTTTTTTTATGTTTTTAAAAACGAATGTCTTTTTTTTCTTTTTCCCATTGTAGTCATTATTGAACAATCTTGTCTTACATATTTTTTAACCAAAAAGTGACCTGTTATAAGAAGGATGGACAAACCCCAAAATCTTCCCAATATCTTCAAACCTGCCTAAGAGAATTGTCTATCGTTTCAAAGCTCCAGAATAGTATTAATTTTTGCTAGAACCGGAGTGGCCGCAATGTGAAATTTTAGGAGTTGAAAATTTAGGGCATCCACAAATCACAAATTCAAAAATATGGTGCTTTATCTATCTCCAATCTCAAGTGTCATGATAGTTGTATAAAATTGCATTTCCTCGATAGCGTTTACATGGCAGATTATTCCCTTCATAGCACTGTTTACATTTCACAGAGAGTGTGGCGGAATAATTGCTAACGGCAAAGGTGAAGGCAACACGGCAGGCCTGTTAATATTGTCAAATACGTTTGGCTGATAAAAACACAAGCCAGGAACTTTTTTAGAGTCAGGTGACTGTTTTAGTGCCTCCATCTGTATTCATCTTTCCAAGACTTGAACGAGAATGTTAATGCGATAGCTACCTTTGTGTCCCACTGTGGCAACGGAATAGGTTTTAAATTGACCTTTACACAGCAACGTGCACTCCTTCCGAAGCCCTCAACCAGCCTGCCAACCCTCACCGCCCTCGACCGACAGCAATATGTCGCCGTAAAAGAATCTTTATGTTCGGCACGATCCCCCTCAGCGCCCTCATTGAAAGTAAAAGTCGTTGGCATCAATTAAGGATAATCTTGTTCAGTGATCAGAGTTTAATGATTGGCCCGGGAGCAATAAGAAAGAAAGGTAACTCAGTGCCAATGAGCACGCTCTCTCTGGTGCCATTATCAAGGAGGTCCCATAAATACACGCATTATAGGGCTCTCATTTAAATACGGTCTGGTCATTGGGGAGTTTCAATGCACCATGAAAATAAAGGGGTAGAATGAGTTAAGCAACTCGTTGTTTAACTTTTTATTGCTTTCTTACACAGGAAGTAGTTTTGTTATGGCTATGGGCAGCTTCCTGGATGTTTCCAATTGGCTCAACCCAGCCAAGCTCATCCTGTACTATCAGACCAATTCGTCCACGCAGTGGGTCCGAGACTACTGTGGCCAGCGGACTACTGACCCCTGTGATCAGATTTGTGACCAGGACACAGGTTAGTAAATGCAAATAATCTAATTGATTTGCAAGAACATTGCATTTGTATCAAGTCAATCAAAACATACAATACATTTATTATTATTTGTACTCATTTTGGGAAATTATGGCAAGTAAAATTTTAGTTTAAAACTGTCCGTCCCTTAATAAGATCTTTTTTTAATATGCTTCAAGACTCCACACTTTAATTCATCTTTAATTCATCTCTGATTACTTGCCTTGGTGGGTGCTGCTGTTTTGGTCAACAACAGAGTTAGCAGTAAAGTTCAAGTGGGCTCCTAGGTTAACTTGATAACATTCAACAAGCATTGCAGTTTCTTTCATGGCATCTTGGGAAAACAAATTGCCTTAAAAATGTCAACATGGCTTAGAAATGAAAAATTAAGCTCCATTGTTTATTGAATAAAAGAGTGTATCATTTAGAGTACAAAGAAAAAGGCTCCATAGTTTCAGGGGGAAAAAAGCGCAACACTGTTGGGTATGAAAAAACGTTCCTGATCACACACTTTTGCAAGTCAAACATTTTTGAGCATATTTGCACTGACATTAAAAGGACTTTAAGCAAAGCTTCGAGTGCAGAATGTCATGTCGTCGCTTGAGTGGCGTAACTCCCGCTGGTGTTCCATGCCCACTACATCAAGCCTAAGCTCATTAGAATGGATTACATCTGTAATGTATGTGAATTAATGTCACCGTGGTCAAGGGCACGTTGAAGGCTGATGCATAATGGATTAGGGCAACAGATCACATCCATCCTTACGCATCAAGATGCCAACGATGGAGTTTGTGGATTATGCTGCGTTAAGGATCGCTTACACCACGCCCATTCTCCTCTTGTGTGCTTATTTGTTCCAAGAGCAGTAATCACTCTAATTCAATTTAGGAGTCGTTTACTCTATCAGAGTTTACTGCATTCGGAGATTCTCCTTGTACTATTAATGCTTCTTGTCTCGCCCGGTCTCCTTGTCTCTCCCAATTTACTTCCCCTTTCATCTGTCCTTTTTCAGCGGCAAGATTATTTGATGAGTGATTGCCCTCAAGTGCGATGCGTCTCCTTGGGGGGAAACGACCTAATCTGTCCGCTAGTGAAAATTAAAGGTGCTCTCCACAAGAGCGTTCTATTTCCATCGGTGTCCTCTGCCAGCACAGCAATGTAACATTCTACACAATCAAAGCCAAACAATGATAAACGCGCACCCCGCCGCTTCTCGAGACAACGCGGACGAGGCTAACTCTTGATTTCAGCTGAACGACTGGTGCAAAATGGTCAACGCCAGATAAACTAACGCGGGATGAAATTTAGTTCCAAAGGAACTGCAGTATATCTTTATTTCGTCAGTTATACTTGTTTAAAGGGGATTGTGAAATATGTGGTGTAAATGACCCCCGTGAGGAAAAGGGGGAGGGTTGGGGGGACCGAAAACAAACTCCAGCCGAATTGACCAAAATAAAACTTGCTTTGTTTTGTTTACTAGAGACTTGAAGATAACAAGACTTATTTGCGACTTGCATTGTGATCGCTACTCACTACTCATTTCTGTTGTGTTGTTACACACTGATACTGTATAATAGCTTAATGGTAAACAATCAGTACGTGCCGCCATCATTTGTAACACATAATTATGCAATCACCCCAGAGCAGGCGCCAGCAATTAAATACGGAACTCTATGTGCTTTACACCGACGACGTCGCCTTAATAATGTGATGACTCCAGTTATCATTTTACTACGATGAGCTGTCCCCATTATTAGCCAATTCATTCCACGGCACAGTTAAACGCCCTACTAAGGAAGAATATATTGCAGCATCGATCATCATAAGTATCCTCGTAAAAAGACCCGTTGAACCGCCTTGCTTCCTTTGTTTTCCTAATTAGAAATGATGCTTCCAACTTCACTTGCTCTCAATGGAACCAGAGAGAATTGTCTTCTCAAAACATACTTGAAGGCATATTAGAGACCTGACTTGAAAATTCAAAGTGTTGGTAGAAAGAAACAAGCAGGACGACACTTTGAAATGTTTTTGTCTTTGTCATGTTATTGTCATCCAGATAAAGTCAGATAAAAAAAAAAAAAAAACATTCAACAAGTACTACAATAAATTTATAAGCGCAGTCAAAGAAATAATGCACCAAGAATTAATACGGCTTTTAAAAAGTCTATTCTTCAGGTCGTGACTACACAGTCCATCCACAGATCATCTTAATAAGACCGATGCTTTGCAACCAACAGCTATTATTCATCAGATGAAATGGTGTCTTGGGTGTAACTATTGTCCTGCCTTCTCCAAACTTTATTGCGGCTTATGTTGCTTTCCAGCAAGGCACCATTTACCAGACAAAGGGCAATCGGAATATTTGTTGCCGCTCTTTAACTCCATCCTATATGGCCGCCACGTCTCCCTTTGAGTGAGCCGAGAGCCTATAAACTCAGCCAGTAAATTATTAAACAGCAGGTGATAAAATGTGAATGGTGCTGCCTGCGTGGCCATTATGCGTTTTTCCACTGTTGTGACTCCAAAAGCAGGCCCAGCGTGTGCAGCAATCACCATTTTTTTTGTAGCACAGTCAAGGATTTTGCGAAATCTGACCTAAGACTCCACAAATGCCATCGTATTTTTTATGGTAGCGAGAAGTAAAACTATCAAAATAAGTAATATTTTGTCCGGTTTGAATTCAGTCACTTATGCATTCTATGTAAAGAGCAAATAATTTAATGACGACAAAATGAATTTGTCGTAAACAGTTCATCTTTTTTCATATGCTAAACCATGGACCTTTTTTTCATATCTAAAGATACTAATACACAAATGTTCATAGTTTGAAATCATTTTAAATAATGCTGTTTTTCAATTCATCATCATTTGCTAGTATCAAATATTTCTCCATAGTGAATGTTTCTGTTACACAAAACTGAATCTGTGAAATTAGGTTCTACTGTTCTAAATGGTAATTTATTCAACTGCTGACAATAAACAAAAATCCGCCGCCTCTGTTTCTTTCCGTCTCAGGAGAATGCAGCTGTCACGACGGCTATTCGCCGGATCTTGTCCATAAACACCTCTGTGTTCGCAGTGACTGGGGTCAGAATGAAGGGTAAGCACCGCCTGCATATGGAAATGCACCTCATTAGCTTATATAACATGTTGTTCTCTTAGTCTCAAGAAAAGCAACCAAAACAGTATGGATGGCCATAAAATTGATTTTTTTTTTAAAATTAGAATTGTTATTGTAGATTGAGAGTTGCTCTTGAAGTTAGCGTTTTAACGGTCTGGGAATTGAACCTATAAAAAGTACATTAACACATATCTTGGAAAACGTCTTTCAAAGGTTCTTGAAACAAACTTGAATGTGACCTTGGAAAGCATGCACAAACCCAACGGAGCGGTCAAAATAATTCAAATGAGCCACGCAGCCAACTGCGACAATGTTTAATGTTTCACATTGCCGTTCACCTCTGGCTGTCACTCGCTGGATCCCGTCCAGCCTCAGATCAAGTTCCTATTCACCGTTTTGTAGGAAGGTCGGTGACAGACGGTAATCTTAGCCACGTGCAAACACAGCTTTTGATACGTCTGGTCTATTTACATACCATAAAGCGTGTCCCATCTGCTACAGCAAATTCTCCACTCGTGTTGTACGTGTGCGGTTGTGTGATGACATCACTCCTTCTTCTTCTCCAAAGGCCTTGGCCGTATGCTAACCTTGAGAAAGGCTACGACCTGGTTACGGGCGAACAAGCCCCGGAAAGAATTTTCAGGTGAGTTGTGGGCCGTCTGATGAGTGCATGACCTCCACTGACCAATTTGTGAGTAAGTTGTTTTTCGGTATGAATTTGTGAGTGTGATGGAGCATAAAAATGCCTGCAGAGCAACAGACACAGCTGGCTGGCCACGATAATGCAACTCTTGTCAGGTTCTACTCCTACCCCCACCATGGCACTTCTGGTGTGGAAAAAAAACAGCCGAAGGGCTATCCCAGGATGGGTCCATTGAAATGTTGCATTCACGATGGTGATATTGACAGCAATCAGTAATTTGTAGTACCGTATTTTCCGGACTATAAGGCGCACCGGACTATAAGGGGGACCTTCAATGAATGGGCCATCTTAAAACGTTGTCCTTATATAAGGCGCACCGGACTATAAGGCGCACCATTAATGCATCATGTCATATTTTTAATCCAAATCAAATCATTCTCCATTTTATCTTTTTTATTTCAACTTCAGACACAACAAATTACTTTATAATCACAAAATAATGATCCATAGTCTTTTTTTCTATTCATGATTCATAGTCTTCAGTAGGCCACTTATGATTGATTTTACGACACAATGCTTCAGGCCAGTTTAAATTTAAGAATTTTGGTCCATATATAAAGCACACTGTCGGCTTTTAGAAAATTTTAGGTTTTTAGGTGCGCCTTATAGCCCGAAAATTACTTGTGTTATTTCAGCAGAACCCAACATTTTACTTAAGTGTGTGAATGGGCTGTTTTTAATCACTAACATACACTGTTGCAAAGTCGCACTTAAAATAAAACTGATTTTGGATGTGATTTAGTTAATTCTGAATTCTCAGTTAGAAGAGTGTGTTGAAATGTGATATAAAGTGTAGCTTTATTTTTGTTGATAGCTATTCAAAAACAGCAGCTTGCAAATAATCTTTCATATGGAGACTTGTAGAGAAGCATTCCTGAAGAAGCTACACACATGTTCTCCCTGTTTCTATAAGTTTAGTTTTAAACTCCACTTTCACTTTGCATACTTTGTAACAGACAGGTAACATTTCTTAAGATACTAAACACAAAAATTGATGGAAGAATCAGAAAGAACTGGGTGTGGTTGGTACAACTCGTGATTGATTAAGGCATTGATGAAAATGTGTAGACCTGTGCTTTTGTCCTTTTGGTGTATGTAGGGTAAATATGAGGGTGGAGACGACCGCCTTGGTCTTCAGTTCCATGGCGGTTGAAAATAAGAATTTAATCTCAGCAGGGATTTGGCTTTACAGATAGGAAGCTCGGGAAGAAGCCAGCAGTGCCTTCCCTCGGATGAGCTATGAGGGTGGAAAAATAGCAGCGTGGAAAATTTACCACATAATATTTAAAAGTCTGTTACAGCTAGATAGTTTTCCCGATGCTTGTGAGTTGCTTAGATTTGGCATCTGAGGAGATGATTTTGGCAAGTGGGGCATCTTTGATGCTGCATATTGTGATAAGAGTGTGTGACCTGAAAGACTTTTAACTAAATATATTTTACAAGATTTTGGCTGAGAACATCTGAGCTAATGCTTTTTTTTTTCTCCAAGTGTTTGTCTCCCACCTGCTAATAAACATCAAACATCACATGATGAAAAGTCTAGTCATGCTCCCTGCTCTTGTTGAGGACTCATCTTGTTTCCTTCATCCTCCACATTGGACTCCTGTGGATTGTAATCTTTGTATTTCCTCCTGAAGCTACTTCTGGCGAAAACAAACAGCATCCTTCTCATCTAAATGTGTTAAAGTACCTTGTTTAGTTAACTTTCATAACAAACTTTGCAAAACAGCACAACTTCATCAGGGCAACACAGCATCCATAAACCTGTTTTGTTTGATCAGCAATGGCAAAAATCTATCATCGAAACAGCGGGTAGTGCTGCAAGCTAACTCAGTGCTCTTTTTTGTCAAACAGCACTGCAGTTCATATTTTGGCGCTGGCTGAAAGGATGTCTACAAAAGCATGCAGACTGTTTACATGCCTCAGTGAAGAATTATGATCGGATTTGTCACATAATCCAGTTTTTTTTTCCGCTGTAAATTCTGATTCAACTCCACGTTTTACGAGTTTAAGGGCATTTGAATTTATCACGATCAGCAAAACTAATCTCTAACTTTACGACTGTGCTGCAGGCAATCTGTCATAATCCATATTGTGAATGGTCTGCATTTTCCGGCGTGCCCTTTAGACATAAACATGGTGTTGTCGCATGCTCATGTTTGTCCAAGTCGTTTTGGGTTGTTGTTTTTTTTGCTTGAAATGTACGTCTCGTGATTGTGCTAACGCAGATCACTCTATAGTCTGGGCCAAGGCTTGTGGCTGCCTGTCAGCAAGAGCTTTGTCGTGCCGCCGGTGGAGCTGTCAATCAATCCTATCGCCAGCTGTAAGACAGACGTCCAGGTGACCGAAGACCCGGGAGAGGTCAGGTGAGTCTGAACCGGCTTGTTTTTGCTGTACCACATCATTATAGACCATTCATATTTATTATTAATCATTGAAAATGCTTTGTGTAAGATTTTTTGCATTCATACATCATTCTTAAATTCCACTGACACTTAGAAAATATTTCAACAAATAGCATTTTTATTGCAAATTTATTTATTTATTTATTTATTTATTTATTTATTTATTTAGTTAGTTAGTTAGTTAGTTAGTTAGTTAGTTAGTTAGTTAGTTAGTTAGTTAGTTAGTTAGTTAGTTAGTTAGTTAGTTAGTTAGTTAGTTAGTTAGTTGACCCTCTCTATTTAGGGTATCTTACCTAACTTGTAAATATATTTTTTTGAAATGCGCAGTTGATTTTTTAAGCCTTAAAAAATCAACTGCGCATTTAAAAAAAAAAGAAAAAAACTACATTTGAGACCGGAGACTAGTAAAAACTGTTCAAATAATTTTACAAGATCAATGGTAACAAAAATTGCTATCAATATCTGTATATTTTTAAAAGTGAAGACAATTTGTAACCTTTGTATTGACAGATGTACAATTTGTCTTCGGGGGCTACATACAATGATTTGGCGAGCCGTATCTGGCCCGCAGGCCTTGACTTTGACACCTATAGTTTAAGGTCTCCAACATTAATCTTCAAGCATTTGAAGGAAAATAAAACTCATCAACGGCACTTTTCTACTTTAAGTGCAACATATTTTAGTTTCACCCTATGTACAGTATCTCACAATTCCCTTGAAACTACAAATTGTTTATATTTGAAACAGTATAATCCCAAGAGTGGCTGCATTCATCTCAACATATGGTGGCATTCATTCCCTATTTACAAACTTGTTAAAGATTGTTTGATATTACCTCTGGAATCCAGAATTCCCTCTACATAAAGAAGTGTCTGGTAAATTCTGACCTTCAACTGGCTTTGCAACCATTAGTAATTGGCATATGAATGGCTTCTGTTTTGAGGCGTTATCTGCTATTGAAAGATGAATAGCTTGAAAAATAACAGAATAAAAATATTTCTTAAGCCTCGCTGCATTCTAGCGGAACAGAAAGTTGAATGTGATGCATTAACTTGTTTGAATCACATTGTACACCATGTCAAATGACTACAAAGGTAAAGCAATTTATTTTTTATGCAAAAAAGGTATAGTTTTATATATAGGCCAGAAGAGTGCCTTTGGCGCTCATTAAAATCATACTTTTTTTTTTCAAATTGCCTCACTGTGTGGACACATTCAGACTATAATCATTATTAATATGAGACAGGATGATAGAAGAGGTAAGATGTGAAAGATTTATCACTTTTAAGAAACAGCTGCATAATCCACGTACTATACAAAGTGACGTTTACTCTTGAGTTTTAATAATTTATTAAAAGTCCACTTCTTGTAGCACTTGTTAGGGTTAGTATCTGTAACATCTCTCTCTCTCTCTCTCTCTCTCTCTCTCTCTCTCTCTCTCTCTCTCTCTCTCTCTCTCTCTCTCTCTCTCTCTCTCTCTCTCTCTCTGCAAGTGAGTGTTGCAAATTCTGTGCCAAAAATGCCAAATGTTTCAAAGCTTTGCAGGTTTATTTTAATCAACAGTTGCAAATGTAATGTCAAATTACATTTTTTCCAATAAATAAATATTATAGTATAGTTAACAGCATAGTTATAGTAGGTAAATCTTGGAGAGTAATATTGAAAAAATGCCTGAGTACCTATGGAAAGGATCTATCTTGGGCCCTCAGGTCAAGGAATAAATTCATATATATATTTTTTGTCAGTTGAAAGAGATACGCCAGAGTAGCCATAGTTGTATGTCATCGTGTGATGAATGACTTCAGTCAGTGCGATCAAGCAAGACATCAAAATGTACCATTAGTCAATGTGAGTGACACCAGAAACAAATACATAAATCTTACCCGCTGGATCTCAAAAAATGTGCATGCTTTTATTTTGTCACTGCAATCTCACGACTGTTTTTCATCTGCTGCTTTTGCCCTGACTGCCGATGAGATTTTTTGGGTTGTTGTTTATTTTTTAAGAAAATGTCTGATATTCAACACTAGTCAGCATATTTGCCAGGGGCATTAATCAAATGCAGGGGGCAGACCAATAACACAATCTGTAATCATGCCGGCGCACTGCTCTAACTTTGGGCAGTATCCCTCGCTCATTCATCATCTGCACAAGCAAGAGGCATGCACGGAGATTTATAGCAGTAGTACATTAGTCACTGTTTAGATGCAGTGAATATGCTTTGAGGTCAACTGAGTTCCAATGGAATTGATCTCACTTTATCCACCGTTTGGAAACACTACCTGGCGTAAGTCTTTGTCTAGTCGATATAATCTAATTTTAAGTTCTTAGTGGCAACAATAGATCACAAATTGTCGGAGTCGGAGTCAGCTTTATTGTCTATTCCTTCATGCCAAGACACACAAAGAAATCGAAATTACGTTTCCTCCATCCCACGGTGACGAGAGACAGTACACGAGTAACATACAAACAAAAAGATGTCCTCCTATTCTAAAGGCAATATTCTGATTAATTTTGGTTTTTTCTGGAAAATTAATTAAGAATTAACCCCCTCAATTTTATCCATCTCAGGTAATAACCATTTTGCCACTTTGCTGTCAACTAAAAATGACATCACAGTGGCTCAGGTAACAGCCAATCACGGCTCGGCTAGCAAATGTCAAATGACCAAACCCAGAAAACAGGTGAGATGTTAGCAACTGTGATGTCATTTTCAATTAAGTCAGAGTATTACCACAAAACAGCACAACAAAAATGATTTACTCACATTTTTTATTTTTTTTAATCACTGCTCAGGTGTAATTATAAAAAAAACCTAAATTAGACAAAAAGACACCCATTGCCGCCTTGTGGGGTAGTACCCAATTGTAATTGGTTCTATCTTCATAGTGGCCCATTTCTGTGCACATTTGTAACTTCTCCATTAACCAAATGTCTACTCACTCTTTCTTTTTTTTCAAAACCATATTCAATGAGGTGCCATAGCTAATACCTGGTCAGCCGAGTGTGTGCAGCAAATACCCAATGTCCCTTGCGGTTGCTAAATGGTTAGAAATAACTAATCGTGTTCATGTGTCTTAGCAGTGGGTTCATAACTTTGCTGCAGTCTGGAATAAAATCTTCCTCTCGACCGTGACTAACATGCAAAGAAGGAAAGCGTTGTTCTCAACAGTTCTTATCCTGTTTCTTCCCAACCGATGAGTCAGTGTCGTGCATTTCCATGCAGTTTGCATCCATTTTCATCATCATCACATGTATGCTTTGAAAATGTCTCAAACGGAGGTGAGTAGAGCGGAGCCAAGCGTGTATAGCGCAGTTGAAAAAAAATAATAATAATTATATACACTTCCAACAGATATTGGAACTGTTTAGATAATAGGTGCAATTTAATAAGATAACAAAACATCATCCAAACTGACTTTTTTTTTTTTTTGGAGTCTTGAAACAGGCCTCTTGATTGTTCATTTCTATCTTTGACTCACTATGCAGAAATCCAGTTAGTATGCACCTCGCAGCTGAGCCAAAGTCATTATTTTTTGGCCTGCTGCACTTTTCCTATCCTGGGTTTTTCCTCTATATTAAAGAGTCATTTGTCAGCACAGGGAGGTCCTGGCAGAAAGAATTGATGTCACGTATTGGCGTTTTAAATTTGCGACTATTGAGAAGCCGAACAAGAAGGACGTTGGTAGGCATAGAATGCGTGTCTCGGTTACATAAACCATTTGTTTACTGTTCTAAGCCTAAATTCAACCTAGAAAAAAAGTTGTGGGTCATTATTTATAAACACAGTCTTTCAAAAATGGCCTGCTTGCTACACAATTAAGGACATGAGAAAGTTTCAGAATTCAACTAAATAATTCTGCACCTTTCTTTTGTAGCAGAAGTGGACAGAAAATAATGAGATGTTCTGATAAAAAATATTACAGGATTGCAGATTGAATTATGGACTTGGAGACTTGTTTAAGAAGAGTGTATTGGGTTTAACTTCAAAAGTCTGTATCCTAAGCATTGCAAACAAGTTTTCCTCTGGGAGGTAATTTTGAAAAAACATTCACTGAGAAAGCAACTTAAGGCTCCAATTAGTGCAACATGCAAATTATTCAGTCCTCTTGGTCCTTATTAAGACTAAAAATCAACAATGATTGTCAAATATGCAGCGCATTATTTGCCTTTCTACTCAGCAATCAAAATTGAACAAGCATTTTTTTAATACTGTTCAGGTACAGTTTTGTTCAACAGCCATCTCTTCAATAAAAGTTTTAGAGAGGGCATCATATGGAAAGCTGCCTGCTTAAGTGATAGTATTCAAATATTTGGGTCTCTGGAGTACTTGCCAGCCCGTCATGTGTGAAATTAGTGTGAATCCGAAACAGGGCAGACCCCAAAAACATTCCGGCATGGTTGTTAAAAGACAATTATAACGTTTATTATTATTCATGATCCTTGAGGTATTCGGACTGAAACATGTCAGACATTTAACTAAGACACCCTGGACCTGTTTTAATTTAGAGAGAAATGGCATAAATCCTCCTTTGAAAAAAAACAAGCCTAAAGTCCTTATCCATAGTGGAGGGGCATAACTGACGAGGATTTTACTGTTCTCCAAACCCACCCGTGAATTTTTATACTGCCGTGGTGAAGTATTGAGCAGTATTGATCAATATACTTGGGCTGTTTGTCTCGGGCGTCAAGTGGTGATCTCAGTATGACTGCAAATGAATTTATTCTAACTAAAGTGTGAACTTAACATGAACCTAGTAGAGAAGATGTGTGTTTGAAAATAAATCTCAGTTCCTTTTAAAATAAATTTTAGGCTTTCATACCGCGAGTTCACAGTCTTTGGTCTAATTCAGGTGATGTAAACAATGTCTGTGTCAGAATCCTAAAAATACGGCACAACGGGATATTGCTCTCTTTTCAGAACTGTCACGGAAATGTAAACATTGTAGAACAAAAGAGGAAACGGACTTTTTGTTGACAGCTTTAATAATCATGGACGATAATCATTGCATGGTGATAAAAAAAAGGAGATTAAACGAAAGCAAGGTAGCAAATTTAAAGTGGCATAAACTGCCAACGTGTAGACTGTCTAATCCGTTTCCTAGTTAAGTCGCCATAATGATTTTCAAGCTCGGTCGGCGCATATCAATAACACTTTGGTTCATCCAGTTCGCTGCTGATGGTATCGCTAATGCTGAGCACTTGCTCAGTAGAAGAATACAAAAGAAGCCGGTTTCAGGGTCGATTAGTGTATATGCTTTGTCCATGCTATGGTTGCAATGAAAGAATTGTGAAAACATTTTTTTACATTGAAACTTACTGGTAGCTCAATGAGTCACGCATCCTTACAAAGTATCTGCCCCCCCAGAAAAATCCTTTATTGATAACCTTGCAGGCTTTGGAATAACATACCACGCTAAGTTAAGGTGGTGCAATGTTATTTGACATCTTTTTTAGTCTTTTATGCAGGTGCAGCAGATCTTGGAGTAGACCCATTTATTCACTGTGGTATGTTCAGAGTTTCTTTACTTCTTCAAGGCTTTTCACTTTATTCTCCCAGTAAAGGCCATCTACGAGGCCATCAGTCCTCATGGCATCACACAACAGTATTGAACGGGAGTGTTCCGTACAGAGAGTTTGTACTGTAGCTTTCAAGAATGCTCCAACTCGCTGAAAGGTCAGTTTCCAACCAAGTGCTCAGATACCTTTCATGTGGCCTCAGGGTGATGTAGTACTGGCAATCAAATTGAGTTGGTAAATTGGGACTTGTGTAGTGAGAGATTAGCGACAGGTACAAAATCCAGGAAAACAAATAAATACTAAAACCAGTTTTGCTGGCGAGTTCATGGACAAGTCACAAAACCTTCCAATCTGCTGAATATAAGGATTATGCACAAATCGATAAACCTTTTCCATTTAAATGACTTGAGGTGAGATAAAGCTTCTTTAATTCTACGGTGAATTCAAATGAAAAAATACAATACAGAATGGTGGAATAAATCATGTACAGTGAGCACAGTGGAAAACCAGACTGATAAAAGCAGAAGCGTGTTTTAACACCTCAAGGAAAAATTTGGCAAAAACAATTGATGCGTCGCTGTTGAGTTGACTCGGGGTAGTAAAGGTCTCTTTTTAATTAGGTCTTGTTTTTGTTGTGTCTTTCTCAGGCGAGGTTGAAAAAAAAAAAAACGGGTGCATTTTGACAGCAAGGTAAAAAGTAAGTAGTAAAGGGGGAAACAATTGATAGAAAATTACTCAAGTAAAGTCAGTACCTTGAAGAAATCTACCTTTTTTTTTTTACTTGTTTAATTGTGAATTTTTACGATAATTTGTTAAAGTGTAGTTTGCAAAATCTAAGTGAATATGTTGGCGAGCAATGGATATTTCCTTTTACAACTTCACAGCCTCGGACAAATTAACGGCAGTAAAAAAAATACGACAGAAGACCATGAAATTCTCCCTCCTCAGCAGTCCGTCTGTCTCGCCATCATTAACGATGTTATAGATGTTTATAGAGTCAAATCACTCTCAAGACAATGGGTGGTCTGTGTTGCGCTATTACTTGTTGTTTCTTTACAAATCAAACATGGAGGGGTCGCCCACCCCGTCAGCCATTCTGACAGCAAGTTTATGAAGACATGCCAGGAATACTCAAGTGAAGCTTGTCAGATGATGTTAGGAAGAATTTAAAAAGCTTGTTAGATGTGATTCATTCTACTTTTTGAAGACTGTTTCATTATTGATTATTAATGTTGCCGCTTAAGAAGACAATCTCAGGTGTTTGCTTTTTTTGCAGGTACTCTGAGTGCGAATACGTGTACCATATTTTCCGGACTATAAGGCGCACCGGACTATAAGGCGCACCTTCAATGAATGGCCCATTTTAAAACTTAATCCTTATATAAGACGCACCGGACTATAAGGCGCACCATTAATGCATCATGTCAGATTTTTAATCCAAATCAAATCATTCTCCATTTTATCTTTTTTATTTCAACTTCAGATGCAACAAATGACTTTATAATCACAAAATAATGATCCATAGTATTTTTGATTCATGATTCATAGTCTTCAGCAGGCCACTTATGCTTGATTTCATGACACAATGCTTCGGGCCAGTTTGAATTTAGGAATTTAGTCCATATATAAGGCGCACTGGACTATAAGGCGCACTGTCGGCTTTTAAGAAGATTTTAGGTTTTTAGGTGCGCCTTATAGTCCGGAAAATACGGTAGTTACTTTTCCCTTTGTTGACTCGAAGAACACTATCCGAGCTATTAGAGCTAAGTGGTAGGGGGACCATACTGCACATTCTGAACCCCTTTAAACTGGACTTTCTTTGCCTCGTTACAGCTACTCAATTGGGTTTGGTTTTACTCACACCAATTTTTTCACTTCATAAAAGTACCGCATCAATTTGGAAAAAAAGAACATGCGTCATCCTGCAGAACGAGACAACCCAACAAAAACAGAACAATGGAAGAGACCGAGGGTCACTTGTGTTTATGTTTCTGGCATAAATATGTTTTGGGGTTTTTTTCAGGAAAAGACTCAAGGCAACAAATATACCGCTGTGCAGAGTCTAGACTGTGGAGTAAAATATTCAAAGCACAACAGCAAGCATGTATTTGGGCACTTGGGGGCCTAAATACAATTTTAAGCGAGTGATATGAATAAAAAACATCTTAAGTCATTAAAATCTTACAACAGTTCGCTTTACGAAAAAATTACGCATTCTACATATCCATGCAACTATGAGGACTTTGTTCAAGTTTGTGGGAGGTGCGTCAACAACAGCATTGCTACCTGTTATGAACTAAAGAAATGGCTGAAGGGAAAAGCTGTCCATATATCTCCTTCCTCATGGTTGTTGGGGTTGTTTTTGCAAACAAAAACAAATCCGAGACTCATTCTTTTTGATTAAAAAGCGTGCATGACTCATATCTTAATTGTACCACAAACTGCAAGGTTATGAGAAACCTTTTTCCAGAGGGATTATGTTTAGCTGCTTAGGCATTACTTTCTATTTGTCATTTATACTTAGAAAACACAAGACATCTTATTTATTTTTTTTATATGTGTTATTAAATTCAGGGATGAAGCCATGATGTCCACATATTTCGAAACCGTCGAGGACTTGCTGGTGTCTTTCGGGCCCGTCCGTGACTGCTCAAAAGATAACGGCGGCTGCAAGAAGAATTTCAAATGTGTGTCGGACCGACAGATGGACTCATCCGGCTGCATGGTAAGCAGACAAGGTTTCTTTTTTTTTTTCTTTCTTCAACATTCTTAGAATACTGACCATTTAAAGCAGCAGTGTCGAACTCATTTTTTTCGCGGGCTGCATTGTAGTCATAGCTTCTTTCGGAGGGACATTATGACTGTCAATCCAAATAAATGTATGAGCACCTCATATTATATACAGTAAAAGCTACGAAACAAACTGACAAATAACTCGTTTTCAAATCAGACGAGTAAAAACTGGTCAAATATTTAAAAAAAAAAAGATATTAAAAGTGAAGACAATTTACAATTCTAGTAAATGACATGAATTTGATGCATAATTTGTCTTCGCGGGCCACATAAAATGATGTGGCGGGCCGTATCTGGCCCCCGGGCCTTGGGTTTGACACCTGTAATTTAAAGGCTACTGTATATATTGCACAACCAGTCCGAGGATTTACTATTCCTTTGTTGCCCTTGCTGACATCTGGGATAGGATGTAGCTTGTGTGGTATAGTATGTCGCACAAACCAGAATGGAATCAATCGATGGATAATTTGACAAGTCAAGTCCTATGTCTTCAACTTGCACCTGAATCACAGATCTCAAGAACCAGCACAAGGTAGAAACATGAGATTCAAAACATTTACAAGTCTTGGCAAACATCATTCAAGAACAGAAGAAAAACCTTGAACATGTCATGTTCAGATGTCAAGTACACAGAGTTTTGAAAGGTTCTGTAAAGTTGAAATACTTCCCAACAACCTCACCCACGTCTATAAGGCGCAGTAAAAAAAAAAAAAAATTACAAAGCCCTCCGGCCTTCAAAGATTAACTTGGAAAATCAGAGAGACAGAGTATTTTTTTTCTTTCCTTCTCTCGTTTGGGTGGGTGTTATTTCAACCACCCTTGTCAGAGTGGGTGCTAGCCGAGCTGTGATATGGCGCACGCAGAGCTTAAAATCCATTATGGAAGTCCTTCAAGGCTGTCTGCAGCACTCAAGACATTTGGAATCCATTTGCAGGGAATTAAATCCTAGTTGGAGTCAGTGCCAAAGTTTTCAAGGTATTTAATTCGTATTCAAGCTGATGTATTTGTTTCACTGCAAGACTTGCAAGTGTAGCTTAGTATTCAAAACCATGATTGCTGATTGACCTTCACTACTTGTTCTATCGAATACTATAACCAACGCATTTTTAGCAGCATGGGAAGGATTTGATTTACTGAAAGTCACATTTGGGCAAGCTGTGCGTTGGTGATACTACAATATGTATTCTTGGTTGGAAAATGTGTAAGAATAGATTTCATAGTAAACTAGAAAAATACATTTATTATTATTTATTACGATGCATATTCTATCAAATACACAGCTCAGGTAAAGTAGAAGAAGCTCCCTCTGGATTTGCCCTTTTTTTCCGCTAATGCAGGGGTTGTCAACCGGTGGTCCGCGGCCTACTAGTTGTCCGTGGCGGTATTACAGGTGGTCCACAAAATTGGAATTGGAAAATAATTGTAACAATTTCAAAAATAAAATTGACTTATTATTTAGATATGATTTAGTTTCTAGCTAATTTTGTGAATGATTTACCCATCCAAATTATGTCAAATGCAGCTGAGATTCCCAAAATAGACATACAGATGCAAATAAATAGCCTGGATAGGTCTATCCTCCTTTGGTGCAAAATAAAATAATATTCCACCAAAGCAGTGGTCCCTGAGTTGCTTCTTGGTTATAATAGTGGTCCCTTTGACAAAACCAGTTGAAAACACCTTTTGTAATTCATCCAAGCATCAAAATTCCAAGTTGAATATGGAGTTTGTCATTATTTTAGTTGCACATGTTTTTGTTGAACTCTTAAGAAGACCAACAGTTTTTGTCTGTGCCAATAGTAATGAAAGCTTACTATGGTTTTCATGCTTCCATAGACTACCTGTACGTTTGTTTTTAAATAGCACGGCATAGGTGAGCTTATGTTTTTGTTTATGCTATCGTCATCTGTGATAGGTGTCCTCATGCAACAGCATTCAGATGTCGAAACAGATGGTGTGATATTAACAGCGCATCCCCTGTCAGTTGATGTTCCTTATGGGACAGCTCAGCTACAGTTGTTAAGCTGTGGATTCAAATCCATCAGTTTGACCTGGTTTTAGGGAAATTGTCTGCCTCCAATCTCATTCTGCAGCTCACAGTGTTCAAAATTTGCGGCCGTGACGAAAAGGTCTGCACACAGAGTGGCAAAGATAACAGCTTGAAGCGAAAGAAAAAAAAAACCTTGGCTGCATCCGGTTTGCATAAAGACTCTGCGGGGAGGATAAATTGCGATTCCCTCCCCCGTGAGAAGTTTTGTCATCACCTATTACCCACAATCCCCTGTGTGCCCTGACAGCATCAGGATGTTTATGACTGCTCTGCTGTACTGCACATCTCATTTTCCCCTCGCTACCTGTTTGAAATTCACAGGTGTTATGCTTTCAAAAAAAAAAAAAAGAATCATATGAATCATTTCATCCCTTTGAATCTACACTTTTTGGCCAGATGCTGCAAATTGGCCAAGTACAGCCAACTGAGCCAAATGTGTGTCTAAGTGACGTCTCAGACAGGTGGTATGAATTCTGCTTGGTGGAATGCTTGTGACAGTAAAACTAAAACTTTAATTGTTGTGTCGCATTTAAACCCTGCAGTTCCTTCAGAAAGTGCATGCAGGGCTGGTTGCTGAGTCAAAACGCTTGATTTCTACAGTCACTGATTACCCAATTACGGGAAGTGCTGCTTGCCATTTGTTCTAATTAATCATTCAAATATATTCCGTTAAAATATTAATCAAAACTGCGCATTATATATTTTCTGAAGGAGATGTATTTATTTTTTGCAGCTCTTATGGAAGCTCTCATTACATTCTGCAGGTGTTCAGTGAATGCCTGCTGCTTTAAGGCTGAATTAGTCTCTTATGTAGTTGACATGGGCGTCTTTGTGTGTTATACCTTAGCGGATTGTAATACACGTGGTATTACTATACATCACAACAAAAGCAGCTTTTGTACTCTTTGTTTGCTTTGTATAGAATGTTTCTGAGAAAGCAGCTTTCTTAAATACCTTTAGCAATCAAGCTGAGCTACAGAGCCTAATGCAGTTCCGGGATAAAGCAACCTTCAGTCCTCATTTGTTATGTTGTCACGAGGGGCGAGAGCAGAGTGTAGCTGAGGCGTTATTTAAGCAAGAGCCACTCTTCTCGGTCGACTCAAAGAAGCGGCGGTGGGGAAGGGGCCATTGCAGAATGGAGCTATTAGCTAAGTGTACATATGCGCGTATTGTTCTTATTACCTCATCCCCTCCTTGACAAGTGGACATTGTTACTCCCACGAGCACAGACATGAAAATGAAGTCAGTCTGTTTGACAAAGTGGTGTGTGTTTTATATAAATGTAGTGTTGCTTTACGTATATATGCCATTCCCTAAGAAGATTGAAATAGCTAAAAACCGTCTCCCCCCCTATTAGGACCATTAGCTTTTGCACCATGCTGAAATAAGAAGCATTAAGTCACACCATTCTGTGCAAGCAACCGAGACTTCCTTTCTCACACCCTCGCCCAATTTTAAAAGCAGTTGTGTCTTAATTTAACCTATGTAAATCGCAAAGGAAGCTTGAGGGAGTAAGTTGCCCCACATACTATTCGATGCCATTAAATGTTACAACGTCAATGGTCAAAAGCCTGTTCGGTTGATGGTGGATTTGTATTCAGAATTTTTTTCTGAAAGACTATTTATCTGGAAATACTGTGAAGTTAGCACTTTGACCTCACCGTCTCAGGTAACGAGCATCTGTTTTTCTGGGATTGGTCAGTGACAGTACAATGCAAAATGGCCAGCCCCTGAGATGAATAAAAACAAATGGATTTGTCTGCTTCATTCATATTCCACAAACACATTTACTCAGAATACGGTCTCTAGTGGCGGCACATAGAAAATTTTACTTTTAGCCAAAATGTTAAAAGATTAACGATGATGACACGTATGATGACGAATGTGTGTTAACATCACGTTCTTTGTCTCTTAATATATTTTGTTGCGAAAGAAAAAAACAAAAGGCCTGGCAAATTTTGCTAACTTCTATGAAAATCAGAAACATTTATTTTTGGAAAGATGCGAGTCGAATTCCAACCCATTCCTCTTTGGATGTTCCTCTGTGCCTATTGGATGAGTTTGATATGGAACTGAGGCTACCTTTGAGAGAAACCAGTACCTTACCTGAACTCCTCTAACAAGCTCATTAGCAGCGGTTTCCATAGAATCTCTTCCGATTAAAACTGAGAATTAGTGGGTGATTAAGAAAAATGAGCAAGGAGATTTCTTTAAATTCTCCAACGTCATTTACAATAAGCCCCAATGATGCCTAAACTTTTGCTGAGCGCATTTGGTTGTTTGTAATGCGTGCTTTGCTTTGTATAGCTCCATTTTTCTAAAGTTAATTAGTGTGTGTGTTTTTTTTTAAACCCCTCAAGTGTACTCAGGAGTGAAACATCATTTCGCTGGTAATTATCAGTGTAATGAATGTCTCATTTGTAATTGCCCTGCGAGAGTGTGCACATAGTAAACACCTTACCAAGTTTGCTTTATGACAACACTCGGAATTGGTTTCAAGAGTATCTAGGAGACTATTTGAAAACTTTTGATAGGGGAACTGATATTTTCTTTCCTTTTTTTTTTTTTAAATAAACCAATACAATCGCAAAAACACTCTCCACAATCGTATTGTGCACAATGGGTGTAAATCCAACATATGAAGTCAAACGCAGGCTGTTCCAATTAATTAGAAATAAATTATTAGCCAAATGGGGAAAAGTGCACGACGACTCGCTCGCAAACACTAAAATATGCCAAACATGTATTTGGTTGCTTTAATTTTACACTTGATTTGAAGGCAGGCACTCTAGAGATTATTTGTATGCAAGCCATTCAAAAGTCAATTTGCGTCTTCAGTGTTAGTCATACCAACTCACTTAATGCCTGCGTTGGAATGTTTCTTCAAGAAAGCATGCCTATTCTCCCTGTGTTGCCTCAGTTGACATGCTGCAAGAGAACAGACTAGAATAATATATAAGATAAAAAAAAAATGGTATATGCTCCCTTCTGCACTTCTCTGTAGAGAATCTTGTGAGATAGAGAGCATGATTACTAACTTTTACACATCTTATTCAATTGCAGAAAACCCCACATGACAATCGCAAAATTATCCAGCGGGTCGTGATGAACGACTCCATTCTCGCTCTACTAAAGTTGATATTACATTTGTGAAATGTACAAATTGGATCTGACTCTCTCTTCATTTTTTTTTTCCCCCCCAAAAAGATGTTGAAATCCTGGTGTAATCACAACGTGTTACAAAGGTTACTACGTGTGTTTGCGCAAAACAGACTCAAATAATGCCCAAAAAAATGAATTAAAAAAAAAATCATAAAATACTATTAAGACAAAAACACAGTGTTTTTGCCTGGCGACACACAAAAAAATATCTTTGCGTAAATACAATTTTAATGTTTTACCTAGTTTTCTGAAATGATTGAGTGACGTACAGCGCACCACAGAATGATCTTTCAATATAATTTGTTTTCAGACATCCAACAATTGGGCTTTTGCTGACCAAATTTGGCTTAATTATCAATATGTATGTACCCTGCCTATGTGAATCGTATCTTCCTGGAATGGCAATTTATTTTGAGTCAAAACGTGCTTGCATTAAAGAACAATCTTTAATCCACAATACCATTTTGTTCAAAGGATGCCTCTCTGGTATTATAAATGAAAGAAAACAAAAAAATATGTTGCGCCGGTTGTTAGGATATAAAAGCAACCTTCAAGTGGGAAACTTCAGTTGTCGATCGAACTGAAGCACAATTTAATTAACGTTTTTTTTTTTTCCTGCTTCTACTTTTCTTTGATTCCCTCTCTCTTGACATCCGCTGCTCACTCCTCCTCTCTGATCTCTGCCGCTACCTGTGCCTCCTCAGTGGCACCTGATTAAAATGCATGTGCTGACCTCTGTGCCTTCCTCGCTTCTTCTGTCTCCCTTATCACCCTTCTTCCGTCTCCTCCTCTTTGCCTGTGTCTTCCGAGCAGTGTCCTAGCGGGCTGAGGCCGATGAAAGATGGCTCTGGTTGCTATGACTACTCCAGGGGCATCGACTGCACGGACGGTTTTAACGGAGGCTGCGAGCAGCTGTGTCACCAGCAGCTCGTGCCCCTTCAAGACGAGCCCGGCTCCAGCAATGTGCTCATGTACTGCGGGTGAGAATAAACAACTAAATGATTCAACAGTGTCCCACAAAAACATTTACCAGCTAGTTGTCTGACCTTGACATTTTGGAGATTTTATATTATTTTCCTCCAAATGCAACTTAACCCATTACAGGGGTCATAAAACAACATTTGTAAGCCAGTTACTCCTCTCATATCCCAGCAGTGTTGGCTTTGCACAAAAGTTCATCAAAAAATAAAATAAATAAACCCAAATAAGGATTGTAATAAATATATGCTAAAATTTCATGCATCCATCCATTTTTTCTAATATGTATCCTATTCAGGGTTGCTGAGAAATGGAGCCTATCCCAGTTGGCTTCAGGTGATCAGATGACATTATTCGTCAGGCAATTACAGAGCAATGTTAGAAATGAAAATTTTCTGAAAAAAAGTCAATTTCATTAATTTTTCAGGCCGCATAGAAATGAGCTCCAACAAACTCCAATGAAAATCATTGCATTTTAATACAAATTGGCTTGCACATTGCCTCATAGCTGAGATTGAATATTTGTTGTCCCCATGCTTTTCCTCCAACAATCCAAAGCAGTTCTTAAGACTTTAAATAAGGGCAACGCTCCGCAATGCTGTGTCTGTCCTCCAATATGCCTCATTTGAATAATCTGGATCGTAATCCGTCTTCTGCAGAGCTTGTTGTTATATAAAAGGTGAAGTTTCCATAATATGTCGCCTTTAACATATGAGTCCACGTAGTATGATAATTTCACAGCAACACTTGTATCACGTTTCATCTTGTCGCATATGAGCTTGATCATGACATTGACAATTCTATTAGCCCGCTAGAATAAATCAATGCGAGGGAGATGTAAATGGAAAAATTCATAACATATTGGCAAAGCTCTGTATGGTAATAGCTACCGTTAATTAACTTTGTAGAAAAGCCCTTTAATTGGCTGTCATGATTTCGACAATTTCTACCGACTTCCAAGAAGCGGCGATGGCCATCTGCGAATCCATTTGCATAACTCATACCGTAAACCCGGAGGACGCTCAGCAAAAAAAGTAAGAAAATGACAGGTGAAGGATATTCTAATCCTGCTTGAGCGGGGCTTCGCTTTGGGGATGGCGTCACATATCATTAGCTTCTTTTATTCCCTAACGGAGGGACAGTCTGGGAGTCAAGCGAGGCGGCAGTCTTATGTCTGTTAAATTTTGTTATCCCATCAACTATACCTCACGCTGACACGTCACCCTCATCATTTCCTCAGATGTGTGCAGGAGTACAAACTGGCGGCAGATGGTCGCTCGTGCCTGCTGCAGTCAGAAAACTGCGAGGGTCCGAAATGTCCGCGGCAGGCCGTCCACTTCAACGTGACCTTGTTTGGCGAGATGCTGCATGGATATGACAACAAAAGTCAACAAGTCAACCTGGGACAGATCTTCCAAATGACATTCCGGTAATTAGCGTGCATGTTTACACACATCATTTACATACTGAGAAAATATGAGTCCAAACAAATATTATTGTGAGTGGCGAAGATGACTTATGATAATTTGTTTAACGTTTTCATCTGACAACCTCCCTCAGGATTTCATTATTTTAGGCAGAAAAAGATTATTATATTATGTTATTTGATAAATGGTTTTATTAAAGATAAATGCATTATGTAAAAAGTTGGATTTTTCACTACAGTAGAAGAAAAGAGGTTTTGTGCTTCACCCAAGTCAATTTTGCTCCAGTCACTTTAGGGGACAGCGTTTCAAAATCAGTTTTCCTGCTATGTGATCTATATTTTTGGCAAGTTTCATTTTGTACGACCTCATGGGGCGTTGCTCTGCACCTCATTATTTTGTCAGCTTCACCTGCTGTTATATATCGAGTATATGATCCTCCCTTTGAGCCTCTCTTCACCACTTTGGTGTTTACTCTCCACGTCTCTGAAGAGACATTTTCGGGACGTAACAGCCACCTATTATCAGTTTTAAAGATGCAGTCGGGAGAAAAGAGGCTCAACATCTCTCAATAGGTCTTGCCACGGGGAGTTTTATACCCATGCACGTACCACTTGTTTTTCCTTGCGTGACAAGCGGATGAGAGACTCGTGAAGATTTAGGATTGAGACATTATCCCCTCTTGGCGGCTTCCCTCCAGTAAAACTGGTCATATTCCTCCTCCAAGGTGCTGCGCCTTGATAAGTCGCATGCGATGAAAGCGAGATGGTGGGTGATAAGAGTATCCATGCCGAAGTACGCCCGGGCAGTAACGCACTCTCTCTCTGACTTCCTTCTATTTAATCATTTGCATACACACTACACTGATGCTTTTCAAGGACACAGCATCAGTGGGTTGCCCCGCCCACCCCAGTGCTTCCCACATCCTGGTAGTTGTGCTTGGGTAAACGCACCCTCAGGCTTACCGGTCAGTGCATCGTGTAACGATATGATTCAGGAATTGTTTGAAACATTCATGATGCTTACAAGTGCATTTTTGTCTCATGAAACTGCCTAAAGGACACATATGCATTTTCCACAAAATTCCTAAAAAAAAAAAAACACAAAACCTCACCTACTCATGTTTTTTTTTGTGCACACATGCTTCCAGTGCAGTGATTTACTTGGCTGTGTGATTTCACTTAATGGGTGGCCAGGCACTTGATGGACCCAATTATTTGCATCCAATCAATTAAAAAGTCATTTCCCATAGTTTGCCCCCTTTAAGATGCTTAACCAAATGTGTCTTTCCCCCGAAAGCACCAGAGTGGAATTGCTGTGATCACGGCTTAGAGTCATTTCTGTTTCCTGCTCGGTTTCTGTTTTATCTCTGACATAATTATTTGGATGTTGGTGAACGTCTGCCAGTCACTGATTGCTCGGTACTTGAACTAGTAATTTGGCGTATAACCTCAAAATTGCTAGGAAAAAGATAATCCAGGGTTTTTAACCCTTCAGATGTAAATCCCTCCAGTTGATGTTAGTTAATAAAACAGAACTTTTTTCTCCTCCAGTGTTTTTTTTTTCTTCTATGCAGTCTCTGTTCTGGCTGAATTTTCTTTTGCAGTTTATACAATTTTGAAGGGAAAATCCAATATAGTCAGTGACCCCCTGAACATTTTTTCATTGTTATTCATTTAATATTACCTAAATTACTTCAGTTTGACTTGCCACGGGTGCATACATAAATTGTCTGCATCTTATCCTTCAAGATACCTCTTGGGACAACAGCACTCTTAAGGAGCCAATTAGCGAAGCCTCCGATTACCGCCACCGATTACCGCCTTGGCTTCCTACTGTATATCGAGTTCACTTGAAATGATAAAGAAAGCTTGTCCTGGAAATTAGAATCGCAAATTAAAAACATTCTATAAATGAGGAGATGGAGGGCATTGAGACTTCACTTCTTTCTTTCTGCAAAGAAGCTGAACACATGCACAGATCAATTTCACTAATTCAAAATATTCTAATTTAGCCAAATAATGCATTCCCCAATTTCGAGATATTCGCGGTCACCGAAAAGTTGTAATACCCGCTGGCGCTTATCCGTTATTAAATTAGAAGAAATTTACGACATTATCTGACTTTTCCTATCCTTAATATCACTTCACGCATAATTGATTTGATAGTTTGTTGTAATACAGATTAATTGTTGAAAAATACATGGGAAATGAACCTTGAAGAAAAATAATCGCAACACAAATCGCATTCACAAAATTAATCGTTCAGCCCTATTCGATTATTTTAAAGGCATGTTTAATAAAGTGGTGTTTCCCTGTACCTTATACGTATTAAAGGGATTTGATATCCAGTAAAATAGTTTGTTAAAATTACGATTCATTTTACAAGTACTACATTTAGTGGTGTCTGATGCAGGGTGCCATGGACAAAATATTTTTGTGTTAAAACCCCATTGAGCTGCCACCTCTTCATTATGAGCTCATTATATTTACATTACTGTTTTTCCCCCATCTCCGTCAGTCTAACCAGACAAGCGGAGCCCACGAGTATGATATCACCAGCCACTTCCCGCTAATTAAACATGCGTGAGTCAGCTCACTTAGACCGCTTATCAAATCCACTGCGACTTTTTTGTTAAAGGAACAAAAGCTTTGTCGTATTACTACCTGGCTCCCTGTGCACGCGCTCTCATTTAAAAAAAAAAAAAAAAAGCAATATGTAAATGCAGGCTATTATTTACCTAATTTCCCCCCCACCCCTCCACCTCATCCTCTGTTTCACTTTGATATGCAGATGTGCGTCATATCCCAAAGCCTTCAACTTCCACTTTTTGCTGTTTCCCACATCAACAGAGAGGCCTTTGGCAATGCAAAATGAAATATTAGATGATGAAGATGAATCCTGTGACTTTTCCAGTCAGAGCCTACTGTATTTAAAAAAAAAAAAGAGAGAAAGAAAGTCTTATGATTTATGACTCCGTTGCATACATTTTGTCTCAAATTGATCTCACTCGGCGTCTTGCTCAGGCTCAGGGAAGGAATTTTTACCGTTATCGAATTACAGAACATTACCATTTCTCGTGGATGGTGTTTTCCGGGGCTGTGATAAAATTGCACGTGTTAATGTAAATGTTACGGTTGAGAGCAATTCCATTACACCTTGAGCGCAGTAAGACTTGGAATGCGACAATATGCTGGAAGAATATTGGAAGTATCTGTAGTCGCTATTTTGGAACATATTTTTTGCTAATAAAACACCCCGTGTGGGTCTTGTCTCACTCAATACTTGGTCTGAATTGATCAGTCAAAAGGCGCCTGTTGGCTTTATTATACATTACGGGTGATTTTGCAAACTTGAGTTTCAACATTTCAATACGTTATGGTGATTGTAGTGTGCACCTTTTTACCATTTTTCTTCAGCTGTTTTCTTTTGTATTGGAGAAAATATTTGACGAAAGCTGGCAGTGTGTATCAGTTTTCTGTTGAGTCATTGAGTTTACCGAACCGAGTTTAAAGCACTTTATTGTTCAACTGTCAAGGAGAATGTTTTGTTGGAAATTCTCAGAAGGCCGACTGCCTTTTTTCTTTCTCAGCTTTTCCAATAATATAAAACCAAGAAAGCCAGCCGTTGTTTAATTATTGCCTAGCAACTCACCGTTGCCACCCTTGGAATAACTACAATTACTGTCATCCCAAGCAAACAAGCGGCCAGCGTACAATTTATGATGGTGCATAAGTGACACACCAAAGTCAATGGGGTACTTAATATTCATGCAGAGACGATGTGTCCACTGTAGTCCATCATATGTGACGGCAAAATGGTATTTGATCAACTGCACATTTCTCAAAGAAAGGCACACGACTACGACAATTTGTGAATCTCGCTTCCAATATGTAATTCCCAGTAATTATGTAGCTCCAGCTAGTGATGTGCATTCCAGTTCTTATAAGTGAACTGAATCTTTAGAATCAGTTCATTCAAAAGATTTGTTCAGACGAATCGTTTAACTAATTATTTCAGTGAACGAATCATATGACTTCAACCAGTAGGTGTCGGTAATGCACATTGAAGCTGGTGCCACCTCGCGGTAAAACAAAACGAAGAAGAAAATGACGTCACTTGCCGTTCATGAACGAGTCGTTAATTGCATTTCTCGTTCACCAACAGAACGGATCTGTGAGTGAACGAGTCAGTGATTTGCATTTCCAGTCCATCGCAAGAACGGATCAGTGAGGGAACTTTCCCATTCGCGAACGAGTTAATGGGTGAACTGCCTTCCCGTGCATCAACGGATCAGTCAGTGAACGTGTTGGGTCTTCCTCCTGTGACAATGTTAGCCAGAATGTAGATTTACGATTTGCCGCCCTCACCCCCACTATCTGATTGAAGCTCTAAAATTCAGCAAGCTTCTTGTTTTGACTCAAGAACCCTTCGATTGTTTGAGCGTTGAATATATATATAAAAAAAAAAGAGTGAACTCTACATATGTTCACCTAGTCCCCTTCTGTTGATAATTCAACATAAAAATACATTTTTAATATGAGGTGAGAAGTGGCAGACTCAAGCCAAATGTTTCTCTACACAGGAGATAAAATCAAGAATGGTGAGAATGCAATTTCCAGCCCTTTTTTTGCATTTATTGTCTCACTGAACATTCATTCGTTGTAAATAACACAATCCCAAACGCTGCGATTGAGTCCGTTCTAGACTGTGCACAGCTCAAATCACCTTGCAGGGCTGTCAGTTGAATCGACAGCGGTCCGCAGGGTGACAAATGAGAATATTCAACATAAGGCATCAAAGCGTCAACATTTGATGGAGTTGCCTCACAGGAGGTAGCTAACAATGCTTGGCATTGATAGATGCCTTCAGCACCCTGCTAGGTTTTAATGAAGAAAAAAGCTGTGGGAAGAGTTCTTTTTGGACTTGGGCTAAAAAGTAAGAATTAGAAGCTAGGTGGTTTTAGTATTGATTAATGAACTCCTGGCGAGGGAGGCAGTGAAGTTCGTACTGCCGCTGTTTGCAATTTCACTTTCCCCTCGGGTTTGCTATCTGTCTCTGTCCTTTCATCCTACTTTTCCAGCATTTATGTACCTTTCATACATTATTCATAATATTTTTTTTCTTACTTTCATGAAGTTGGCGGCAGTATTAGTATTTTGTATTCTTCAGTGGAAAGGAAATGGCAAATGACTTTTTTGCCACATGATCGCAGTTGGTCGTTTGACATTGACTGGCAGGTTGCCAGACAACATGACAGCTAATTGTCCCGGATGTCTATCTCTAATTACTCATTGATTGAATAGATTGTTTGCAAAAGTGGCCTCACAACAATACTAAAGGAAACACATTTGTGGAAGGCTTTCTAATGCACATAAAGTTGTAAATGACTAATGGTGTATTAGTTTCACTAATGAAGCAAATTATATATTTTTAACAATTATATATACCGTAATTTTCGGACTATAAGTCACACCGGAGTATAAGTCGCACCAGCCATAAAATGCCCCAAAAAGTGAAAAAAAAACATATATATGTATATAAGTCGCTCCTGAGTATAAGTCGCCCCCCCACCCAAACTATGAAAAAAATCGCGACTTATAGTCCGAAAATTACGGTATTTATTATTGTTGCCTTTCTGTGGCCTCAAAAGGGGTTACAAATCAATACATTTACTCCAAAGCATCTCCTGCAAAGTTAAAATGAATTCACCCCCGACACGAGATTGACTGATTTTTGGATGCCTTTGGACCACTTAAACAGAAAGTCAACCATATCTGCTACGCCGGTCTCCTCAGAAAAGCAGATTTGACATGCATGCTGTCCAAGCGATAAATCAACTTCTAGAAGCATCAAGATGCAAAAAATGAGAGATAAAAAAAGAAGTAATGTCTTCCAATTAGCTGTACACCAAGCTGCCTTGTGTTCTCCCCTTCCTTCCTTTCTTCCTTCCTTCCTTACTCTACATTTGGACGCGCAATCTCTATGGTAATGCCCCTGGCCCCGGTAGTTCATTTCCACGCTGTGCAAAAGGCAGACAGCTTCCAATGTGGCAGAATAAAGGATGCATATTTACACTGTGTTTCACTTGTATGTACAAGTCAGGGGAGGGATGTGATTTGTTTTTGTGCTGTATACAGTAAGGTTTAAAAAAAGAATGCTGAAGAGTACTTTGCATGTGCACTCTACTCAAATCTTCAGTTGGATTTTTGTGAACAGTGAAAACTTCAAGAAATCGATGTCCCTCTTCTTAAAGGGGAAGTCAACCCCAACATTTTCATTGTAGTAATACGGTCTGTGCAGCCGACAATGTTCGGATTATTGTTTCGTGTGTGGAATCCGAATTAAACAAAAACAAAATCCACCGGATTCACCAATTATCTGAAGCCGAGCTGTGATTGGTTATGACCAGGCAACTGTGATGTCATTTTCAGCCGACAGCAAAATGGCCACCCCCTGAGATGAATATTAATCAGAATGCCGTGTTTGGACTAGTGAGGGCACATCCAACATATTGTTGTAAAGCAGTGTTTCCCAACCGTGTGCCGTGAGAGATGTTCAGCTGTGCCGTGGGAAATTGTTCAACATTAAATACCGAGTATTTATACCGAGCACTTGCTAATCGTGCATGCGTGGCAATTCGGAGAATCTTGAGATTTCATGTTGTGGCATCGGCACATACTCAGTTTATGTGTGTGTTGCTGTTAGTGTGGGCTCGTGAGTGAACAATTCGTTCAAAAGAACAATTTTGTTTTTAGTGAACGAGAGTGAACGAATAACTCCCTAAAGTGATTCGTTCTTTTTTCAGTTCATATGACTTCAACCAGTAGGTACCGGTAATGCGCATTGAAGCTGGTGCCACCTCGCCGTAAAAGAAAACAAAGAAGAAAATGACTTCCCGTTCACGAACGAGTCGTGAATTGCATTTCACGTTCACAACGAACGAATCTGTGAGTGAACGAATCATTAAGTGAATGATTTGCATTTCCAGTTCATCGCGAGAACAGATCAGTGAGGGAACGCATCCTGACTTTCCCATTTGCAATGGGTCAACAGCCTTCCGTCCCGTGCATCAACGGATCAGTCAGTGAACGTGTTGAGTCTCCCTCCTGGCGTGAACTATGTAAGCCAGAATGTCGATTTACAATTTGCCAAGGGAAGAAAGAACCACTCACTGAATCACCACTTCTTTTATGCGCGTTTTCTCCAAGCTAACTGCTAACTTTATTGCATGAAGGGATGCACCGTTATGCAACAACGGGGAGATTCTCTTACACTTGTAGTAGTTTTTGAATAACGTGTATGCATATATACGCCTAAATATTGTTATCTAATATATCTACTGCAATTTCACATTGGATTGCTGGTTTGAAATTTACTTTTATTATTATTAGTATTTTAATAAACATTTATGTTAAAACTTGTCTGGTGTTTTATTCCTTGTTTTTATATTCGCCAATTAAAACATAAAAATCAGACATTTGGTTAACTGCTTTATATAACATGTGTAGGTACACCTCATGGACACTTCAATAGGTACACAACACGAGGTAAAAAAAAAAAAAAAGAATAAGTAAATAAAGGTTTAATTGCACAATAAAAGCATTTTCTCGCACCGGGGATCGAACCAAGATCTTAGTGAGCAAGAGCCCGTGTTATTAACCAGTCGGCTGTTTCAGCATTGTAGGCTGTGGTCCAATGCACTGTTTTGTACTAGTGATGTGCATCACAGGCCAATAGGGAAAAAGCTTAAGTGAAAGTGAAAAGTGCCACACCCGCCCTCACCCCCACCTCCTGATTGGCTGTTTGAGCTGTGACGTCACTTGGACACTCCATTAGGTACAGGGTCATTTGTACCTAATAACAAGGAATATTAGGGAAATATCATGGTCAAAGGTCACAGGTGTCAAGCTCTGTTGGAACGCGGCCCCGAGGACTAGAGCTTGACACCTGTGACCTTTGACCATGATATTTCCCTAATAAAGTGGCCTGTTATTAGGAACACCTGAAAATGGCGGTGTACCTAATGGAGTGTCCAAGTGACGTCACGGATCAAACAGCCAATCAGAAAGTTGGGGTTGCTCCGCCAACCTGGGGGCGTGGCCATCTTATGTATTTACACAATGCGTACGCACACAAAGCGAGGTTCCAACTCTAAAAGAACCTTTGGATATATGCTCATACCTGGGATCGAACCAAAGTCTTACCGAGCAAGAGTCCATGTCACTAACCAGTCTTCTATTCCTAGTTAGCAACCTGTAGCGGTCTGCACTCATTTGTAATAGTGATGTGCATTCCAGTTATTTTAATTGAACTGAATCTTTGGAATCTCCACTCAACTTTGTCTGCTGTTTTTGTGTATTTTTTCGATTTCCTTTTTGTTCTGTGTCTTTCTTTGGCACAACAGCTAATTATGTCATTCATTGTTGAAGCCAAACAGCGAGGCAGCCGCAGAAATTGCCGGCATGCCTTTTTGTGCCTTTTTTATTGTATTTTTTATGCCACTGGATGTACGGAGGGAGAAGATTGTGAGACATCAGATGACTTTTTTACGTCGAGACATTCAAAAGTACAATTATGATAATCTCCTTGCAGCTGCCGCTTATCTTTTAAAAACGATCAAATTCTTGAAAGAGCGGGGTTTTTTTCCATAATGAGGAGAAGATGGAGCAAGATATGGACCATCTGGAGACTCTATTTGCCTTAGGCTACATTTACACTACTGGTTTTATACCCTCTTACAAACTCGTGACTTTATCAGATTTCTTTGTTTTTACTATTATTTTCAGTGACCCATATCTGATACCCTTACTGGTATTGAAAATAACGGAGAAAGAGACAGACGGAGAGAGAGGGGGGGAGGGATTTCTTTGTGTGTATAAGACATAATATTACAAGATTAAAGTCAGCATTTAACACGGAAAATAGTCATATTTTAGACGTCAATGTTTTGTCTTGGCATTTTGGCTTGCAATAGAGTATGAATTATCAGGGGTTTTTTTATTTTCTAATTGGGAAACATGAGACATCTAAAAATCTAAGGTACATCATTTATTTCAATTAGGGCTGAAACGAGTCCACGAGTTACTCGGGATTCCGGCTCCGGTCCTCCCAGTGTGGAGTTTGCATGTTCTCCCCGTGCCTGCGTGGGTTTTCTCCGGGTACTCCGGTTTCCTCCCACATCTCAAAAACATGCATGGTGGGCAGATTGCACACTCCAAGTCGCCTGTAGGTTTTAGTGCATGTGCGGATTGTTGTTTGTCTCTGTGTGCCCTGCGATTGGGTAGTAACCAGTTGAGGGTGTCATCCGCCTACTGCCCAATGACTGCTGGGATAGGCTCCAGCACGCCCACGACACCCGTGAGAACAAGCGGTACGGAAAATGGATGGATGGATGCTCAAAGCATTTTCTTTCTGCTTCGAGTACCCACTTATATATGTTTACACTGCCAAGAAAAAATCAAGCTAACCACAGTAACAATAGTTTATGCTAAGCTTGACAGTAACATGCATAATTGCTGTCCCAATTAAGTCAAATTTAGCGTGGAAAAGAACTTCAGTAGCCAGGCGCATTACCATAGAGGTTGCGTTTCTAAATTCCCTATGACTATAATAAACAGCCGATAGTTGACATTGGAATCAGACTTTGCATAGTTGGGAAACATCTTGTAGTACCGCCAGCATGATGGTATTGGCTGGGAGTCTTCTCTTCCGCCTCGGTTGGAAATATAATTATTTCCTATCCACCTCTTGAATTGGCAGCTCTGTTCCACGAATGGCCTCTCTGATCCCGCTAAAGTTCTTGTGTGTCAGTTTCATTTATTACCACGTGATTGTATTGGTGCTCTATGAATACATTTAGAGAGTTTGATGCACAACAGCTCTTAATCAAAAAGTAAGACCATGGTGCAGTCTTATATAAAGCACAGAAAAAAATGAAGCTTTGAGCATCCTACCTGAAAATAAGGGTCTTTTTTTGATGCAGAGAAAGACTGACCTCTAGTGGAGTATTGGTGTATTAATGCTCCTCCTTGATTCACTGCTGTAATTGCAATAGTCATTGTTCTTGCTGCAAATGACCTTTTTTAGGAGTAATTTGAATTTCACTAAGTAACATAAAATAATTTCATACATTACAATTATATTTCATACATCCTGAATTAAAAACATAATAAAATACAGCAACATCTATTTTAAAACCTAATTATAATGAAATCAACACATAAAAAAACGTGCCCAGCCCTCACAGTCATTATTATATTATTAGTATTATAGCATAATCTTGTTTTTTTTATTTCAAATATGTTCATTACTAACAAATATATTGTTTATTTTCTTTGTATTTTTTTTATCATTTAATATACCCAGCTAAATGCTACATTAACGAACCTTAATGCCATTCAGTCGCATAAAAGTGATGTTGTATAATTAGCAGATTGAAACACTTGACAATGAGTTCTTTGTGGTGCAGCGTGCGAAGGATTTGTATTTAGTACTCGGCTCCTGTGGGAAGGATTAAGGAGTCTTGGAAAGTGCTGGCCACACATGGATCCTGGATGGCTTACAGTGTTGGCATTGTTGAGCGGACCCATTCATTGCCTGAAGATGCAGCAGTCATTGAAATGCCTCATGGCGTGCAAACCTGTTGATGATGGACACTATTAAGAAGCAGGAAGAATTCAATCAAGCAATGTGATAATACTGCAGACAACGTAAAGCAAACTATTATTAGCTATCCGTCTAAACTCTGCATGTTAGGAGGAAGCTGTTTTGGATCATTGAGTGTTCTGCCTTAACTTGATTGAAGCTAATGTTCCTACAATACTCTTTTCCTGCAGAATCTACCAAATATGTTTTCCCAGAAGCACCTTCACGGTGATTTGGGAGTTGTAGGGATCCATGGATATATCTGTGTTAGCTTGCTTAGACAATGAGGGTCATACAGAGTTGAAAACAAGATTTACTCATACAATCTTATAGGGGTGAGCTTTTCGTACAATGTGTGTCCTTCTGTGTCATTGTGGGGTAACCAAACTTGGATTTAGTCGGTCAAAGCATTAACAGTACCATCTATGTTTTCTACAATCAGTGCTTTAAATGTGAGGATTAATCCACTGTAATCATCTTTGAAGCACTACTTGATACTCACTTTGCCCGCCTTTGACTCAATCATGACTTTGGTATGAGACTCGCAAGGCTTTGTGCTTGCAGAAGGCTACAGAAGATGGAAAAGAGTGAATCACAGTCCCCTGGGTCTCCACAGCACACGTCTGAGCTCGTGCAGTGCAGCGGGGACATTTTGTCTTTTTGTCGAGGAAATTGAAGCGAGCTGGCTTCGTTCGACTATAAAAAGCCCAAAGCAGTTCATCCATCGAACAAAAGAGGACTCATACACACCCCATTGTCCCTCATGACTGTTTATTTTCTGAAATGGCCTCTCTTGTATTTCATGGGGCGAACATTGACCAAAAGAGTTATACAATCATGCCCCCCCCCCCCCACACACACACATTTTTGTAATTAAGAGCACTCTGAATGGTCAATTCTTGTCTCTTTTATCCCCCATGAGCAATTACTAATATTTTTGCATACGAGGAGCTTCTGCTTTCAGCACCACGGACAACAACACTGCTACTAAACTCACCCCCCACCCCCCCCCTCCCACACACCCTCCCGCACTTGTTGGTGCCAGTGACGCCAGAGGTGCTGCCAACAACAGCAGCATCTAATTAATTTAGTAGTAGATGACTTTCTTCTGTTCCATGCATCTTCCCTTGAGTTATTTTTTTTCCCCCTCTTAGCTCCACCAGAGCTCCACTTTTGAATAAATGAGTATGCATCACAGGTTGATGTGGGTTAATCTTCCTTGTTCCTCCCCGCAGAGATAACAACTTCGTTAAGGACTTCCCCCAGCTAGCCGACGGCCTCATGGTTCTTCCCCTGCCGGTTGAAGAACAATGCAGAGGTGTGTTATCAGAACCGCTGCCAAATCAGGATCTCCTCACAGGTGAGTGTGTTTGTTGGGACTATGAGCACTGCAGGCAGGGATTTTTTTTTTTTTCAAACTACATGTGTTTGGCATAATAATGAGTGAATCATTAAGCTGTCGATGCATCGTGGAGCTAATGAGACTCCATGAGCTTGTGCTACATGTAGCACAGAACAGTAACTTGTTTTCTAGCTACAATGATCCGTAGAAAATGATAAAAAATAATAATTGATGAGTTAGTTGGTCAATAATCTTCTTAATATTTTGTCCATAAGCAGCACTGCAACAACTCCAGTGCATGCTCCTGCAGTAATTTGTATGGTGGAAGATTAGATACTTTTCAATACTTTTCAATAAAATATTTAAAATGTTGCCAATATCTATTATGAGTTTGTTTTTTGTTTTTTTAGAAAAGAAAAAGGTTTTTTATTTTATTTTTTTAAATTAACAATGATTACCTTATTTTTTCATTTGTTGATTATTTGTTTCTGTCTATTATCTGTAATTCATTGTCTGCTTTATTTTCTATTTGTCTGGCTATCCTTGGAATCTCATGTCCGGAATTGTGCATCATTTTTAGGTGTAGCCAAGTTCAACGAGGCCGCGGGCTATCCCATGATTCAGCAGTGGCGAGTGCGCAGCAATCTGTACAAAGTCAAGCTCAGTTCCATCACCCTTGCTTCAGGTCAGCCAAAGAAGCATTACCGCATCTGTTGTCATTATTATCAGTGATTCTTTAACCTGGAGCATAGATGTAAAACTCAGAGCCCAGGGGCCAGATACGGCCCACCATATGATTTTATGTGGCCCGCCATGAAAAAATCTGCATCGACTTTGTCATTACTAAAATTACAAATTGTCTAAAAAAAAAAAGATATTGTTTGCAATTTTTATTACCAATGGTCTTTTTAAAATATTTGAACAGTTTTTACTAGTATCTGATTTCAAAACTAGTTATTCATTAGTTTGTGGCCCTCCGAGGAAAACTAGGACTGAGATGCGGCCCGTGACAAAAATGAGTTTGACACCCCTGACCTAGAGTATCAACTCTGTGGGTTAAGTGGCAAGCAATAGTAGACAGCATGCCTCACTCTCGTTGTATGACAGTTGTATTTATTTCTACCTTCGTGATCATTTAGGTTTCGCCAAGGTTCTAAAGACGCTGTCAGGCGAGAGCACGCGCGAGGAGCTTTTGGCATTCCTCAGGCAATATGGCAGCCACTACGTGTCCGAGGCGCTGTACGGCTCCGAGCTCAGTTGCAGCATCTACTTCCCCAGCAAGAAGGCTCAGCAGCAGCTCTGGCTCCAGTACCAGAAAGGTGAGACCAAATAAATACACAAGACACTTATGCAATTTTACATTGAGTAAAAGTTGGACTTAATATTCAAAGCATCTGTAATACGCTGAATTATTTTAGAAGAACACATCAAAATGTTTCGACAACGTTAAAAGGTAAGTTTGATTCAAAAACGTTTATTGCACTCAAGAATCAACAATACACAACAATACTTTTGTTTTATCCATGTGTTCAACACATTGTAAAATTCACATGCTCCAGAGAACCTGAGACATGGGAAAAGGGAGGGAGTTCAGCACACACACCAAAAACAAATGTTTCCTACAATAATAGCTAGATGAAATGCTGCTTGATTAAAAAAATGACACACATTGTTTAGCACAGTGACAGAAGGACACTTTTTTTTTTAATATATATATAAATTTCCTGCCTGTGACCACTTGAGTTATGACTAACACAAAGATCCAAAGAAAACACAACAGATTGGATGTAATGATTTCCATCTCTTTTTCTAATTGACTAAAACATGCACAGTGTGTATGTAGCAATGATTTAGGTCCAGTCATGTTTAAGGCTCAATAAATGTGCTCTCAAGAACACAACCTGGGCTGGAAGGTGCATTTTACAGCAGGCATAGTTCCTATATGATGTAGGATTTGGCAAATAAAAAAAATAACTAAAGTTTATGGTACTGTTTGTGCCATTCACACAGCCACGTGTTAAGTTTTAAATATTCAATGATAATGATGTTTAGTTTAAAAAATATATTCTAGTTTGTAGTCTGCCATTGCGTATAACCGCTCTTGATTATACTGAAAGCCATTTTGAATGTTTTGGTTCTTGAACTACAAATACGACTACCGTGGATGGAAACCACAAAAATAAACTCTTTTCTCAATACCTTGAGCAATCTATCAATTAGTTTTGACAAAGCGAGGCAAGGTGTGCATATATAGTTACGTACCATTGTGTTTACTGCGTATAGAATATTTCTTGTGTTGAGACGAGGTGGAGTGTTTTTAATCTGTTAGTGTTTCACAAGTACTGAAACAAAACAATTGACAAAAGGTGCCCTGTGAATTTTTAGTTGAGAATAGAATAATCAGAAACTTTTCTTCTGACTATTTAGAATATTATCTGTTGGTTGGTTGACTAGGAGTAGATACGATTTATGACAAGACAATGTAGGAGTTGAACACAGAGAAATACAGGATGTAGATACAGAATAGGGTGCCCAAATATCATCTTGTACGTTGTCATTTCTTTGCCCAAATATTGAAGATATTAAATCTTTTAACAAGAAATAATAAAAAATAAAAAAAACTCTTTAGCCCTATTGATGTTTCCCTACAAATGTCATGTCCATTTTAGTCAATTATCTTCAATGAACATTGGGAAACAAAACATATATTTTGTATAAATTTGCTGGATTTCTCGCAATTTTCCAAGTTTGTTTGTGTGTTGACATTATGCTCATTCCTGCACTTACGGTTATTTGACATTTTCTAGACTCACTTCTGTTTCGCTTCCATTAGGCTTAAGGAAACGTAGACGTTTACAGCTACCTATCGTTAAAAAAAAAAAAAAAAAATAGACAATGAATGAAAACCCACAAATCCACACAGACTAGTCTAATATTCCACACACCCCACAGCAAACAATAACCCATTTAGTGTGTATCAAAGAGTACTGTGCATGCTCTCTGATTGTTACTGAATGCAGTTGACCAACATCTTTCACTTATTAGCGACTGCACAGTAAACTTTAAAGCTGTCAACATGCAATTAATACAATGAGTCCACAATAAAGTGCTTCACGGGCTAAGAGCCCCAAATTTATGCTATTAACTCTCTTTACTGTTCACATATTAAAAATCTTAACCAATAACAGAAATGTATTTGGATGGGACAACTGTGCCTGTATTCTTAAATATAAAGATTATTGCAAGATCATGAACTCATACGTGACATCATTTAAAATTCCGTTGGCCTATGCAAATTATTGTGAGAATAAGTTAAATAATTTTTCTGCGTACACTTTTTTCCAAACATCCAACAAAACCATGGTTCCTTTTTGCGCTTTGTGTGGCACACGCTTTCAGGAGGTGGACGAGTGCCTTCTTTGAATGTATGTGTAGACTTTGACACAATGGTCCCAGCAGTCCAGCACCAATAGCTGCCCTTTGGGTGTGGTGGCCACCCCAACAGGGCAGTTCAGTCCCTCCTGGATGAGAATTTTAAAGCCTCCTTCTTTGGGAAACTGCAAGATTTCCTTTCTGCCACTGTCCGTAACTAGTAGATCCCCGTTGGCGTCGACGCACATGCCGGTGATGCAGCAGAAGTCCTCCGTCTCGGAGAAGAAATGGCTGAGGTGCTTCCCGAGTTGGCCGTCTGTGCCCACGGAGCCGATTGAGAAGCCGCCCTCTAGGTGGGGCTCGTTGTGGCGTTTCTCGAAATTGAGCGCCAGGCCTTGGGTGAAGTAGACGGTTCCGGCGGCATCGCACGTCACAAACTTGGGCCGCACGGCCGAACACAGCCGGCTGTAGCTCACCACGCCGAGGTTGCGGTCGACGGCAAGGCACCAGAGCTTTCCGCCCTCCACGTCCGACACCACGAACTGTCCCGAGGGCATGGCGGTTATGCCCCAGGGCTTGATGAGCTGATTCTTGTGGCAGGCCACGCACTGCCCGTCCATGGTGTAGACTTTGACCGAGTTGTCGTAGTTGTCAGTGATGCCGATCAGTCCCTGAGGCGTAACGGCGATGGACAAGGGCATGAGGTTCGGCAGGTCGGCACCGAGGAAGCTCAGGACAAAGTTGTCAATGCTACTGGCGTTTCGGCGGATTTCGCGCTGGAAACCTTTGCGGTTGAAGATTTGGATTCGGTAGTTGCCACGGTCAGCCACAAGGACCTCGCCGTGCTGGCTTACGCAGATGCTAACCGGTAAATTAAAAGAACCGGGAAGAGCTCCTTTGCAGCCCATCTTCTTCACAAACTGGCACACCGGGGGGCCTGCACATGCACCTCCCGGTGCTTCCTCCCCTGCGTCCATTGACTTTGACTTAAAGGTGCCAGGTGAGCCACTTATACTGTCATCTACCGCAGCAATCATGTCAACATCTCGGTAGAGATCGGCGGTTGGTCCCTTTGTGCAGCCTACAGCCCCGTCTAGACCCTCAACGTCACCTTCAAGTGGAATATCTAAAGTGCATTCTGAATTTTCTGTATTGACCGTGAATGTGCTTGTGGTCAGTTGGCCCACTTCTGCTGGTTTGGAGTGTTCCGTCCGGATCAACTCTGGCTCGTGCAGCTGAAATACGGTGGGCAAGGTTCCTTTGAGGTTGAGCTCCTCGTCCTCACACCCGCCTCCATCGTCCCGGAGCAAGCTGATGTCGCTCTGCCTCACCCGCATGGTTAGATAGTCACAGCACGAGACCACCTTCACTTCCGCAATGTTAAGGAGGTACGTTTGCTCCTCAAGGACCTGCCCGTTAAGCTTTTGTACCTCTGCCATTGACGCAGCGAATGTCCTCCGAGAGCGGCGCAGATCCTCTTGAAGCTGCAGCTCAGCTGCCGTGTAATCCCGCTGCACCACTCTGTACTTTGCTCTTAACGATTTGGTAATGTTTTCAATAGCTGTTTTTTTCTTCTGGATTTCCGCTACGATATCACGTAGCGCGGAAAGTTTGCCGCCAAGTTCTTTCCGACGTTGTTCGGCCGCCATCCGTACAGGCTGAACGGAATGACCACGATGTAGATGGCCCTCGACTTTACAGAGCTCACAGAGAACGACGGTGCAGTCGTGGCAGTATTGTCGTGGCAGGCGGCTACAGCAGGACGCGCACATGAGGGCGGCGGCAGCCGCGCCGCACGACGTAGCACAGTCAAGAATCTTGAGCACTGTGAGATTGTCTGCCAACTGCGAGATGCTGCTCATGCGTGAGACCTTACTGCAGAAAGGGCAGCGCACGCCGTTGATGGTGTTGGCCAACAGCCTCTCCAGGCAATGGCGGCACACAGTATGACCACACTGTAGGAGTTTCGGTCTCATTTGGTCCTCGTTGAAGGTCTCCAGACAGATGGGACATTCAAGGACCTCCCTCATTAGATCTGGATCAAGTGGGTACGATGCTGCTGCCATGATGGCTTGTTGCCTGAAAGAAAGAAAAACATATAGGTTACCATGACATGAACAGTGTTGGTGGAATGTTGTTTAGGCGTGGCAAGGGTGCGTCAATCAGTTGAGCTTTGTTTGGATGAACAATTAGGGTTGCAAAGAATGAAACATGGGACTGGGTTCTTCTTTGGGTCGCCACTTGTGACATTTCTAAATCTAAATGAATCTAACGATATGAGATCGTTACCACATTGTTGTATTATTGCTATTCAATCATAATTAAGAGGCAAAATCTTCTCTGAATATTTTCTATGAATATTTGGATATGACCACTGCAGAGTAAATAGAAAATGCAATCATTTCCTTCATTTTTGCATGCTCATTTTTCTGAAGTTTACATATTGAGGACCACAAAATGTTGAGAAAAATAGAACATATCTCATCACCCACACAGTAGTAGAGTTGGGCGTAAAATGCAAGCGCTTGTCTCAATACGTCAAAATACGAGAGAGGATAAAATGACACTTTGTTTAAGGCGTGCAAACAAGGACGTTTCAAGCCAATTTCTAAAGGAGTATCATGCTAAATGGTTGCTTAAAAAGCATGCAGACGGTGTGTGCAAGTATCAAAGCCAAGCAGCTTTCATAAAATCAGGCTAATAACAAGACAGGCCACACAAGCCAAACGTCACCATTGAGTGCATGCAACACCGTCATTTCGTATGCAAAATGGATCATTTTTTTAAAACCGTACATGAAAAATATGCTCTTATACAAATAGATTACCTCTGTCTGCAAGTTGGCAAGTAAAGATGTGCTGAAACAGACGTGCGAGCTTTTCTGCAAATGCGTCCGCCGGAGAGAGTGCAGAGGCAATGACGTCACCCACGCACGTTTACGTGCTTACGTGTGTGCGTGATGTGAAAGCGTTTGTCGTGATTGGCCGCTGATGTTTCACGCCCGCTATACTTTACTGAACCAACCAAAAAACGCACAGGACTAACCCTAACCCACTAATTTGAATTTGATATAGTATTTACAGGACAATTACAACATTAATTGTATCAGTATATAAAAAAATATTAATATTACTTGGGAAAGCATTCATCATTCATGCAGAGGGGAGCCCAAGCGCTAAAATGTTTTTTTGACCCGAGATTGCAGAGAATGGCCACTGGGTGGCAGAATAACTCTTCTAATCGAATTGGCTCACAGTACTGCACTGTTTAGAACAGTAAGCGAATAGTAAAAACTAATGTAAATATTTTTTCTTTTTGTAGTTAGTTATATTTTTGACATGTTTGATTATTATCCTAATTTTTATTATGAAGTATGGCATAATGTTGAAATAAAATAAAGCTTATATTGTACTGAGAAATGCATTATAATGTTACATTACATCACACATATATTTGAATACTATATTGTGCCATTACGAGTACCCATTATAACGATAACTTACATATACATATGTGTGGCATAGTCAACACATTCAAGCATAAATGATTATCCATACCTTGTAACATTTGTGTTGCATTGCTATGGAACCTATTCGTCACCTGGCCCGTTGTTGCCCTAGGCAACGCAACCCCAGCCACCCACTGGGGTTGTGTCCCAGATGAGTAATTATACTGCAACCAACAACGACATTTTTAATTCACAAGCTGGTGCAAGATCAATGGCCGGGGAAATTGGCACCATTTTTCTTGTCTGTGTCTGTGTGTCTACCTGCACGTCAAAAGACAACTGTTGCATAAGACAAACACACATAAGCGAATGCGCGGCAAAGGTCATGTGTGAAAAGGGCGTAATGAGAATGAAGATGGTGATGTGGATAATGGCGAGCTCCTGAATTTGAGTCCTAAATTTCCCCCCGGAAATCAATAATCTATCGATCGATCGATCAATAATCTCTCTCTCTCTCTCTCTCTCTCTCTCTCTCTCTCTCTCTCTCTCTCTCTCTCTCTCTCTCTCTCTCTCTCTCTCTCTCTCTCTCTCTCTCTCTCTCTCTCTCGCTCTCTCCCCATCCATCCATCCTCCCAATTTATTTAATTGAAGTGAGTTGATGAGTTACATTTAGACAAAAGTAGTAGTATGCTGCTTGTGGCACCTATAGGCATTATCAAACCTTTTTTTTTCGGGGGAGAGGTGGCATAAATTCCTCACATATTGTCTTCTTCTGGTAGTTAGGGTTGACTATATACTGACACCTAAGTGGCTCATAAACGAATAGGGGTCACTGATGTTATGGGCTCTCGGTGGGTTAGGGTTGTTGATTCCGTTGCAGTGACAATGTGACAATGACACTCTTGATTCCTCACACACATGTTGTCTAGTCATTCTCTGGAATGGTTTTGTTTTCCTGTCACCCCACCTCCAACGGGGAGATCAAACACTGCTTATTGACTCTACGGAGAGAAAACCCCTCTTCCTGCCATCCACCCTTTAGAAAGCTGATGACAGGGTGGGTTTAGTGGTTGTTGTTCTTGAGCGAGAGAGTCAATCCAGATGTAGACCATAAGCTGTTTGTTATACAAGCTGTTTGTCATACCGGTCCTTGTTTTGTTTTTTCTCTCCCTCTCTCTCTCTTCCAGAGGCAACAGAACAAGGGCTTGGTGGTGCTGGCGGGCATCATGAACTGAAATCAGTGCCCTTCATTAGCTACTTGATGGCATTGCAGAAGAGCCAGCTGCTGTCCGATGATGCTGTCAATGGCGTGGAGATCCGTTGCGAGGAGAAGGGCAGCTGCCCACTCAGCTGCCACCTATGCCACCACCAAGCGGCGGCGGCGGCAGGAGGTGTGGTGGCGAGAGGCCGTGGCAGGGGCGGCGAACAACCCTCGCCTATCCCTGTCTTGTTGGAAGTCAGCCGCGTGGTGCCTCTCTATAGCCTGGTCCAGGACAACATGACCAAAGAGGTGAGACTTATAATATGTTCTTATTTTTATGGTATTGCACAATGCTCCAAAACCAACAACGTAGCCTAAGTTGCATATTTTCTTACATGTCCCTACCACATCTGAAGTGACAAACGTTGCAGTCTCTCCCTACATTCTATAATTTACTTGTACTATTATTATTATGATTTTTGAGACTACTTTTAAGTTTTGAGAGGCCGGAAAATATTTTTGTTATTTGGCCACTCCATTACTTGGGACGCCAACGAGGATCTTTAGCTGTTTTGCTTTCCCACTGCCTTTGCTTCCAAAGTTCCTGCTGAATAAACATGAGTATGCGCTCAAGCACCCCCTGGCCATTCTATCCTCCATTTATCCAGAGAATTCTTGAAAATGTTCAAGCACAACAGCTTAATGATCACATGAACTCGAGCAATTTCTTGTTATAGAAAGTAAAGGACGGACCATGTACTCCATGGTAATGTGACCTCTCAGTATAGTTAGTGTGTCACTCATGGAGTACTGCATTGGCCTTCTCTTGTTCAGTATGTATATCCTGCCGCTTGGCAGTATCATGCAAATACATTAGTTTTCACTGTTATGCCGCCGCTACCCAACGATGCATGTCTTTAAAACGAACCCACGTGATTGGTTGAAATCAGCGATGTATTAGACACATGCAGTTGTTCAAGGATGCAACTCAGAATTATTAAAAAAAATAATATCCCCTATAAACCTCAGGTTATAGTTGACTCAAATATCTCCTTTCAAAAGCACATTGATGTAACTGAAACTGTTTTTTTCATCCTGACAAATTTTCTGAACTGCAGCCTATTCTGTACATGAGTGACACAAAGATCAATGTTCCAGCATTTGTTATGTCTCGCCTTGAGTATTGTAGCATGCTGTTTTCTGGTCTTACCGTGTCTGGTCTAAAAAGCTTGTGGTTTTTGCAAAAATGCTGCAGCAAGACTCTTGACAAGGACAAGGAAGTTTGATCATATTACTCATAGACTGGCCAACTTGCATTGGCTCCCGGTCCACTCGAAATGTGATTTTAAGGTTTTGTTTCTTTCTCATAAAATATGACATGGTTTAGAACCTTCCTGTCTTGCTGACTTAGAGGTACAGTATGTTCCTTCCCGAAAACTACGTCGCTCAGGGCTAAAAATAAGTCAGCAGGTTATGCATAATTTTTATTCGCGTTCCAGTATTCTCCAATGCCCTACCCATGGAAATCATGGCTATGTCAGTAAAAGTAGAAAAAATGTTTACTTCAAGCTCCTCTTTACATTCTGTCACCTAGTTAAAATACATTTCGGCATTTTTTTCTACCACTTCTCCTTCCCAACCTCTTCTGCCTGGAGAATTGGCTCGGTGGCTGAATCTGATGCTGTTGCTTTATAGACTCAACAATGACTGACTAGATCGAGATCTGAGGTGGACCACTTCCCCAGAGGCTTTGCTGTGAAAGTTTCTCCATCCAGGCCTGAGGAAAAATCACATGACTTTCCACAAGGCATCCATGCGTTTGTAGCTAACGTTGAATCGGACTTTGTGGTGTGATAAATGTGCCTCATTCCGCATCCATTGCAGCCTTGTCATCCAGGACGGTGGGGGGTGGGGGTCACTGCTTGTAAAATTGAGTTCAGTAAGTTTGATGGTCCTTACGCTCATCATTGACAATGCTTCTTTAAGTTTCAGTTTCAACCCATCACCTCTAGGGGGCATCGGATGGTTAATTTTTAGTAAAAGAGCCCAGCATACAGCAAGCATAAAAAGATGACATCATGGTTTTCTCTCTTTGTGAGCAAGTCACAGTCTCTATTTCTGTGTGGCGTGTGTGTACGTCTAAACAACCTTTGACAGCCGTCTGTAATAACATATCAGCATAATGGCCAAATGTTTTGATCATGGAAGTCAATCATTGGAGATTGCTTTTACATAAGACTATTATTGAGAATGGGGTGTGTGTGTGGGAGGTGGTGCAGTTTATGATGTCAGGTTGAAATTTGTTTACCCTATTTTTGCTCAATTTTGCATTTGTCTCTGCATCTATCACACGGTGCTACTTTATGCATGCCCTAATCAGGCATCTAATCAGCTCCCCTAACAATATCCGAAACAAACAAAACACGGCGTGCACACATATACAAAACCCTGCAAAGTGCATGCCTCCCATAACAAGCCCCGCAGCCCCAAAGAAAAGCACAGTCAATAGCAGACATTCCCAGCAGGCCTCATCGATAACTAAACGTGAAGAGGAGCAAAAACGTCTCCATTCCCTTTATTTCCTAAACCCTCTGCCCCCCATCTCACCCCTCTCCTTTCTATAGCTACGATCTTGCGGGGATGTACAGAGTCAGATGTATGGAGGAGGAGGGCTGGACTGCAGTGGATTGCTCTTGCGAGGTAGCTACAGGCAGGATTATTAGCTTCTTATTGATGTCATCGACCCCTAGGGAGGGAGGGGAGTCCATCACTCTCCTCTTCTTCGTCTTTTTTTTTTTTTAATTTCCTTTTGCTTCTGTTCTTGGCTCCTGCAAGTGCAGCTGCCGCAAGGCTGAAAGGTACATTAAAAGGTACATCTAACATGTATTGAATTCAAGCTGTCGAAAGGCCCACAACTGCTCATTGGGTGTGTGCGTGCGTGCATGTGTCTTTCACACACGCACCTTTGAGACTTCTTTCTACTTGGCTGCCTCGATCAGGAAAGACAGCTGCCATGTTGCAAAAGCTTTCTCTGTGATGAGCTTGTTCTTCTGCTTTTATTTATTTATTTTCATTTTTTGGGGCCTAACTGCAAAAAAAAAAAAAGAACATGGAAAAGTAGTTGCTCTTATGAGCAGGTGGATGATGTAAGACAAGAACTGTAGATGTGTACGGGGTATGGGAAATAAGAATAAACTTTAACGTGTTATTAGGCAAAGCTGACCCAACAAATGCTGTACAGACATAATTTTATTTTTATTTACTGAATCCTACCTAGTCAAGAAAACTGCCATAATATAATAACTGACCAAAACCTGCATGAGCACTGTGAGGTATCAATGTTATTATTTAAGTTAGTAATTTAAGTAATGACTGATTTATTTATTTATTTATTTATTTATTTATTTATTTATTCATTTATGTTTGGCCGGTGGTCAAACCTTTTTATATTTTTTTACATCACAGGGGATTGCCCATTAACCCAACCCTCCCAAAAATGTTAAAGGACAAAATTCAATACTACCCCTAGGTGCATGTTCCCAGAACTGACACCAGCCTGGTAGAACTTCTTTGCCATTGGCAGAATTTCCAAAGGGTAGAAATGTGGAATTTTATGGAGCAAGGCCCACATTTTTGTAAAGAACAAGATTCTGACTTGAAGTGCAAATAAAATAACATTTCAATTTCATGGTCTCATGATGAAGTTGGAAAGTATAAAATGTGGGATTTTTTTTAAATACTTGGTAGGTTGATGATCTCCCTTGTATTGCACCTGAACCTCACCAGAGATTGGTCATAGGTTCAATTAATGTCTGAAAAACATTTTTCCCAATGGTTTAAAAGTCCACATCGAATTGTTTGATGCTATTTACGAAATACACAGTTTGATGTGTTGGCAAAATCTTAAAAAAAGAAATTTGCGTAATCCCCTTATCCTTGGCCCCTCTTTGTTCCCCCTAAAGAAAACAAATCCTATGCTTGTATTCACCTCATAGGCGAGGGTAAGATAACCATTTTTAGCCAGAGAACGGCCCCGGCAATTGCTAAATAATATAATTATCTCTGGTGTCAAAATGTTAGTATGATATTCTACTTTATTTCTCTCAAGTGGTGAATTTTTCTTTTTTTTTCTTTTCTCACAGGTCACAAATTACCTACTTTGCACTTTTGCGTAAACCGTATCAAGAACATTAAACATAAATGAGATCAGGTAGCAACACCCTGAGCAGTGCAATCTGATATTGCACCTTCTTTATAAATTGCTGGAACACTACATAAACTTATATGCACGATCGTCATTTTACTTCAGTTGATGAGAAAGGAAGACATTATGATTATAGGCTCGCTTCATTGGTGATGCAGCGCTATTAATTTAATCAACTCCCAAACTGGTCTTTCTTATATCAGGTCTTAACTGGAATGGAGATCTTGAATAACTGCATAATAACGGCAAGCACATTAAAAGGAACCCTCAGAAATAAAAACAGCCCGGTGAATATACGCAATAGCTTGCCACTAGCCCTGCGTTACCGTGATTGAGTTATGGCGAGCCTTTTGACCGAATTGCTTGTGAGCTTAGCAGCTAAGAATGCTCTATATCTTGAAGGCAGGCTGCTGTCATGCTTGCACACAATTCCCGCCCCTCACGGGGGGTTGTCTGAAAGAGATATCTGCCCAAAATCAAGATTTAAATAAACTCTGATGCAAACGTGCCCTTTATTGGCTCCAAAGACATGAAAATCCTCCTTGAACGTGTAAACAAAAACCAACCATGAACGTGTTTGATAAACTGCAGAGGTAGCCTGGTACATTAAATTCACAGAAAATGTGAATACCTTATTTTCCGGCCTATAAGGCGCACCTAAAAACCTAAAGTTTTCTCAAAAGTGCGCCTTATAGTCCGGTCCGCCTTATATATGGACCAAATTCCTAAATTTAAACTGTCCCGAAGCATTGTGTCATGAAATCAATCATAAGTGGCCCGCTGAAGACTATGTATCATGAATCAAAAAGACTATGAATCATTATTTTGTGATTATAAAGTAATTTGTTGCGTCTGAAGTTCAAATAAAAAAGATAAAATGGAGAATTATTTGATTTGGATTAAAAATCTGACATGATGGTGTGCCTTATATAAGGACAACGTTTTAAAATGGGCCATTCATTGACGGTGCGCCCGGTGCGCCTTATAGTCCGGAAAATACGGTACACCGAGCCAGCTCCAATAAATGGTTTCAAATCCAACCACACAACAAGATATAGTGAAATGATTTAACCTATGTATGAATATTGCCAATCCAAGAAAATGTATGTAGCTCTAAATTAGATTTTTTCTTATTGTTTTCTTTTTGTTTTCTGATGCAATTGTTATTGCGTAATCACTCGAAAAGTCCTCAATCGTACGTCACCAAAGGCGATCTCCTGTGTGGGCTGACTCTTTACCACCACTGGTGATCACTTCATAAATCAATACTGTGGGCCAGCTGGCCAGTGTTTTCTTGTATTAGCTGCTTAAGATGGACAGTAATATGGTCATCTTATAGTGCACAAACTGATTAATACATTAAGAGGTCACAGTGGCCTCCCAGGCCTTCTTGTAAGTCACGTCAGGCTTCTACGAAAATTAAAGCTCCAAATAGTGTTTTGGTGCCAGCGAGTCTGCCGTGGCATGACGTCAACGCTGAGAATTTTGTAGCCGGAGTTGACGCTGATGCTCAGGTATTATCGTCATAGGTTTGAAATGTAATCATTTCAACTCAATTCATTAAAATATTGTCATGTGTGCCATCAATCAATAGTGAAAGCAAATCTGGAAATCCAGTAACATCTTTGTCAAAATATCTACCTTTCCAAAATGAAACATAATGCATAATGATTTGTCTCCTATCCTCCCATTAGTCTAAGACTGGATGTATGTGCCTATATAGTGTTCTGGGAAATGTATCTATGGATAATCAATGAAGTAAAAGATATCATCTTGTTATCAAGTGACACATGAACCTCCGCCGCTTCCACTGCATTCCATTACTAACCGAAATTATTATAATTTTTTTTACTTAACACTTTTTGTTATGCGGATCAACTGACTAAAAACGGAGCTGCTGGTGCAACAATGATGAACAGAGTCTGGAGATTTATTTATTTAATTATTTATTTATTTGTCAATTTTTCTATTTACTGGGCAAATACCACTTTGTCAGGACTCAGGGTGAATATGCAGGCCAGAGGTGGGCAACTATTTTTTTCCTATCGTGAGCCGTTTTTGTCAATTCAATTTTGTTGTCGTTGGGAAGCTTGACAGTCAAGACGTCTTGACTTTGTCCGTGGCCCGTTTCCTGCCTACAATAGCTGACAAGACCCCTACAATCGTTGTTTTCTTGGAGCCACATGGCTTTAAGCAAAGAAGAGAGAGAAGTGTGATTTGCCAGATTTTCTTACTCGAAAAAAATGTCCTCTTTCTTAGAACTTCAAAATTAAGACTTATGACTTCCTTGTAAGGCGGCTCGGTGGCGCACTGGGTAGCATGTCCGCCTCACAGTTAGGAGGGTGCGGGTTCGATTCCACCTCCGGCCCTCCCTGTGCGGAGTTTGCATGTTCTCCCCGGGCCCGCGTGGGTTTTCTCCGGGTACTCCGGTTTCCTCCCACATCCCAAAAACATGCTTGGTAGGCCGATTGAAGACTCCAAATTGTCCCTAGGTGTGAGTGCGAGTGCAAATGGTTGTTTGTCTCTGTGTGCCCTGCGATCGGCTGGCAACCGGTTCAGGGTGTTCCCCGCCTACTGCCCGATGACGGCTGGGATAGGCTCCAGCACTCCCGCGACCCCCATGGGGACTAAGCGGTTCAGAAAATGGATGGACTTACTTGTAACCTTCACATATGTTACTTACCACCTCTGCTGGGAAGTGCTTGAAAGTTTACATTTGTCTACCTTCGTGGTCGGGACAGTTCACTGTCCACGTGTCCTCGGCATTGCTCCATCGGAACGAAACAACTGTGGAAATTAATAATTAATTTGGTGTGTGTGCATTGCCGACGTGCAAGAGGGTGATGGTCTTCAAGTAGCGTTCCTTGCTTTTCTCCTGATGTGAACAAAGGAGTGGCTCCTCTTTGTTATTTTATGTTGGGCGCCTGGTACCCGGCGATAATGTTTCTGTGTGTTTCCACTGTCCTGTTTTTGTGACCGTGATCAAGCACTTGTCCAAAGTTAAGTTAAGGGCGCATAAATAAACCGAGTGTCCCATTGATCCAATTGCGTCACAGGGGAAGCCAATTCCATATATGGCTCCTGTGGCTTTAAGGGAAGCCCTGACATTATATTTTACTGCCTGGACGCTCCCATTGGCATTTCACTGCTTTTTAGAGAATGACTGAGCTTCTTAAATTTGATTTTTGCTTTCGGCGGCTAATGAAGCAGTACAAGGAGATGATGTCATTGCCTCACATCCTCCCGCCGCCACTGTAGACAGACGACGACCGCACAAACGTAGACGTCGAAGCGGTGGTGGCGTGGGGGTTTTCACACCTCCATCATGAAAGTCACAGCGCATCTATGATATCACAGCGCAAGCTCGACGATGTTAGTGAGATGTTCCTCGCTTCCGGTAATTGGGAGCAGTGGAATTGAAAAGGTCCCTCTGTCTACGTGTGTGTGTGTGTGTGTGTGTGTGTGTGAACTGTGCTTAATATCTTAGTGAGCCCCATCTGACTAGACCTTTTTATAAAAAGAATATTTATACACTGAAGGACATTTCAGCTAGCTTTAAGCTTTACACTTCAATTCCCACGATTTATTTTAGGGAACATGGAAGAGGAAGGAGAGTTATCGTATAGGAATAAGTATGATCATTCCTACGTTAGTGTGTATGTGCTCAGAACGCGGGGCACATAGATGGACAGGCAGTGCATGTTCTCCGAGATAATTGCATTTCTCTCACCTGTTACCCTTTACAGGCCTTCAAGAGCGCCACAATGAGCTCATATTGGTGTGCCGGAAAGGGCGACGTCATTGATAACTGGTGTCGCTGTGACCTGAGTGCCTTCAGCAGAGATGGCCTGCCTAACTGCAGTCCCCTCAGGCAGCCGGTGTAAGTGTGAGGCGGCGCCATGCCACCTCAGAATTCATGCACATATCAAAGTGATTTTATGGATGGATGCACGGATGCGCCATCTACACACACGCACAGCTAAGAAAGTTACAGACACAAGGACAGTTCCCAAGTCCTAATAGCTGTCAGTCAGCCCTTCCTCTGACAGGAACATACTCTCATTCGAGGTGTCCTGATGATTCACTTAAAGATTGTATCAACTACTGACTACAGGTCATATCAAAAGGCACCCTGGGATTTGATAGGGAAATATCAGATAGAAACAACGATTTTCCACCACAGTTTAGTACAAAGCAGAAAACAGCTTTGTCACACAGTACACTTAATGTAGAATTAAAATGCTATACTGATAATTTGCTTCATAATATAGTCACTTGGACATTTGTTCTGGTTTTCTTCAGCTTACGCCTCGCTCCTTACCTGGAACCTTCGAGCACAATGGTAGCCCTGGAGTGGTTGGACGTGGAGCCTCTGATTGGCTGCAAAGTTTCAGACTACATCATTCAGCATAAACGGGTGGAAGACCCCTCTGAGGCCGAAGTCTACACAGGTATGAAATAATCCTGGATCTTAATCATTCTAGCAGTGGGGGCTGTATGAGAAGTCCATAGTAGAATCAAGCCCAAAAATCAGTCAGTAAACCAAACAGCAGCATCGAAAGCGTAAACAGGCTGTCAGATAAATTACGTTGTGGAGACTTACCACATGTTTCTAAACTGTGCAGTGTTGAAGATGATATCTTTGTTATGTAGAAACGATAAGCAGTCTAGTAGAATCTGACGTAATCACCCCACAATCTTTTGTGAGTCTGTTTATGTTCCAGGAATTGATAAAATTTTCCAAAAATGTATCCCTAAATACGTCACAAACTCCTAATGTCTGCATTTTGGACTTCTTAAAAATGTCAGACAAAAATGTTCAGAACGCTGAGCTCATGGGGTTTATGATTATCTAATGAACGAGAAGTTTGAAAGGTTATTAGAACTCAAGTAAAGCTTTAATTCTAATTTATGAACACTCTTATTACATCTTATTTTATTTAATTAACACTAATTACATAACCTCAACCAGTTTCAAAATCGAGAAAAACATCTGTCGCATCGTAAACAAATGATGTAAGTCCAGTAGTGTCAATATTCTCTGTTAAAAAAACAATCTCATGGCTAAAACGCTGTAATAGGTTGAAAACCTGTCTATTTGTTTACCCTTCATTGGCTGGTTGGCTGGTGACAAAGAAAATGGATACCTTTGGTGCCAGTTGTGCGTGCTGGCAGCTAAGCTGAACTCGGGTCGCTATCTCTAACACCCTCTTTTGAATGCTCCAAGAAGAGAGGTTTGACTAATGTACACTTTAATCGTACAAACCATGTAAATAAAGAACCTCCCCATTTACGTCTACACCCTTCTGCAGTTGAGCAAATTCCACCACATGAGGTGTCTTCATGGAAATCTCTTTTCTCCAAGTGAAGAAATGCTGACTGATGTGAGTTGGATCTTAAATGAAGAAAATGTGCTCTGGGGCACAAACGTTGCTGACCCTAATTTGCTGCAGGGTAGCAAAACGTAGCCATGGCGCTTCCGAGGGTGAGTCAGAGGAAGGGTGATAGGAATTGAGTAATATTGGTGTGGAGGGAGTTGACTTTAGTCATTGGGAAGTATGGACAGGCCATCCATCACCCCTGGGAGGAGTGCTGATGAAGCATGGGCCCCAGCAAGGTGGTTGGAAGGGGCAGATGGTGTGGGTGACTCACTCTGCTATGTGCCAGTCACCACTATAAATCATGTCGTTGTGAAAGCGTCTATTACAGATTAGACGTCTTGATCTTCATTTTTCACCTTCGCCCCCCCCTCTCTACCATTAATAAAGTGTGTGATTATACAGCGCACTCCTGCAGTTCTGGAAAACTGGTCGAATGATGTGTTTGAGGGGGGAAAAAATGGCAACGGTTATGAAAGTGAATTTGCATGGAGGCGCAGTTCATTTGGCAAATGCCTCATGCGAATTGTCCACCGTGAATTATCAGCCATGCACTCGGGTGGCCTCCACTTTCAGGCTAAATTCTGAAAACGGCAAGCTTGCTTAACGCCGCCATTGTTCTCCGACTCGGGTAGGACAGAAATCAGTGATACATACTTGGATGGCATCGCAGCGGAAGATTTATGAAATAATAGGGGGTTCTTAAAATGATGAGATCTTGTTCTCTGGACTCAGCAAATAATCTTGCGCAGTGTTGAGATGTATAATTTTCTCACACTTACACTGACTTATTTGGAAATTATTGGCTTGGTACTGGCCGATCTTCCTACTTGGCATCGTCTTGAAGGGATAAACTTCAAGGCGCTTCCTAGGAAAATGGAAGACAGCTTAATGAAACCAAAAGCCCAGAATCCACTTGCCCACCTTTCAGAAACTGTGAAATAACAATTTCGCAATGTCAATCATTCAAAATTTCAACTTTGACGGACAAGGAAACTCACATTCCTTGGCTAACCAACCTTCCACCACTGGCCACGAGCAGGATAAATTCTTTGCTCAGGGGCATCGTGGTGGTTTACTGGAGTTTTTCCTTCTTCATATTTTCCAAGTGTGTGTGATGATTCCAAGCAGTCGGTCCTTTTCTTTACATCTAACATCTAAAGAGTGGTCCACACGCAATAAAGGATTAGTCGCCTGATTTACAGAAACCCACAATTGACAATGGTAAGGAAAAATCTAGAATCAAAAGTCAAGGCTCAAACTTGGAAGAAACAGTTTGATGTTTGGGTTTGGCTCCATTGGTGCACTTAGTTTAGGATGACTTTTTTCTTTTTAAATGATTGTTGCAATTTTGAGAGTAATTCTTCTGCTCGATGTTCTTCCGTCACAACTTATTTCAACTTTGGATTGTTATTTGTTCGAAGGTGGATTCCTAACCCTTGAAGCAGTCTAAGCTTAGGAACAGTTCTATTTGGTACAATTGGTACTTTTGGGGATACATGGCCAAAAATGGCAAAAATAAACACCTTGAACATCTCCAGCGTATTCTCAGTCTCCTCTGGAATACAATATGGCTGTCGTGAATCTATTACAAGACCTTGTTCACCTTCAGTCTTGCTGTTTATTATCAGACTTCAGACATGGGCTATCTAAAGTTGATTTTGTTTTCCTGCCTCTTTATGGGTGTCATTTAAATTGACCCACAAATATACTCTCATTTGAGGGAGTTGGTGGAAGAATCAGCCTACATCCTGTTAATGGCATCTCACTGAGGCTAAATAAAAATGATGGTTTGAAGTTGGCGATTTGGGGGCAGCTGCATGCAAACGTCAGCGCATGAGTCACGCAGTCAAGAGTGCACCCTTTGAGGAATGTGCACGGAAACGTGCCCATGGATTTTCAAGCCATATTTTGAATGCCAGAGCTGTCTAGACTACGGTAGGAGGAGGAAATGCTACCTGTCCTCCAGTACATACTGTCAGAGGTCGAGCTGAAGTCTATAGTTGATAATCAGTGACTCTTTGAATATGTTTTTTTTCCCTCTGTAACAGCTTCCTGCATGATTAGTAAATGAATGCAATCATCCAAGTCCTTTGGTGTCTTGCCTGTGAATGTAATGTAATCTAAAGATAGCATCCCAAAAATGCCACTGATGTGACTACCTCCTGTTTGATCCAAACTCCAGGCATGATTTTATGTGTCTGCTAATGTCATTGGCTGTACATCGCCTGGCACCGGACTGTGTTGCTAAGTGGTATGCTCATCTGCAGTGAGCAATGCGAACTTAATCTATGCCAAAAGTCTTTGCATTTTATGCCCAGCCTTGTCAAATCTTGGATATGAAATCTCTTCACCTTTGCACGAAGACACACAAATCCGCAAAGTGGAACACAATCCTTCCCATAACGCCAGTTGGGATGATTTTGAGAATATTGTTCCAGTACGATATTATGTAAAGTGAATTAAATTGGAAAACCAATTCGGAATTTACAGCGATTGTGTTTTCATTTTTAGAATTTGCAATGAAACGTTAGCCAAGTCAAATAATGTACACATCGTTGACTGACTGGCTTTAGCTATCCTCTCAGCTATATTTTATTAATGTTAGCATTCACTAGGTCAACTCAATTTGTATGGATAATTGTTATCTGTTATCTCATAGACGTTAAATATCCATTTTAACTGTGCTGGCAGAGAATGAGTTAAATTATATTGCTCAAATTGCTGAGGAGCCAGTTTTTTTCTTAATCTAGGGTCATCAGCTGATTTTCTCGATAAAAATTGTTGTGATGGTCATGCAATTCTAAAAATAAATCCAATTTCTGAGTTCATGTTATAAAAACATGTTTGATCAGCCATCCTGTTTAGTCATAATTGAACACGACGGGCTTTTTAGAGGTCATTTTCATAAAAATGCACAGACCCTGATGTAACAAAAAACACTTCTGGAGCCAAGCGTAGATTTGGAGCAGACAGAGAGGGATCACCTGTTCCCACAACTGTGGCGAGAGGAACACTGACTCACATAGATGAAGTGCAGGTGAAGATGAGGTCACCACAGATGGCAGTTGATCATCCCAATTGCTGAATAAAAGCAAATGTAAAGGTGAGTTGTGATGGCATTTATAGTCTTCAAATATGATAACTCATCCCCATTGGCATGTAAATTGTGACTCGCTGATTCACAGCGTGCGGTCTCGACTAAGTGTGCCGGGTGTGGAAAAGTGAAAGGACTCCAAACATGAGCTGTTTGAATAGTTAGTGAAGAAAAACGTCACCCCGGCCTGTTTCTTCCTGTGTCAAGGAATGGGAGATAAGTCATTGGAAGCCCAGCTTATAGGGGAGGCTAAGGTCGACCACATTGTGTTCCAGGACGCCGATCATACAACAAACGATTAATTCTTAGTGGAAATATTGTTAATGGATTTAATCACTTCCAGGGTCTTATTGTTGAGGCTGTGTATGGTTATGAAAAATAAAGGGTGATATGGGGTGGTACCTTCATATTAGCTTTGACTTTTTAATGAGGACGTTTTCATGTTTCATGTCTATGGCATCACTGATTACCTTCTCATTGAGATGGAAGCCTGCGTGTGTGCTTGCGCAGTTTGTTGAAAACGTATTGTTGATTTATTCATATTGAATTGAGCAAGTCAGATGTGTGACCACGTATCAGATTTGCTCAAAGTTGCATTCGCATTGTTCACCTTCACTCTGGCAATGCAAGTCAGTAAAAGTAAAGGAGATGCTACCACTAGCTCACCCACAAAAAAAAGGTCTATGTTTCTTAGATTTATTTCGCCAAGTACAGTAGCTCCTCTAATATCTGCAAGAATGATTATTATGATTACAGCAATCAAACTAGTTTAATAGAACATGTTTTGGACCTACCTTTTCCCGTTCAATACCTCTTTGGGATTGCTCTTGGGAAGGACCCAAATGACTGGGGTCTTACTTTGGCGTCCTCTAGATGGCACACCAAGTCAGGGGCAGCGTTCATAAAGCAGCCGCTTGAATAAGCGGTACTGATGCATTAGTGGCAGGTTGGGCATTATGGAACGTTGATGCAAAAGTCAAAATTTCTCATCAGCTCATATGCATACTAGCTGTCGAACGTTTTGTCTAAAAATGGTAATTTATTGACATTTTAGGCACGGCCTTTCAACCTACCCTTTCAACCCTTAATCAATATCCAAATATGGCCACATTGATCCAGCAGTGCTATGTAGGTCAATCGAGAGAAACTGCAGGTTTAAGGTTTCTACTTTGCAAATTCAGGAAAACACCTCACATGGTTTACGCCATTTGAGTTTGTTTTGCAGTAAATTGCGTGTTATGTTTTGACGGCATGGGAATGATTAGCGGCTTACCTAGTCTGTAACGTCAGACGTCTGTATTTCCTGTCTCTCACGGTGAGCTCCCAAAAGGGAAAGAGAAGGTGCCAAAATCGTTATGAAAAGTGTCTCGTAAAATGCTTAAGTGGAAGGCGCCTCGTATACCTGACGAGTGAATGACGAAGCTTCTGGCTTCACTCATCACCTTTCCTCGATGCCATTGTTTTGTCAACCGCTAATTCGGTGTCTTTAAATCACACTTTTGCCGAGGCGACACTTTTACGTCTGCACACGTGCGCACGTTTAATGCTAATTAAAAACTTACGCTCCATTCTGTGCGTGTCATGAGACCTGTTTTATTTTCCTGGTCAGGATGGAGCGACTGCGAGAATCGGCAGGAAGCGTGAAACGTTTGTATGAAAATGTAGGCGAGCGAGAGTCCGTGGGGAATAACGGGCAGGAGAAATGGAATGATGTCATCCCAGACAATTTTGCAGTGTAAAAAAAAGCGACCAACCATTTGATCCTTTTGCCCATGACATTTGGAACGTCTCTCTTTTAGTTTCCTCACGTTCCAGCGAGGTATCCCACTCCCTTGTTTATGTAAGTGCGCCGTCATTGCACAAATGCGTCGATAAGCCCTCATTCAAAGAGATTGAATTATATGGAGATAACCGGCGTCCTTGAGCACGGGTGCAGATAACAGATTGGAGTGACACAGCTGACTCTCTTTGTTTTGTTAATTAAAGATGACCTCATCGCTAAAAATGGATGCCGCGCACCTCCTCATCACGAGCCTCGCCATCAGCAGATTGCAGATCGCAGGCAGGGGGCCAAGGGGTTTCTGCATTCTCTCTCTTTTTTTTTCCCGCCCATTCTTTCCCGTTTTGCCTCCTCACAAACACGTCGTCAGTGTCACGTTCTTTTCCTTTACCATTTTTTAATGCTCAGCCACTCCTATGATCTACAGCATAGGTGTCAAACTCAAGGCCCGGGGGCCAGATCCGGCCCGGCAAATCATTTTATGTGGCCCGCGAAGACAAATTGTGCATCCAATTCGTGCGTCATTACTAGAATTGCAAATTGTCTTCACTTTTAATAATATCTTTTTTTTTTATATTTGACCAATTTATACTCGTCTGATTTGAAAACGAGTTATTTGTCAGTTTGTTTCGTCGCTTTTACTGTATATAATATGAGGTGCTCATACATTTATTTGGGTTGACAGTCATAATGGCCCTCCGAAAGAAGCTATGACTGCAATGCGGGCCACGAAAAAAATGAGTTTGACACCGCTGATCTACAGAATATATTTTTGACAAGCTACACATTTTATTCATTATTGTTTGTTTTGGGCCACTTACAACAGCAGCAATGAAAGAAAAATCTTTGAACGTGATGAATTCGAGATATAATTTATGTTGATCGATAGCGAACGCATTTACGCCGGGCACTGAGTCTGATTCATTTTGCCATTCAGGGCATAAATAGGAGTAAGTCTCTCTTACTTTCTTCATGATGACTTGGCAGTGATACACAAGAATGTACCAGCTTGAAAGTTGCATTTTAGTAGGAAAGTTACTCATTTTTTTCAGTTTTTGTGAGGTGCTATCCAAAACCGAAAGCGATAAATCCTTCAACGGTATGCACTATTGAATGTACTAAGATACACTTAGTTCCTATTGATCATAATTCCAGATGCTTAATCTTGGTGTCTTTTAATACTTTCACCCTAGACAAGGTCTCAAGTCAATCACAGGGCAAACGTGGATGGAGCAGTAAGCATAAATCACTCCCATTGGGGTTTCACTGTCTGCTATGTTAACCACTACGTTACAGATGAATGGTCAGAGCCATCCATCCATTTTCTAAAGCACTTGTCGTCAGTCGTGGGTGAGCTGGAGTCTATCCCAGCTGACTTTGGAGTGACATGCGGTGAGGTTCATGACTGGTAACTGGTGAAGCACTATTCCTCTGGAGTCAGATATAATCCAGACATCCATTCATTATCTGAACCGCTTATCAAAATATGAACCCAAAATGAAAGATTAGCCTATATTTTGTTTTGGACTTTGACTGAAACCTATGTTTCAAATGAGGTCAAAATCTATTTTTTTATTTATTTTTTAATAATGTTTCGATTAAATCAAGTTCCAATGTCAAGTCAGCCGCCGCAGCGATTGTTTCCGAGGAGCAATTTAAAACTTTAAATTTTTTACTGGCAGTTAATCCAAGATTTAACATGCAGCTTCCATTATTTCCCAAGAGATGTTTTTTTCTAATGAAAGAAACACCACAAAAAGGACAAGGTTAGTCATCCAACTTGAGACCCAGATTGTAGACGGCAATGCATCACTACATTGTGAAGTTCCAATTATCACTGTTGAAATTGTAATTTACATAATCCTCTTTATGTGGTGATCAGGTCGTATACAAGTGGCGCACATGTTTGGAGGGAGAAGAAAAGAATACAGTCAAGAGGATACATGAAGTGGAATATTTTCAAGCACTCTTACAGTGATGCAAAGACCCATGATAATGACAACCAGGCCGTTGAGCGATCGAGCTGTTGTGTTGCCGGCCAAAAAAGAAAAATGGAACGACGTGCTTGGCTGCCTTTGAAGAGCAATTAATTCCTACCAGTAGTAGATTTTGTCTACATATTAAACATCATGCTTAGGCAATAAACATAAATGTTTGAGCCAAGAAGAGTCCCAGTATTATTTTTGATCAATTCTCTCCCATTTTCTATTGGTGTCTTGTATTGATTTCATTCATTTGATTCTTAACATAAAGTGTTTGATTTTTTTTTTCCCCACCTGCAACACAAACCTGCTAAATAATAATGATAATTAATAATAATTATTGTTATATACAACACAAAATATTTTGCCACAAAATCAACCGTCAGTAAAATGCACCTACTATGTCTATTGACCCCGCCGCCAACACAATCCACACATTGTTATCAGCAAACCACTCACCCACATGCCACCATACATGTTGTCTGGGATTCATCTGTGAAGAGAACACCTCTGCAAAGTGCCAGACACCATCAAAAGGGAGCATTTGTCCACTATAAAATGCAGTCAGGTCAAGACCCCGATGATAATGACGAACGAGCATGGAAATGAGCATCCCAGAAATAGTTTCTGATTGTTGCAGTTATAAGAATTTCGGTGGTAACGCTGCTGGATGTGAAGTAGAGATGCACCAAAACAAAAGTTCTTGGAAAAAACTGAAATGGGGACAGAAAACCCGAAAACCAAAACACTGACAGAAATGATAATCGCTTTAACACCCAAATTCTAGTACTATTAATAACATCATCATCATTGATGTATACGATATCTTTCTGCACTTAATTGCTAGATATAAAAAGTAGCTCATTATGTGTAATTGGTGCTTTTTGGACTGTTGCTCCCTTTGAGCACAATAATGTTCAAATGAGACGATCTTCTCGGAATTTCCTTCCCATCCGTTTTCTTTGCTGTTTTGTTACGGCAGTTTGCCAGGCTTTTCCTTGTCTTCTCACAACATCACAACCTGGGGTTAGTCTGGGTCAGGTGCTTCTTATACAAATATTTTTCTTAAACGGAATTACATCATGTATTTGAGCATCACCCCCCCACCCCCCCCGCATCCCCACACACACACATAGTCCCGCTGCACCTCCCTGTGATTTGCTATCACTTGTTCCCTCTCCCCCTCCAAAAAAGATCCCTTGGCATCAGCTTTTTGTAATCGCCATGTAAGCCGGAGAACACGCAAAATGGCTTTTACAGTAATAGAATTTTAGGGCCTGTAATTTTTGCCAGCTGTGTGCTGTGTTTGAGTTTATTCAGCATTGGTTGGGTTTCATTAGTGTCCCTACCAAACAATTTTCCAATCTGACTATCGACTAACTTTCGATCGGTATTTGAGCCATTTAAACTACCAAATAGTGGGCAGTAGATGAGTCAGATGATGTCAGACTGGCATTTTTAATATATACCTAGTTATAAAATACAATGTTTATAGTTTCCCAGAGCTTGTGCATGTGTGAAATGACAAAAAACTATTTTGATTTTCACCGTTGTTTCAATTTAAATCCCACCTCACTACGCAATATGACTTTTCATTGACTGTAATGCATCTGTCACAAGATATTAATTGTTTCAGTAACACCACTGATTAGTTGCAAATGTGTTAAGCGTGACAACCAAGTAACACCTGGGAATTAGATGGGGTTTCTTTTCGGGCTAAGTGCTAAAAAGAGGATTCTTCGGGATCCCAAAAAATAGTGTTTTTTTTACCTCTTGAGAACTGGTCCCCATTCCACGCATATAGTTTATAAGAAACACTTTTACATGTTAGTAAATCTATAGCCCATTGACGTTACATCATCTAAATACAGTATAAATGAATGATACCAAAAAAAAGTGCCCCCATTTTTTAATCATACAACTACTATCCAACATTAAACCTCAAGAAGGTCCATTTGTATTTTGTTTTGGAATAAATAAACTGGAAGTGATTTGACATCTTCTCGTCATAAAATCACTTAGTGGATGCAGGATTAAGGCAGGTAAAATGATCTTCTCATTTTATCCTCATTTTGGTTAGCTGCTCACAATGTGGCATTTACCGAATGCCAAAAGTACATTTCAAGCGTGGTTATGATGGTACATCCGATACTTTAGCTGGTGACCCATGGAATGCGTTGGTTTGGTTCTGTCAGTAAGGGCTTTTAATTCTAAACAAACATAAAGAGCTTAAAGGGATGATAATATAGTAGCCATCTCACGCTTCACTGAGATGTTGTCAGCTCGTTGTTTTTTCTCTGTCAAGTTCTCGTGCTTAGAGACACATGTACCATGGGACATCTACTTATGACCCCTTGACGTGTCACCACCTAAGGGTCATGCTATCCTTTTATACTATATATGCTTTTAAAAGACCACAGATGAATTAAGTTACATCAATTAAAATAGTTTTGTTCCATACTTTGGTTTTATTCTATACTTTGGTTCCAACACCAAGTCGGTGTTTGATTTTCATAGGTTAAATGGTATAAATCATTGCTGGGTTTTAGCCATTCAATGGGCATTTTTCACAAATTTAAAATTTTGACTATCGTGTGAGTGTTAAATTTGGGTTTTGGTTGGTCGAAGGACAAATGTTAAGTTTCACATGTTAAGTTTTGGGTTTGTACCTTAAATAGATGATTTCCCAAATCCCAAATTTGGGTTATGGACTTTCATCAGAATGTTTCCGCAAATTTAGCTTTCAGACTTTTGAGAGACAGTTTCCAAAATGTTTAGATCATGTAAGAATATGTTAAGTTTGGGTTTTGGACTTTTGAAGCAAAGTGTCTTAAACGTTATGTTAGTTTCATATCTCCAGGGGACAATTTTAGCAAAATTAAGTTTGGCCTTTGTACTTTTCAGGAACCGTTTCTGAAGTGCTAAGTTTGGGTCTGAAACCTTTGAAGAATGCGGTCCTAAATGCTAAACTGAGAGTTTGGACCATTGAGGCACATTCCTCTAAGTGTGATGTTTTGGTTTTAGACTTCCATGGAGCAGTTATAGTTTTAAATTTGGGGTCAGTTTTCAAAGTTATCCTCTCAATACCAAGACAAACATGAAATGTTTTTTTTTTTTACACCTGGATAAATGTTTCAAAGGTAACGTGCAGTTTATCAGTGGTACTTGGATGCATATGAGTCATATTTAATTATAGTTATATACTGTTCACCCTGAATATATGATCTACCATGTATATAAGAGGAAGGGGTGAAGCCAAACCATCATTGAGCTACATCCTGCTAGAACCAGATTAAACAGATGCCATGGACAAGTTTACGCAAGAGAAGCATGAGTCAGTAGGCCTATCATTGGATTTATATGGGTCAAGAGTATGTGGTAATGACATACTATACTCACTTTGACCCATCCTGAGTGGCTTTTACTTATGCAGAAAGGCATTGCTCTAATTATTGCAGCACTGATTGACATCATTCATCCGTCACGCAGCGCCATTAACTTATTTTTCACCCTTTCTCCACTCTCATTTTTCTTTCCTCCTCAGTTTTTCTTCACGGCGCTGTTTTGCTCTGAAAACTGGCACCCAGTTGACATTCTTTTTATATTTACTCACAGTGAAAGGTGAAACAGAGGCGCGATGAAGCTAAACCATTTAAAATGTAGTAAATAGATTGTTGGCAGTCATATCGATGATTAATTAAGCGGTCTGAGTGGGATAATTATTATTCCATAAAATGCTGGCCTGTAAGTTACTTTGGTGGTGAGAGTGATTATTTAGTATAAAGCAGGCAGCAGAAACAGCAGTTAATATAACTGTAAAGTTTTGAGCTGAGTTTCCATCAATTCAGGTCTGTAAATTATAGTTAGAATTGAAAAGACAAGCCATATAAAATAAAATAAAAATTAACAAACCCTTGGTTCTTCAATATAAACGGACTTTATAACTTAGAGGGAGACTCTGCAGTTTTAAAACTGATAGCAAGATTTGAACGGAGCCTCACTTCTCTTCTCCATTCATCCTTGCATATTTGCCCAAGGGCACACCGGCACACCAAGACAGCTACTTTGCTACCATGACTTATTCATGCCAAACATGAAATGTGATCCGTTTTATGTTATTGTTTTTTTTAAATTTAAATTTCACCCTTTCTTCACCCTTTAAATATATACTATGTTCAATTAGTATCATTGATGTACGAATATCTAGAATAATAAATAATAAAAGTGCAGCGAATATGAATACAAATCACATGCTGAATTTGTCTAAATTTGAAAAGGTTAAACCTTCGAAAGAGAAACAGCACAGGAATGCATTTTAGGAAAGTCTTTTGTATACTCACGTTTATTGCTACAGAAAGGTCAAATCACTCATTCATGGAGTTCTTTTCCGTCCTTTCTCGAACTTCTCTTCTTACTTTGTGGCTTGCCAGCCAGATTAGCCCTGTGTTTACAAGTTGGCGCCTGTGTTATAAACTCAAACCAAGCTGCCCTTTGCATGTGTGTAGAAATAGTTGGAAATCTAACCTTTTCAGAGCTTTTCAACTGTTTTGATAGCTCCCACCTTTCCATCATCGCCACAAGCTCTGGAAAATAGTATTGTGGGTTTGTTAGCTGCCACCCTTGCTGTATGCCTAAAAAAAACCATCAGCTTGGTTGCAAACTATTACCATACAGTTTTATATGTATATATATTTTTTTAAGATATACTCACAGTTACTCCTTAAAATTATTCAGAACCATGCCACATTTGTTTGAAATGTTTTTCAAATTTTCAAAGTATTTCATATTCTGTATAGGTAAAGAAAAAATCAACGGACCTTTCTTGTAGAACCTCTGTTTGTACTAACTCTGTCCGTTTCCCTGCCAGGTGAAGTGTTGAGCTTGTTGGATGATCTCTTCTCGGGTTTGGGTTCTTCCTGTGTTGTGCCCGGTAAAAGGAATGGCGAACATCCCCACACGCTGCTTTATTCCGTTGTTTTCAAGTGCCTGGAGCCTGACAGTCTCTACAAGTAAGTTGGATGCTGTTTATCAAGATTTCCTGGAAAAACTGTTTTTTTTGTCTTCTTTTTTTCATTTTTAACATTTGGTCATTTTCAAGGTACACCTAGACGGTTTTGTTCATGAGCAGACATTGTTCACTTTTCTTTTTTTTTTTTAAAACCTTGGAAGTATGTACCAGTACATAACTGTAGTAGGTCATTGGACAAAGTAGCAAGGTTATTTTGACAAGGCCTTGGCTATACTACAATCAAATTGTAATGTTGAACGAGTCCAAATTTGAGAACAAACCTGGAAGGTGTTTATGATGTTCTTCTATCATAAGCCAAGAATAAATGTACAACCTTTGCTTCCAGTTTCAAAAATGTTAAGAGCCTCTAAAGCTCAAAGAACAACATCTTCATCCAAGCTTGGTAAACCTGAACAATATGGAGATTTGAAAGTGAACTGGCACCTGTTTTAATTCCTGAAAAAAATGACATAGGATCATAATACAGAGCTCTGGTGCAATAATACAAAAATAGAAAAGCACTGCTGGAAAATGTGCAGATATTTGGTAATGAAAACTGACAGTGAAGATTTTCAGCAACTTTTTTGGCAGGTTTCAAGTTTACCAAAGCAAAACATCTGAGGCCTCAGTTTGACTCTCCGAGGTAGTAATAAATAGATGGGTTGAACCATTTCTTATTACTGTCTGGGCAGTATTTCATCAGATCCCTACGAACCATTGGGTTCCTCTGACTTAGGCAGGCAAGCTATACAGTAAACTCCAAAAACAACAACCGTGCTTGAGCATCATACTGAACTGCACTAGATAACACAAAAAAGAAACATAATCAGCTTTGTGGTAATATTAAATATTCTGCAATGATGTGCAAGGAGTGACAATGATAGGGGTGTCTGGGAAATAATAGCGGAATCTGCCAAGATTCGAAGAAATTCACCTCTGAGGCTTCTCCTTAAGCTAAAATTGATAAAAGAGGCAACGTGGTAGCAATGTGATTAGCCATGTGAGTGACTTAAAACTAATCTTGGCCTAATCGTGACCTCAGCTTCGCCTCAGACACATCATCCAATGCAGAAATTGAGCATTCGGGCCCCATAGAACTTCAGAGACATCTAGTAATAATAATCTAATAATATATTGTAAGAGGACATTCGTGGTAGTGCTCTAGAGTGGTTTAGATCCTTTCTGGCTGGCAGGACTTTTTGTGTTCGCCTAGGTCCCGCTCTGGGCCCTCTGACACGTATGGTATTCCACAGGGGTCTCTTTTGGGGCCCTTGCTGTTTTCATTGTATTTTGCACCTTTGTCCCAATGTATTTTCAGAGGGAGAAGCAAAGCAACAGGCTTTAGCTTTTCTACCCTCTAATAGACAGCTCACACAATGTTGTGGCTATCACTGGAAGAATTGATTCTATTTTGAGAAGCTGACCTTTGCCCTTTAAACACAAAAAAAAAAAAACGATCCATGATTTAAATTAGTAGGAATGATGACATCTAGACAGTATGTACACAGCCATTGATTATCAAAACATGACATCAAAGCGATACAGTTTGCTAAAAAAATTAATCAATTACAAAATCCTAACTTCATAGCAATTATTCCAGATATCTGTCAAAAAACATACATTTGTCACAGCTTTTAATATAACAACACAATTCTAACAACATTTTTGCTTCACAATGATGGCTTTATCAGTAGATAGAAATATTTGAGGAATGAGCTTTGATTTAAATCTCAAGAAATCTACTTACATGAACTTAAAAAAAATGAGGCTAATTTCAAACGTTATCTTTGTTTGTGCATTCTTCACAGCGTTGTTTTGGACAGATAAAGACGTGGAAATTACGTCTGCGAGCACATGTGTTTGCAGCCTAACACACTACTCTAAATCAAGTAGCCAGATAAAACTTTCAGTGGAATTGGCATCAGACTTGATCATTACTGAGGCTGCTATATGGCAGCAGCCTTTCTTTTGCAAATAAGACAAGGTCCTGTTTGAAAAGGCCTGCTTGCTAAAAACTCATGCAGTACATTGTACAACATAGTGATAATGTTTCGGAGGCTAGTAGATGTTAAGTGCATAATTCCACCCTACAGTTTACAAGTTAACTGATGTTGGTCATTCTTAGGAGGGACTCAATTGAACACAGGAGGATTGAAACCTAAACCTCAGCAGTCACTCAGTTTGGGACACTGAAAGTAATTACCAACAGCAAAATTATTTTCAACCCACAGTTTCTGAATACATTTTCTAAATTTAGTCAATTCCAATATATATGGAGGTCTAATCCTTCTCTGTTAACAATGACGATGAACACAAGGCTGGAGTTCGAAGAACTCATTATTTGCTCCGCTGTTCATTATTTTCGCAACTAAGATGGCCTCTTGAATCATGAATCATTCATACCCCAAGAAATGTGTCATTGATTGATGGGTTTGTACCTCCCATTTGTTTTTGACTGTGTGCATTGTTGGACAATGTCCTCATCTCCTGCAAACTACCCAACATCTTCCTGATTACTCCTCAGCTGCTTCTAATTGTCTACAAAAGTCAGTCTCCAGACCAGACAGTCCATTTGTTGGAATTCCTTTACCACCCCATCCATCTTATTGTTGGCCTGAGTGAACCGCCTCCTGTCCTTTTTGCTTCCTCACCCTATTGATGTACCCCTGGAGGAGATTATTATTAAAAAAATTATTTCTATATCTTATTTCCCCTGCTTTTGATTGGTAGGACATGTATATGCAAATGATTTAACAGCATGTACTGTAATTGAGGAGACCGCATTAGATATTCCGTGCCAGTTGTTGCACAAGACCTCTCCCGCCCCCCCAAAGCAAAGGTTGATAGTTAGTTCTTAAATGACCCATACAACCTTTCCAAAGAATGACTCATGAGCATTTGGGGGATAGAGTGTATTATATGTTATCCACGCTCTCTCATTTTTTTTCTCTCTCTCTCTCTCTCTCTCTCTCTCTCTCTCTCTCTCTCTCTCTCTCTCTCTCTCTCTCTCTCTCTCTCTCTCTCTCTCTCTCTCTCTCTCTCTTCTCGGCAGTACATCAACTCTCTTTCATTTCCTCCATGCCTCCTCTTTCTTTTCTTTCCAGTGTCTTCTTCCCCATCCAAAATGTAATAAGCGGATGGCCACGTGAAAAGTTAGCAGGTATTGCCCATGGATTGCAGCATTGAGTCAGATTCCGAGCGGAGGCCCCGTTGGCTTGCCAAAGCAGTTGAAGAAACCAACTGGCTGCAACTATCTGCTCAATACATTTTCAACTGTTGATTTTCAAGATGCTGTCACTGTTATTTTGGGCCGCGACGCTGCTGCTGATCTGCAAGATTTGAGGATTTCCAAGCACTCAGATATTCTAAGCTGCCACAAATTCTTGCGGCGGCGAGAAACAATTCTACGCAGCTCGGATTGATTTGTGGGCTAGCTCCACTGATGTGCGTCCAAACTGCTGATGTCATGGAAAAGGCGTCCGTCCCCCTTCTGCCCTGGCGTCCACCCGCATGCCAAAAATACTGCCCTAATTGATCCTCTCTCGCTCGCTGTCACTTTGTGCCAGGCATCCTCTCCTGTTGGGCTTTGTTGTCCTGTCATCTCTCGTTCGGACATATCTTGTATGTCTCGTTAGATTATGAGAAAACTGCTCACTTTAATGGCAATGGAGTTCATTTACACGCTAATCCGACATTTGCCTGCCTTGTCGCTTGCTGAGCTTTCACCTAACTGTGGCACAGGGAGACAACCAGCCAGATGCCGGAACTTTCTGTGTGTCTGGGGTCTTGATCAGTTCGCAGAGATCCAATATGTGTGTTTCTATGTATGTGTGTTAGGTTGATTGAATTACTATGCAGGTTTATTGGGACCAAAGTGTTTGACACAGCAAGTGTGTGTGAGTGTGTTAATTAAAATGATGCGCGTGACAATGTGTGTTTGCGTGTGATTTTATTAATATACCTGTGTGGTCTAACAGGTTTGTTGGACCAAGGTGTTTGTCGTGGCATCTTAAGGCATACTCGTGTGTGTGTGTGTGTGTTAGGTAAATTGAATGACTTGTACCTGCGTGGAACCAAAGTGTTGCACCAGACAAGCTTGCCTCTTTAAAAGTGTGTGCGCGTGAACGTGTGTGTTCCTGACTTTGCTATTTTTCAAGGACACATTTGGCACTAAAGAGCAGCTAGTTTGCAGGAGAGCTTGTTAAATCGGGGACAAAGGCCAAGTCCGCTGTTAGTGAGGAAACGGCTGCCCTTTGGGGTCAAGGTTAGGGTTTGTTTTTAGTCGCCTGTGATTATGTTTACGTCTTTGATAACATACATCCTGAAAAAGTGAAAGAAAAAAGAAAACTCAAGTGAGGGTGGGTGGCCATGGAGGTTTGTATGCGTCTTGCCAATTTTCATACTTGATGTTTGACATTCTCGTGGCAGTCCAGACCACGACTTGGCTTCTTTGTGCTCCCAGGCGATCTTTATCATCATCGGACACCCTGTTTATTCGACCCCCTGTGACGCCTCTCAATGCGTCTTAAGAATGAAACCCAAACTCGTTGCCAAAAAAAAGTTCCTTTTCAGTGATACGTGAATGAAGCTCAAAAATGTTTCCCCTCCATTTGCACATAATATGTTAATGTCTTTGCACAATGAGCAGTTATCCCATTCTTGTCTCAAACCAACAAACAAAAACATCTATCCAGACAAGTCCCCGGAGAGGCTTTAAAGTCCTGCCAGAAACTATTTTATAACTGCACACAACAACCTTGTAATTGCCGTTGGGGTAGACTGAAGCCAACTTTTAAAACGCAGCTATGACATGTTGGCAAAGATAGACGCTGAGTTGCCTTGATAAAATGTCTCCCTTTGTTATAATAGAGTAAAATAGAATAGGCCTTCGTGTTGTAGGTTTACATGACCAGCAGCAATATATGTGATAACTATTTAATAATTTTAGTAGTGGATGTAAATGCCAAGTCTTACATGACAATCTTACATTTTGTTATAATTAATGGTCCTCCTCATAAAGACCACGATCCATCCCCTCTAGTTAAGGATAAAGAAATCTCCGGTAAACTAGAGTTCCCCTTCCATTAAAGTTAAAGTTAAAGTCCCAATGATGGTCACACACACATCCGGGTGTGGTGAAATTTGTCCTCTGCATTTAACCCATCCCCGTGTGATTTTAATCCATCCCCTGGGGGAGAGGGAAACAGTGAGCAGCAGCGGTGCCGCGCTCGGGAATCATTTGGTGATCTAACCCACCAATTCCAACCCTTAATGCTGAGTGCCAAGCAGGAAGGCAATGGCTCCCATTTTTATAGTCTTTGGTATGACCCACAACCTTCCAGTCTCAGGGCGGACACGCTACCATTAGGTCACTGAGCTGGTTAGGACGGGTATAGAGCATCCATGATACATTTAAGTTACATGGAATTTGTATTTCTAGGTCAGCCTTTTAGTTGACCATCTTCCTGAAGATGAGTCAACTCAGCAAGCAAAATAAAATAGAGTAAAATAAACACTGCGTGCAGTTGGGAATAAAACTAATCAGCAGGGGAATGACTGCGAGACATGGATAAAAAAAAAATAAAAAAAAATAGGGCTTTGATAGTGTTGTCTGTTTGGAAAAAGACGGTTCTTCTAATTTCCTCGTGTCATTGTGTATCCATCTGTATGTAATACAGTGGCCATATGACTTAAACAGTCTCACAAGCTGACATTGTTTTTGCTGGGCAAAGGAGCCACCAAAGCCCATGCAAACTTGTGTGAGGTTCTTGGGGGAATACCACATTCACAAGATCAGACAAACTATGTGAGCAATGCCCAAACAGGTCGTGTTACAACCAAAACAAGCAGCTCTTGGATCGTGCCTCAGTAGACATAATTTAAAACATCGCAAATGGGTTTCGGAAGAAATGCTATAAAAACAGTCCAATTCTTAAGTTTTCTGAATTTGTGCATGAGGCATGGTTAATACTTGGAATTTGGGCTCGGTTCTTCTGTCTCATTGTGTTTTTGCGGTAGTCTGAATTGTTTTCATAGTGGCAAGTCTAAAGAAACACTAATCGAATAATAATGTTGAAACATTTCATATTTATACATTAATTTATTCCTTCAAAACATTCACTGCTGTGCTTGTGGATGTTTTCCCATGAATTTTGTTACACGAAATAAATATGACTAAAGTTTTCTTACAAAATCAAACTTTTATGTAATGTCTTTTTGTATTTACATAACAACCCCCACCCCCCACCCTAAAAGTCACATTGTAGCACCAGCAAAGTGTGAAAAAATATCCCGACACCAGTTTTACCGATTGGCACTAAAAACATTTTTGAAAAAAAAATAAAAATACACCCCATCAGAAACAAGTATCTTGAGCGTGCTGATATTTGATGATCATTTGAGGAATATTTACTACTTTTATTATTATTAATAGTATTATTATTATTAGTAGTAGTATTTTATTATTATTATTACAGCACAACAACTGAAAAGAAGCAACTTTGCTCAATTGAGTTATGTCTACATTTGTTTGACATGTCCTTTTGTTCCCCATCCTGTTCTAAAAAATGAAGTATCATACTGTATATCCCATATTCTAAAATATGTATCGTATTAGCACAAAGCTTATGTTTCTCTTATTATGTATCATTAGATTCAGTAACCCCCCAAATGTACAGCTTTTCGCACACAGATCATTTTTTACCAAATATTGAACCACAACTATGAGCCCGACGGTCTGAAAATGTAAGTTGCCCTGCCCAGTCAGCCGCGGGATAAACTAGCAGACATTCAGTAACAGTTTCCATGGGAGGATCTGCGCAGGTACTTTCACTTATAGCGGTTGTTGGACTTTGCGGCCAGACTGAGGTTTGGCATGGCTGCACTTGGATATAAGATATTACGAGGTGACACAGGTGCGACAAAACAAATGGAAACTTCAGGGAGTTTTTATTTAACTGTGGTTCTTTCCCCACAGAAAGTCTAATAAAACTAAAAAAAACCTTAACACAATATATTGATATGCTTTGTGGTTTTGATTGGAAATAACCACAAAGATTCTCCATGGTTATGGCTAGTAAACATGAGTGAATGAACATTGCTGTCTAAAGGCATGCAAATTCTCCATGGCCCGTTTCTTCCCATACTTCCTTTTTTCATTTGCCATAGTACACCTTGACATTTGCAAAAGGCCATTTAAAGGTGGGGTGCGCTGTGCCTCTGATCTCCGACCATCTCAAATTGTTTGCCGTGCCATACAACCAGGGGCCGAAAATCTGTCATTGAGCCCTCCCAAAAATCTTAGCAATGTTTGACATTTCCAAAGGGACCTTTGGAACATTGTTCAACTATTTGGAATCCCCTGAAAAGAAATCATTACACAGTGGGAAAGAGAAGGATGATATTTTGAATTTTGGGTGAAAAATATGTCCCAAAAGCTTCACGTTGGAAGTGATTAGATTGTTGGATGGTCAAACATCTTTTTGACTTTGAAGCAACCCTCATGTGACATCATCAGAGCATGGGATTGCTCATTGTACCGCAGTAGGTTTCATTTCAGAGAAGACGTACACTGCTACCTTATTACCTAGATTATCCTTTGAAGGTTTTACGTCAACTTATTGTCTGGTTTTATTTTTAATTATATTGATCAATTCATATATATACTGCATATGTTCGAAAAGTTTTGCCTATGCAAATGTTTATTAAATTTTTTTGCTTTACTGTTGGGTTAACATAGGCTAGTGACATTCCGATTAGTTAACAAACAAAAAACTTAAAGATCGGGAAAAAATAAAGTAAAAAAATTAGAACTAAATAAAGCTACCGTATTTTCCGCACACTAAGGCGCACCTTCAATGAATGGCCCATTTTAAAACTTTGTCCATATATAAGATAGATACATTTGGCCCGCGGGCCAGACTTTGGACACGCCTCTGTAGTGGCTCAATATTGGTCCATATATAAGGTGCACCTGATTATAAGGCGCACTGTCGACCTTTGAGAAAATTTGAGGTTTTTAGGTGCGCCTTATAGTGCGGAAAATACGGTACATCATATAAAACTCTTAAAATATCCCACAGACGTTTACATCGAGACTTTCTGTAGGTCAAATGTTTGCTTTTTGAGTCTTAGCAGCGATTGTAGTACAGTGTCGTTTTACAATAACATATTTGTTGTTTCCAGGTTCACCCTCTATGCAGTGGACAGCCGGGGTAGTAGCTCTGACTCCAGCTACGTCTCTGTTCGGACGTCCTGCCCGATGGTTGACGATAGCCGAGCTGAAGGTACAGGCATTCTCAGAATTGTCTTTGTGGGATTTCTTGGTACGCAGTGAGCACAACAGAAGAAAAATAGCAAAAAACTACTCAGATGATATAATCAAGCAATTATCTCATTACAGTTTCTCAAATGCCGGGTGGTTTTGTTTTTCTTCGTTCTGTAATTTATGCTAATAAATCATATGAAGTTGGTCTGCTGCTCTGGAGGAAGCACATCTGAAGGACATAAACTAACAAACTTGTTTTCCCTGTCATTGCACTGAGTTAAATGACCTTGGTGTTGAACTGCAAAGTTGTAAAAAAAGATGATGAATTTTACCCAAATGACTTTGAGGGGAGACAAAAACAAAGGAAACCTTGACCCAACCTGACCTCAAAAATTCAGAATAGTAAACTGCGATTTTTGAAAACAACCTCCTCAATGCCCTTTTTGAACGCTTCAACGCTTGCATGCATGTCTCCTCACAACAAATGTTTTTTTTTCCTCATGGTTTTCAAGAGATCGCAGACAAGGTGTACAACTTATACAACGGCTACACCAGCGGCAAGGAGCAGCAGCTGGCATACAATACATTGATGGAAATTCCTCCTCCACTGCTCTACCGAGTCCAGCACCATTACAATTCCCTATATGAGAAGTTTGGTGACTTTGTGTGGCGCAGCGAAGATGAGCTGGGCCCCAGGTGAGAAGATTTGGCATTGCGGGGTATGCTTGAAACACGGTCCACTTAGACGCCAGAGAACTCTAATAGTTTCCTCGTCTTGATGTTTTTGTGACATTAATTTGCTTAATCATCCAACATCAGTGTTATCGAGCTGATATTTGTCTAATTAACAGTCAATTAATTTTGCTAACCAAGTTGAAAATAGTTTACCTGTTTATTCAACACATAGTGTCTTCTTTTTTTATCATTATTTTGTTATTTATTTTATGAATGATATATTGGCGCCACGGTGATTGACTGGTTAACAAGCCCGCCTCACGGTGCAGAGGCCGCAGGTTCGGTTCTGGCCTTCCTATGTGGAGTTTGCATCTTCTCCCCGTGCCTGCGTAAGTCTCTTCCAGGCACTCCGGTTTCCTCCCAGGTTCCAAAAAGAACCCTCAAAATTCCCTATACTGTGAGTACGAAAGGTTGTTTGTCTCTTTGTGCCTTGCGATTGGCTGGCGACTCGTTCAAGGTGTCCCCCACTTATCTTCCGAAGTCAGCTGGGATAGGCGCCAGCACGCCCGTGACTCTTGTGAGGAAACAGCAGTTCAGAAAATGGATGGATTATATATTGTTTGCAAAATTGCTTTGGTCAGTGTAAAATATGCTAGCCAATATCACGATGGTGTTTTTATGGACATAAATGTGAGTGGGAACCAGTGAGGTGGTCTTGGGTGTGGTGAGGGGATTATGGGTGTCCTCTTGACGAGCGTGCTTTGGATTATTTACTGCCTGATGTTGGCAGGCTTGGAGCCTCATTGAGAGTAATTTACAAGCCGTCTCTATTGGTGGTGCTTTTTTTTTTTTTAAGGCTAAAAGAATGGCCAAATGAAACGTAAGCACAATCAGCGCTCACCCAGGCACCAACAATGGTCGGAGCTTCCCGACATCAGTGTGGATTTATTTTAACAGCTCTATTTATAGCCACATTATTCTCAACATCAATCCTGATTTTCTTAAATACACAATTGCAAAAGTGTTTCATGTTTCACTCTTGAATTTCTTCACATGAGGCCAAACATAATGGAATGAGCTGTAACCTGAAAGTTAATTCTGAGTTACTTTTTTTTTCCTCACTTGTGTGTTTTTTGTTGCTTACTCTGTTTGTTTAGCGTCATAAATGTTTAATTTGTCTCCGGTTCACACACTTGTGAGTCTTTCTTGATTATGTGTTTGGTATTCTGTAGAGTCAGACGCAAGAACTTTCAAGGGGGGAAATGAGAAAATGTTTCCCCCATTTTCAGCAAATAAGTGAAAAGGATGTCTGTACTCTTTTTGCTTAACTAAAGACAGATGTTGATGCTCAGCAGACGCTGCTTTTCAAAACAAATGGAATTTTTCCCCCTTCTCCGTGTGTGTTTTCCTCATTTTAGAATCCCCACTAGTTTAACAACCTTGAATTCAATCCCGATTGTAGGTGCATTCGGTTGTTTTTCCTGCATTGCGTTGCTTTTGCGTCGTAAACAGTGGCAAGCAGCAGAGACGCATTTCCCGATTGTGTATTGCCGACTCCAGGAAGCTGCCACTTGTGGACTGGTCAACAACATCACTATCTGACAATTCAACACGCAGCTGCATGCGATAGTTTTAAAAAGATACTTTTGACCCAGACTGGCAGGCAGCACACCCTTGCTACTACTACAAATATTATATAGTATATAGTCCGTATTTTCCGGACTATAAGGCGCACCTTCAATGAATGTCCCATTTTAAAACTTTGTCCTTATATAAGGCGCACCGGACTATAAGGTGCACCATTAATGCATCATGTCAGATTTTTAATCCAAATCAAATCATTCTCCATTTTATCTTTTTTATTTCAACTTCAGACGCAACAAATTACTTCATAATCACAAAATAATGATCCATTGTCTTTTTGATTCATGATTCATAGTCTTCAGTGGGCCACTTATGATTGATTTCCTGACACAATGCTTCGGGCCAGTTTAAATTTAGGAATTTGGTCCATATATAAGGTGCACCGGACTATAAGGCGCACTGTCGGCTTTTGAGAAAATTTTAGGTTTTTAGGTGCGCCTTATAGTCCGGAAAATACGGTATTTGTTTGTTTTGTGGCATCAGGTAAACCTTGGTGACCTTGATACGCAAGCACAACTTTAGTGAAAGAATTTAAACGCAGCTGTTGTATTTGTATATGATGGAAATTCACAGACTGCCCGAAAACAACCATATAATGCTGAAACCTAACAAAACAATACATTTGGAAGGTGAATTAAAATTACAAGTTGACAAAAATGATGGGAGGAATTTGCTGTTAAGTCCACTGAATAGTATTCTTTGGGAAGTGACTTATGATTGAAGTTCATTACAAAAAAAAACAGAGAATCATGAATCAGTCAAAAAATACCAGCAATATGTCAGAGGAATTTACAATTTTATGAAGAATATGATCAATATTGATTGCATGTAACAACTAAATTTGAATCAAATCAAATTGATAAGTGAACGAGTCAGGGTAAATACCAGGAAGATGAAATTGGCATCACATTTTGCTGGCCAGATGTGAATTGTTGAATCTCTAACAGATGATTGATGCTTCGCCTTCATTGCATAAATCGTAAAAACAACCTTACATCAGTTCTGAATCCTCTCTGTTTCCTGAGTCCTTTCCACATCTTTTGTCTTGGGTTCTGTCCATTTCCTCCTTTTTCGATTCCATTGCTACCTGTAGATGGATATTGCACAATAGTTACAAAAAACCCAACATTACAGTTAACAGCATATGTATTTGCATGGAATTTTTTTTAAAGGTGCACATCTTGTTGTTCTGATAGAAAGGCCAACCTGATCCTCCGGAGGGTGGACAAGATCAGCCACTACTGTCGTTCCCTACTGCGCAGTACGCATATCCAGAGCCGTACTGACACCATGGCGTACGTCTACTGCCGCAGCGACGACGGACGGATGCCCGCCAGCGGGGGCGCCTGGAGCGGCTCGTTGCACGAAGGCCGCACAGCCTGCACGGAGAAGCTTATCTCCGTACAGCGTAATACATACAGCAACACCAAACTCCGGTGAGACACAAGAGTAGGGACGCGCTTGCGTTTTGTGATGTCACTGACTGATGCATCAGCTGACGTCGTCCTGCAGCGGGTGTCTCTGCGAAAAAACCCAATGGACAAAAAAATTATGTGTGTGGCAAAAACAGCACGTTGGGCGGCAAAACAGAAGAAAGAGCAAAGTGAAGATGTAGATAGATGATGATGCATAGTGAAAGCTAATCCTCAGCCAATCAGCCAGTCGTCTGTTTAAAAACCTTGAATGTAACATTGTAGTTGCTTTGTTCATGCTTTTACGTGAAGCACTTAAAAGAGGAAAAAAAGTACAAATCTAAAGATAAGTTTGCGTTTGTTTTAAACCATCGTTGTAAAAGGAGAAATGTTAAAGCCATTTGCTAATTGTTTTTAGGTCTTATGAATCCGAACAAAATAATAGCCAATTCTTTAAAAAAATATTGAGAAATTATGTCCATGATTGAAAGTTTACAAAGCTATGAATTTGGTGGGTGAAAAAATGAGTAAAATTCCAAATTTTGCAAAAATGCCGAACCTTTAGGCCTGACACAAAGTGTTCCACTCGATTGCAAAGACAACATGTTTTGTAGAGCTAACAAAAGACAAAAGCTTGAGAGTTTGACTACAAAATGAAATCCAAGATTTTACAAGAACTCGTAATTGCTTTGAATGTGGTGTCTATGCCCGTGTTTTTGTTTCTCTCTGTCTTTCTTGTCGCAGGAAAGTTTTCTGGTTATAAATTTTTCAAACGACTTCTTACAACATTTTTACGAGAGTACATTACAAGATTGAACAACCCAAAGCAAAAATAGATAAACATGTAATTAAAAAAAGTGAGCAATCAATCTCCACATGTTTGATTTTTATTTATTCTTTGCCTCTATTTCCATTTCTGGTATGTTCATCTTGTGTTATATAAACTGTAAAGTTAAATTATAATATTGTACATTGTAAACTTGTACAAAAACTGTATTATGTGGATTTTGTCATTTTTTTCTGAAGAATGTGAAATATTAAAAAATGTACATATATAAAGTATAGTTCGCGTTGTTTTTTACATAATGCAAAATATTCATATTTCAAATTATTAGTGTAAATGTGGTGCATGGGCCACTCCTGGTCGCCCAGCAAGGCATTGGTCAAATTTAAGATCAATTCACTATTATTTATAAATACAATCATTCAAAAGCATGAGGCATAACAATAAATTTTGGTAGTGACACCATTAGAAGTGCCTTCCAGAGGACAAAATTAACCATCCTTGACACAACCGCTTGAAGGTGTATGCCACGCTTAAATTTGTGTCTTGAACCCAGAAAAACAAAAGAAATAAATATTCTTGTTCAGAACTGTGACACATCGACAGATTCATTGAATAGAGAGATTCTGCGTTAAAGCGTGTCACGATGCTGGATGGTCTCTTGTCATTGTTATGACAGGTCCAATAGCTTATATTAAGCAGTGTACATTCGAATGAAATTTAGCATGAATCGTCCTTTCTGACATAATAGCAAAGCTTTACAGTCCCTTATTTGAAACTCAAGCCGTCAATGCTCCTCAAAGCTTCCCTGGCTCCGTCTTGCGGCGTGTTGCCCTCCTATCAGGGGAAACTGAAGAAGTGCTTGTTGATACTTGGCCTCCAAAAAGTACTAACATATGTTGGAACACCCACATCCAAAACCAATTGCATTCATGACTTCAAAACCAATGAGCTGAAGCACATATTTCTCCAATGACAGCGAAGGACGACTGAAAATGTGTGATTGTAATGTTATAAACGTCCATCACATTGTATTGCCAGTATTTGATGCATTTATTATGTTTTGCTTCTTTTGACTTGTTATTTCTCAAAGCATTAGGTGAGCAATCTAATTTAAAAGAGGGCCTTGGAAGCGACACAAAATACTAAACAAAAGTGCTGATCTTTTATTGATTTTGAATGTTTGAAGATACAAAGAGTCACTGATTTGATTCTACTGTATCTGAAAATAAAAGTAATACACTTAGCTGCCATAGGCTGTCACCCAGTTCAGCATATCCACCCCCTAAGTGTTTTTTTTAATTAAATGTCCATTTATGCCAAGTGAAATGGGACTTATTGATTGATCGATCGATTGGTTGATAGATTTTTGATTGATTGATTGATTGATTGATTGATTGGTTGATTGATTGATTGATTGATTGATCGAGAGAACAATCAACCAAACTATCAATGAATACATTTATATAATGCTGAAAAATAAAGAAACTGTGCGAACTCTTCTGTATTCAGACCAGAAAAGTCCTTTAGTCCACTTGTTTGGTCCCGGCCAAAAGCAGACTTAATTTATTTAGTTTGGTGCGGTTCCTATTCAGACCGTACATTTTGCAAGTGAAGTATATTTTGTAAACACATCCACGCTTGTGACGATCTGTGCTCACATAAGACAGCAATGACCAGGACGGCACACTTTAATCCGCACCAGGATTTGTTTGCGTGTATCCACACCTGCATAAAAGGTCCGCACCAGCGTTAGAATCGAACCCTGGTCCTTTTAAAGTGGACCAAAGAATCAGGTCTAAATATACCCTTAGTTAGGGTTTGCTCAGGAACAAGTATGGGCTCTATTAAAATTAGATAATTACATGCCTTGTCACATCGCAGTAAGGCCAAAGTGTACGAGTCACACTTTGGCCTCAAAGCGCACGACCACAGTTATTATCATTTTTTATGGTTTGGTTTATCCCGCTAAGATTTACAACCCTGACTGCTCCATGCAGGCTTCCGTACAAAAAGTCCGGCTGTAAAACTATTGATACTTCTTTTAAATGCATCAATGACATGTTGAGAGGTCAATGAATGGGACGCGGTGTCGATCAGCTGACACGTGTGGAGAAGATTTACAGAAAGTTCAGTCGTGCTGTTTCTTAGCAGTTAGCACAATCCATAGGGCAAATATTTACATTAGCTCCTGAACTAACACACCACTTGGACTCTCTAATTGATATCATTAAAGAAAAAGGTGGCTATGCCTCCCTGTGTGCTTGAGCTGCCGGGAAAGCAGTTACTTTTTCCACCTCCCCTCCGCAAAACTATTCCTTTTAGCTTCCCATCTCATTTCTTTCCAGTCATGCAACATTAAGGGCCACTTTTAAAAATCAGTAGCTTGATGTTCATTCTCACGGAAATAGGACATAGTCGTCAAGAGGTGTGCCAGGAACAACACTGCCGATGTATCTGTGATATTGTCTTAACCACCCGCGAATATCGCTGTTCTGCGAGCTCAGCACTTGTCATCAACGTGAAGTACTGTTGTGACGGACCTTTTAAATGAAGTCAATTACATTGCATCTATGCACAAGATGCTAATGGTACATTCTTTGCATAAGCTTGTTTATGTGTTACAGAAAGTGATGTCTCAACAGCAAGGCGAGATTTGCCCTGGCACCAAAATGAAGTTGTGCCCGTTTTTACACTGAGTGCACGGGCACCAGTCTGCCGAAATAAGGTCCCAAGGCTCTTTTTTCCTGACTGGAATGTTCTGCTCAATAGGACACGGTCATAGGTAGAGGAGTTGATAATGTTATGAAATTCTTCCACCCCTTTATAAACAATGTATGGAGTAAAAAACATGTAAAAAAAACAACAACAAAATAACATGTATTTTTATGAAGAATACAAAAGATGTCACACAGAGTTTATACCAAATTATGTTTTGAAAAAAATGACTAGAATAACTACCGTATTTTCCGGACTATAAGGCGCACCTAAAAACCTAAAATATTCTCAAAAGCCGACAGTGCGCCTTATTGTCCGGTGCGCCTTATATATGGACCAAATTCCTAAATTGAAACTGGCCCGAAGCATTGTGTTATGAAATCAATCACAAGTGACCCGTTGAAGACTATGAATCATAAATCAAAAAGACTATGGAAGATTATTTTGTGATTATAAAGTAATATGTTGCGTCTGAAGTTGAAATAAACAAGATAAAATGGAGAATGATTTGATTTGGATTAAAAATCTGACATGATGCATTAATGGTGCGCTTTATAGTCCGATGCGCCTTATAGTATAAGGACAAAGTTTTAAAATGGGCCACTCGTTGAAGGTGCGCCTTATAGTCCGGTGCGCCTTATAGTTCTGAAAATACGGTAGTAATAATAATAATCACACATCAACCAACTCACTTTAACCAGTGTTTTATTTCTACACAATAAATGACAGCAAAAAAAATCAACATGATACTCATCTTTATGACTCTTCCTTATGAAAATATAGTACAGTTCCGACATGTTTTTGCCATGTACCAAAGCACCAAAAAAATTGAGATAATTGCAACTGTGAAGAAAGCAAGGACAAACATCCACGGAAAACATAAAAAGTCCAACTCGTTGTATATGTGCCTGAAAAAGTGCATACTGTAAGAAAGAAACCAAAGAGCGAGGGAGCCATCAGAGAGACATCCGATGGCCTCCTTTACAGTGTCGGTGGAGACCCCAAGGCATATCTGACTCATACAGTCCAAAGTGAGGGCAAAGAAACTGTTAAAAGTTACTGGCTGGTGCCTGAACCAAAGATTTAAATGCATAATAATAATAAAAAAAAAAGCAACAGAGTTGCTACTGAGGTTCCATTTCAACCCAGAAGTGATCATTCGGGTTCCATTCATTTGGACGACAAATAAATACGACTCACTGGATATAATTCATGGTCTAGAAAGCTGACAACAGTACTTCCACAGAGCCATTATGGACAAATAAATGCTAACTGCAAGTGGGCGTGGCAAAGCATCTTGTTTGTTTTTTTACTATGATTTTTTTCTCACTGTATTTTGCGCGCGATACTTTGACACAATATACAACATCTTTTGTATTATAGGATAAAAATCCATCCAAGAGCTACTCCCGAACAGTTAGTACATTGTTTTTGCAAATACAATCATCAATATTTACATCTTAAAATATATTTGTTGCGCAATCGGGTACGAAACATTGCAGTAATACCACTAGATATCCACGTAATATGCAAATACACTTATTTTTCTATATATGTATATTTCTTAAAATAAAAATAAACAAAAGGACAAGTCACCTTTATTGAGGGAGACAAAAAGTGGACTAAGTCTAGAACCAGAGGCCTGTGAGAGGTAATTCTTCATGTGTTACAATACACAAAGAAAAATGTCTTCAACAAGATGGCACATCAGTATTTTATGATCGGAGAGGCTTCAAACAGTCCTCGACTTCTTTGTCTTAGTTAACCATTTTTGGGCATGCAAAAAAAAAAAAAAAAAAACGGGTGTTAAATTAGAAACAAAGTGGCAACTGTTGGTATAAATGGAGTGATATCAAAGCCTGTCAGGGGAGCGAGCACGACTCCAAACATATTAGTGTATGTGATAAGCCAGGCGCTTGGCCAAGAAGAAGTGTGTTCCTTCAGCTTGCACTTCAAACGCCTCTTTAAGCTGCCCAAACTCCCTCTCTCCTTTTTTACGCAGGGCCTCGCTCCACACTGGCCGCCCTGTGCCGCCTGAGCTGACAGTGACAGATGAGGCAGTGTGTCAAAGGAGTAGGAGGCGGGCGGGGCAGGGGCCCGAGCAGGGGGCAGGGGGTGTCCAACCTGGTGGAAGGGGGGATGGAGAAAATCTGACTCACTTGCCCCCGTGGCTTACGTGTCGCTTTGCCAGTCAAGCGCTGGCCGCCACCGCCGCCGTGGGGGCATCGGGGTCCGGCCCCTGTGAGTACACATTTTCACACCTGGCCAAATAGCTGCCCAGGCCAGGAAAAGCAGCCCACCCATTCCCTCCACCACACCTTTTTATCAGCATCCAAGAACACCCTGCACCCTGCACCACACTCTCAGAAAAAAATGGACTTCATCCTACCAATCAGGGGTACCCTCACAAGTGTTCGCCTCTTATGATCATAGGTCATAGTTACCTTTTTGAAAACCCACAATTACAAAAAAAATCAGGTTTATTCTTCTGTCCGTATGTTTTCTATCATTGTAAATATTCAGATTCACCCATAAAACAAACAGGATTTATTTTTTTAAACTTAAAATAGGTACTTTGGAGTCTCATAAATGTACCTAATTTTTAACATTGTAGTTGTTATAACACTACATACATGAATTTATTTCCCCAAAAGCAAACAAGAGAGTTAAAAAATAATTACATTCTGTAATTTAAATCTGTAACATATTACATGTGTGAAGCGAGCACTATTTCTTTTCGAACGTTTAAGGGTTAAAGAAAAAAAAAGTGTGTGAGGGCAGAGGGGGTTGCCTGATTACAATAATAATGATGGATGAACAATGTCAAAAATAACTTACATGGACATTAAATATAACTTAAAAAAGTATAACACTCTCAATAAATAGTTCTACTATGTACACCATCGGTATGAGAAGCCAAAAGAAAAAAAAAAGATCAATAAAATAATATATATCTATATATTGAAGCAGCAAACATTACAGGCATGAGGTACAGTGAGGGATCCTGTGATGACGACAGTTTCGAGGTGATGTTCCTTCTTTGCGTGAATCGCTCGGTTGGACTATGGCTTTACAAGATTACCTCCTTCTCCAAAAGAAAATCCAGTCTTAAATCTGTAGCCTTTGGAGACAAGCGTGGATTTTTTTGGATACAGGTCATCATGAGTCATAAACAACCAAATGGTCCATTCAAATAGCATAGCAGGAAGGGAGCTGAGTGGTGGATATTGAACCTGTGGTCATCAGCATGAGGAAGTGGGGCTTGTAGGTTGAGCCCCCCCACCCCACTGGTTGCAGTTGTATGTAAAACAACTGAAACCAGAGTACTAATATATATCATAACATTGTATCGTAATATCAAGATAATACATGTCTTCTGCTAAATGCAATAAGAATAACATAGCCTTACAATCATTCATAAATAATTGTGATTTCTTCATTTAGGTTTCCTTCTCGTTTGACTTTGAGTTTCTTGGTGAAAAAATAAACAGCTTGGAAAAAAGAAAATCAAATGTCCAGTTGAGTTAGTTGTGATTTGTTGAAATATTAGTAAATGCACAGTACAACCTCCAACATCGATGAAACCAAAATGTTGGGAAATATCACTAGACTTAATGGAGAAGGTGAGTCAACTTTTTTTGGGGGGCGATTTGGGTGTGTTTTAGATTTAGGCTCAGGGGGGCGTATTAAAAGTATAAAAATTGGTTAAGCAGTGATTTTTATTAATTTATTATATCTGTCGTGCCACCGCAGGAGCAGGATGACACAATATGGCAAAGAGCCAAAAAATGGAACTTACTGCAGTTTAAGACAGTAATGTCTTCAAAATGATTGCTCAGCACAATGTGATGGACCTTGGAGGTTCTATGGAATATACACTGGGGCGGATTTAAAACCTTTCGATATATCTGATGCTCTTGTTCGCAATAAGCAAAGCAAGTTTGGGAAAAGGTCATCTTAAAGCAACACATGGGGGGCAAAAGGACCAAATATTTGTCTTGGAACATCATTTGGACGATAGCAGCTTCTACATATGTTTTTTTTGAAAGACCTTTTTTTTTTTTTACATGGCAACTTAAAAAGTGCAGTAACTGAAGTCATTATTACAAACACTAATTGAATATGACATTTGGTAGAAAAATCAAATACATGAAAAAGAAAATCTCACCCTCTATTGAGAAGTAATATTTACAATATATTTGTCGTTTCTTGTGTGTATTTTTGGTGATGAAGAATCCCTCGCAACTGTGTGTCTTAGTCACGCTGTGACCTAACCAGAGCAGCAAAACGTGGGCTGATAAGCCAAGCAGCAGCATCAGCAGCACTGTTTGTGCTTGTGTGTGCGTGTGTGTGTGTGTGTGTCATGAAAATGAAATTAATTCACCATTTCGCTAAACCTGGCCAATCACCGTGAAGAATACAGGTCGAAATTTTGGCTATATTATTGATCTCTACAACGATCCTTTTACGTTGCGGGGCAAATTGACTAGTTAACGATATAGAATATTTAAGTATAGTTTTTGGGGAGGAAAGCCTTTGCGATTTCACAATGTAATAGTTATTAATAGAATTTGTCATGAAATAAAACCAATGTTTAGTCAGATCTTTTTTGACATGTCTGGATAATTAATCACACTCTGGGTCAAAGTGACCTTGTAATATCATTACTGCTAAAAAAAAAATACCTGGAAGGTTTAAAGGTTATTGGGTCCAACTTGAAACATGTTGTTAGTCTGTTTTTTTTCATTTGCCAAACACAACGGAAATACTCAGATAAATGTAGAGTATGAAACTATGAGGTCATCCGTTGTAATCACCATCTGCAGTGTTAGCAAGGTTACCCGGGGTAATTGAAATGTCTTCTGTTTTGTTTCTTTTGAAAACTGTGACTGGGGATAATGGAAGCACCATGTTGGTTCCAAATGTTTTATAAACTGAATTAATAGGAGAGGTGGTGGAAGGGCCGTTATAGGTCTTAGCGAAAGGTGAATTTGTGGGGAAACCGTTCCGCGAGAATTAAATAACCCAAACTCTAAAACTGAAACTAAAACCAACTACTGCAAAGTGAGGTGTTTACAATGACGTTCCTTCAGTTGCAATCAATGGATAATGCTATTTTTTGGTTGCAAAGGATTCCCTGCGAACCGCAAAAAAAAGACGTAAAACGCCCGCCCCCCCCCATGAGGATACTACAATGCAAAAAATTCTATTAGCGGCAGATGCAGTAGCAGAGGCCGCATGGACGTTGTTTTCATTCCACGCTCTGAAATTTGCTGAAACAAAAACAAAACGAGACATATGGGAATATTGATTTCGCGGTGGCAGGGTAATTACTTAATAGTTTCCGTGACTGTTTGTTTATTTTATCTCAGTTATTGTGTGTGGAATCTGCGGAGTGTAAATGAGACGATCGTTCTAGGCGAGTTTGAACCTCTGATGTGCCGAAGAAGAAACACGAGTGAAGTTAAAATAGATGCAGTATGTCTGACCACTCGTGCCAAAACCTCATGTCTTCTAAACGTGTCTGAGAAACATGTGTCTTCATTTCCTTCATATTCATAATTATTGATCCAACACTCCCCCTCCCCCACACACATTTGGAATTGCTTTCATTGTGTAATTATCAAGCTAGGGCACTAAACTAGACACTGAACAAAAGGCATGCTACAGTACCTCGGCCTGTCTAGGTTTTCCATTTTTTTTTCCTGGCTATTTCATAAATGGCTGCATTTTGCTTCATGATGATGATACTGTGAGGCTACGTTCCTTATAGTTGAGGAATGACGTTTTCAGTGGCATCTTGTGAGTCCTGTCGTCTTTTCTCGATCTTTTCGTGATGCAGAGGCAGAGGGGTTGCGAGGATGGAGAGGTATGCCTGTTAAAGCAGCATGTGCAGGAAAATGGAGGACAAAGATCGAGGGGCAGTTGGGGGGGGTGTTACCGCCTTACCCACTCTGAGTGTGGTGTTGGTGCGAAGGGTCTTGAGATGTTGAACAAAACCCCCCACCCACACCCCAAAGCCCTCTTCCTTCATCGGTTTGGTCAGCCCAGGGAATGGACCTTCTCTTCCCTTCTGTTCTCTACGGCGTTGGGATCCCGACAAGAGCACTCGTTCCGTATGTTACAGGACATCGGGAATGGAATCACCTAAGCAGGAGACAGAAGTGAGAAGGAATTAGGTATTTTTTGCATGGGGTATTTCTAGCTAGACCTCTTCTTCATTTGCTTTCTGGATGGAAGGATTGATGGAAGGCTGTTACTGTCCTTTGATAACATCTTAATTGGTAGAATCGTGGGGTCAGTATCCTTCGACATGACCGGATAAAACACTGAGAATGTGCTGCCACCTTTTCTGCAAGCTTCTCTGGGGGGGCTTCAGCTGTTTGGGTAAAGAAAGTGTCCCCCTGCTCCTCAGCCAAACCAGGAACACATGTTGTCCAAGTCGTGCAAAGGCAAACAGCAGACTGAGGGCACGTCAGTGTAAAAATAAAAAAAAATAAAAAAGTGACTTATCAGCTCAATCTGTGGAGGTCTACTGTCAGCATCACTATTTCTTATTAGAGGTTAAGTGGTTGTGAACTCTTTTTGTACAATGGTTCGCAGTATGCAATGCGAACATTAAAATAAGACTAATCCAGCCTGACACACCACACAGTTTGGGGTTGTTTTTAGCTCAGGTATCAATAATGAAAGTTGACTGGCTGTTCCTTTCAGTGAATTGAAAATGTGGGATAAAATTGACTTTGTTTAGATTACAGAGCATGAAGGAGTCTGGATCACACTGGAAAAATATTGTAAAATTCAAATAAAAAAGCTGTTAAAACAAGAGTTTAGATTTATTAATTTTCCATTAAATTTTGCACATTCAAATTAGTCGGGCCTGGTCAGACTTCTTTCAGTTAATCTCTGTTAGAAAAGAAGAATATAAAGATTCCATCGGCCATTTTTGAGCCACGCAAGTTAAAGGAGACAAAGTGAGTGAGTGTTGGCACTCCCTTTAAAAGAGCGTATAAAAGAAGTTGTTTGTACATACGGCGGGGTGGACAGTGCCATGGACCCACCTAAGACAACAACGCCTGGATGGGATGATCTTTACATACAAGACCGGGGCCGGATGCATCAGAAACAGCTGTCAACAGCGTGATGTGTGTTCCTGTATGAGGCCAAGAGCTCCCAGTTTCAGTTTAGTTCATGTCTCACTTTGGTTTATCTTTCTATCCCTACTCACAACCCACCAATTCCTCACTCCACCTCACTTTCCATCCAAGGCTTATTTTCTATCCAAGGTTTACCACTCTATATATATTGAATGTTAGTGGGTGGCAAATTTGAACTGTTTTCCTTTGACCTTGACCCAAAGGGTGGCGGGGGCCAGCTGCCACATCTGGCCCTGACTTGAGAGTCTCTCTTCAGGGTGGCTGTGAAAGGCTGGCTGGCCTTGTGGGCCCAAGGCCCCATATCCCAGTGCTAGAGGGAGGCCTTGGGGTCGGGGCTGGGTGGGAGACACGCAGTAAGTGCGACATGAAAGACCTTCTGGTGGTTGTTGACCCTGTCAGAGCCTCATCCTTCCATCTCTGGTACAGGTCAAAATAACACAGTGTCCTTCTCATTTCACTTCACTCTGTGTACGTCAGCCATTGCTTGGAGTAGTGGAAGGTATGTATGGCTAGTGTCGACTGGACTGTATCAAAGGCGGCTTTAGACTCTGGTGACTGATACGCTTGGAGATTTTCAAACATGAATGCTGTTTCAAGGGCAAGGCAAGGATGTAGTGTCAAGGGCGCCAATCCAACACAAGCAAGCACACAGTCACAATAGATTTCCAGGTGTGAAGATAGTGTCCAAAAGCATTTGGAAATGGACGTCACAAACGACAAAACAAAACATGACAATCTCCATCCTGGCAGACTTAAATGGAATACGAACTATATTGATTGCCAGTCAATTACTAATCGGTCACTGGGTCACCAAACAAGATGAAGAAGATCTATGGTGCCACTTCATAGGGGAAGGGTTTATGATAACGTCAGCATACTTTTATAAGAGGGGGAGACTTATTAGGATGTAGGAATGGCAACCTTAATGCAAAAAAAATAAAAAATGCATAACTCTGTTTGGCTACATAAGTGCTAGCACTTAACATCAGCAAACTGCCAAAATCGCTAACAAACAGAGGCAAGTGTGTCCTCACTGCTGTGCAACTACCTTTGCTCAGCTGCAGAGAAACCCCCCCCAACCCTCCTTCACATTACCCCTAAGTCCTGTCCTACTTAAATGCCCTCAACCACCAGAGTTGGCATTGGAGCTAGTTATGGCGAAATGCTGTTTATTCAATTGTTGGCAATTACAGGGGATTTCAGTAGCCTGGCAAAAACATGAGAAGGTAGGAAAGTAACCCTGGATACCACCGGCAAAACACAACTACTGAATATTTTGTGCGGCTGTTGACCACAGACACCTACCAAATGCATATATTTAATACTTAAGTGAAGGCAAACATATTTTCTACATTTCAAATACATGCACCATCATCATCTTTGTCTGTCATTTTAGATGTATGAAGTTGTTTAATCATCTGCAGCTGAGAGCAGGAGCAAACGCGGGGTGGTCAGTGCTGGCAATGGCGGACCATCAGCTTGGACACAAACATCAGTCATGACACTTTACAAATCGCGTATTGAGAGTTCCTGCGTCAGACGGAGAGCTGTAAACAGCGTTGAGAGACTGGGAGGCAACTCAAGAGCCGACCACCAAAGCAGACAGAAAAACATATAGTCTCATTTAGCAAAAGTTGTTTTAGAGGGGCCAAGCCATATAACTATATAATTGCTGCCCTCTCCATATTGCTTCAAGCTTCCAAGAGAGGAATTTCTTCCAAAATTGGGATGTGAAGGAGGGGAGGGGGGCAGGCAACCCTCAAAAGGCATTACTCCATACGCTTGCCGACTCTCATCCTCTCCAAATCCGACTGACAGCTTGCAACTATTAACGCTAGATCCAGAGGTGACCTTACACGCAGCTAGACCTTGCACCCTCAAAGCTCCTGGGGGTGGAATAATACATAACAAGTCATCCCGAACTCAAAGGGGGAGTCAGCCATTGTAATCCAATACATGTTTTGGCAAATCCAAGAATATTTCCTCATGATCTTTTAGCTGTCTATACTGAATGTGCGCTAAGAACAAAAAAAGTACAAATTAAAAAATAAATCAAACAAAGTGGCTTGGACGAAGCTACACAGCAGTTCTCCAGCCAATCGCTTCATGGGGGCGTTCGAGTTCTTGTAATGCTTCTGCTGGCGACTCGCCTTCTTCCATGAACGTCCCTGAAAAATTTGCCTCTGAGCGAAAAATCAAATGTAGATCAGCATACATTACATGGGCTTCTTGGTATATTCATCAAAATATTTGACTTGGCAGACTCAGTATTTCATTCAGCTGGCGCTGTCTCCCTTTTTGATGTTATGACACAATGAAGGTGCACTTTGAGCCACTGGCTTGGTTCTGCCTGAAAACATCTTCATAATACTTGTTTGCAATGGTTTGTTTTGGATTTTAAATGAAGCGTACTAAGCTTTAAACTGGTCTTGACCTGACATTTAGCAGTACGGTATAACCCCCGTCGCACTCGGATTGCAAGAGGAAGCAAGGTCTTAGCGAGAGCTGAGCAAACAGCTAAAGGCTATGGTTCAGAGACTGCAGCCTGTGCTTCGAGCAACTATTTAACAATGTACTTTTGTAAAATCAACTAAGAAAACAAACATGGAATACCCCTGTCTACTCCCGTATAAAATATATAATCTTTCCAATATTCGCAACAACATATTGTTGAATTTTCTAGATTTCTGGAGAAGGAACAGAGGTGATCACTGTGTTTTCCAAACTTCCCTTGAAATGGAATCCATTGCTCAAAACGCCGTCACTTAGAAAAGCGCTGCTTGTGATTACGGCTTATGTCTGCACGGCTAAAACGAACCGTGAAAATGGACAGGAAGCATTCTGGAGATGTTCAACTGTACAATCAGAAAAACGCACGATGTTCCTTGTACATCCTAATTCACTCGAAGCAATAAAGAGGCTTCCAAGTCAGACACAGTGAAATATCCAGGGAGACGCATAGACCTCTGTATAAATGTAGCCAGACATACAGATGGATATGCCAGGAGTACAACTACAGACCCTTGCCAAAGGCAGGAGAGGCCAAACCAGAGAAGCAGATGTTGCAGCGCAGAAGCTAAACTACACTTCCAATCATGCCATTTGCCAACGACTGCTAAGTGTGATCCAGACAAAGCCCGTTTGGTACACTGAAGAGTGCTGCTGCTACCACAGGACCCGAGCGCTTTGCCGTATGCAGCCGACCGCAAAAACGTTAACAACTGCCTAAATGTCGAGAAAGTGTTTATGAATGTGGGGAATAACATGGAATGCAACGGAATGTTCACAGGTCTGACTGCTACAACCGCAACTAACATGGACATATGTTCGGGATTATTGACCGTTTCTAAGATTCACTTTTGGTACAGTGGTACTGGGTCATTCATTTGATGTACCATGGAGGAGTAAGGAGAAAAAATACCAAATATCCAAGCAACTTTTGCGGATGTGCTTCAGTGTCATAAGATTCAGAGATGATTGTCAGGAGCCCAGCGAATGATTAATTAAGTGTTGCTTTGGTTAAGTCATGGAGGCCAATTTTAATAGGCTGCCAATGGAACGAATGTGGTTGAATTTGGAGGTAGCCTATCAATGTAATTCTACTTTTTTTTTTTCACCCCACTGGTCATCAATGAACACGCTGCTTACAAGCGAGGCAACTCAACAGGCAGACTTCATTGTTTGACATAATAGAACTTAGTGTGCAATGTTCTGTTTCTGTTCTCAAAGGTTTGCATAATAGCCAATCAAAAACAACAACGAAGAAAAGATGATTACTCAATAGTACAGTGGCTGTAATAGTGTCTTGGATTCATCTGCGTGTTACACCGTGTCTCGCTGTTATGATGTCACACAATTTACGTAGCTGGTAGCTGACGAGACTAGCGTCATCTCGCCTACACACCCTGCGGTGGAAACAAGTTGAGGTCAGGATTTACCGTTCCAAGCCATACCCAGGGGATGGAAAGTGAACTTTTGTTGCAGACAGGGTATGAACTCAGAGGCTTCTTAAAGTGCCAGTATGGTATTGATAATGAGTTTTGGCAACCATCAATAAGGCAAAATGACTCCAGAGGGAGTCCAGGACGAGGATTTATGGGCATAATAGTTCTCATTTAACATATTGCCTCCAATATATTTTTCTTTCAAAAGTACTTTATATTATTTATGGTGGTAAAGGCTTGCCAATGGTAACATGTAATCTAGAAAAAAAAAAAGGAAACCGAGTTCATGTGCCGTACAATGGTGCGTCTAACCTTCTTGGTCTTGACAGTGGATTGGCAGCAGTCTCCTCCATCGTAGTTACAGAAGGCTCGGTTGTTTACTGCATCACAGTAGTTGTCTCCCATGAATGGCTGTGTTCAAAAAACGCACAGCAACAGTCATCTTCAGTCGTATCATATTGATATGGTTGTGTTAATTGTAGTTTCTCATGAGCAATACATGGCCTTCTACATCCTTTATCTTTTAATGTGATCCCCCACCCCATTTTTTTTGGCCTTTGGTGGACCAGAATCGTAAATCTGACAGAGAATGCAATAAACTATTCACTACAGGAAAAAAAATAAAAATAAAATCTCCCCTACGAGGAGATTTATAGGATTGGCCCGACCCTTTCCACTTGCGTTAACAATCAGGATATCCAATTGGTCTAAAGTGCGCACATCATATAATTCTTACATACAATGGAGGGGAATTCCTTCACACGTGAATGCAATATTTGGAGAAGACAGATGCTGTTTGATGTCATGACCTCAGTCTGACCTACAAATAAACTAAAGACTTAAAAGGCAGTAGATGACACGGTAATGACTGGCTGTCTGGATTTAAGTCAACTACACTTCACCTCTTGTAACCACTCCCAAAGGTTTTCTTCCTTGTTTACAAAGCCTTGACGAGTCCACCGATGTTCAAGAGATTTTATTGTGAACTTCAAATCATGACAGACAAATGTATTCAATAAGAGGGAAAGGGGCAGACGTGCTTATTCAATTTTATTTGACAACCATTTAAACTATATTAAATCCTGATATATGTATATTTAGTTCCGTTCAAGCTCTTTCAAAACAATGTTTACCTGTTTTGTCTGACTTTGTCTCAATTTATTAGAAAATGAATTAATGCAGGTATGCTTTACTAGATTTTTTTTCTAGCATATCAGGTCTTTAGAGCACATCAGGTTATTATAGTAATAATGATCATCCACGACCACATTTTTTAAATAAAATAAATAAATACAATATTGTCTTACCTCACATCCTTTCAAGCAGTGGAGCAATTCTGGGTGTGGATACCACTTCAGTCCCATTGTACAGACTATACTCTGTTAGATACATTGTGAAGAAAGGTATATAATCAATTAAGGTGTTAAGATTAAAGAACAAACAAAAACAGTCAATGTCGACTCATCAAGACACGTGTGGAATCCTTTCCCACTATGCTTGTACTTAAAATGCAGCTCATGGGAGGTGTGTGTGGAATGTCAATCTTTTAGCATTAATTCCATGGCAGACAGTAAAATGTCATATCCAAAGTTAATTTGTGTGAACTTGTGTGTGCGTATGTGTGTAAGAATGAGAATTCAACCGTCGTCGTCCACATAAATAACTCAGCTCTCACAGATAGAGTACAAAAAAGAGGTGCCTTGGAATGTCTGTGATTATCTTTACTAGGCCACCATATGAATCAATCAGAAAATCAATGGTTTCATGCATTCCAGTACACACTGGAAATTGTGGCATCTGTAAAGCTGAGGTACACAGTCCGGTTTCATTATAAGTACTGTAACACAAATTGTCAGATACTTTTGTAAAGGCCATGATACTGTTTACTTGATCACGTGCTGCTGTTTTGGTTAGCAACTCATTTTTCACAATCTAAGTAAAATATTTATGTCTACTAGAGGGAGGCATTTACTCATATTAATGTGTATGGTGTCTATTCGAGGAATAATGAATGGTATGATAAAATAAAGAGGCGACTTTTGCCCTACATGCCTCACACTCTGCAGTTGCGTGACTCAAAGCTCTCAGCCAGAAAAATATACAAATGCAGAGAATCACAAATGATTCCACTGGATAGCTTGCCTGCATTCTAATACGCCAGTGAAGGAAAGCACACTTGGATGTCAGTGAATTTACACTTTCATAAACCCTTCAACACCTGAACAAAAAGTTTCATTATGGAAGCTAAATACATAAAGGAAAAAGGAAAAACCATTAAGATCTCAAGTGTTGTTATAAACACACAAACTGTTCCAAATTAAACTGTGTCCTGTGTTATCCGTGCAGGTCAGACCACTATAAATCTAACATATCCCGGCGGGATAAAATAACTGCCTTACCTCAAATAACACCCCCAAATAATAACACCCCCTGTGTGCCTTTATCTAAGAGAATTGACATGGTTTTCCTTTGCGGCCGAAAACGAAGGCTATTTGTCATTTCAGCACTGTCAGCAAATCGATGCGATGGAGAAAGATGGAAGATGGAGGAGGAGGCGCGCATGGCAGAAGGCGAGGCCTACAATAGCCACGCGGCGCAAGATGGAGCACCTTAATTCATTCGGGAGCCGAAAACTTTTTGCACCTACTGTACTTTCCACTTGTTCTCGGTGCTTTAGCAATGATGTCATCCATAAACCCTGTCCCCTTCCCTCTCTCTCTCTTTCTCGCTTTCTCTCTCCCGCTCCTTTCTCCTCTCTCAGCAGGGCCGTAAATCGTGATAATCCATGATGGTTGCCTGGCTTCACCCCTCACTATGTATGTGATCCTCACTCGCTCCAAGCCTCCCGGGGCGCTGATACCACATAAAAATAGATCCCCATCTCAGCGCCACCTTAGACGACGTAATGTCATATAGAAAATGACTAATGCCACTGGAAGTCCGACAGGCTAATTTTGCTGATAAAGGGGAAGGCGGGTGCTTGGGGTGGGGGCCCGCAGAGTCGTTAGCTACACAAGGAAAGAAGGAGGAAAGATGTCTAAGTGGGTCATAGTGAGAACTGAACTACAACTGGTTTAAAGCAATTAATCATCATCACTTATTAAGGTGGACAAAGTTAACCTCTCGCGTAGGCAACGTTGAACTACATTGAATTTACATTTTGCTTCTGTGCATTAATTATTTATTCAATATAGAGATTTTGGGTAACAAACTAACTGTCTTGGGGGGGGCGTGGGAGGGTCAAGGATATCTCAGGGGTAAGTAAAACATTTTTTTTACAAACCACAAACATTTTTTAGAAAAGAGATTCATTTCTTATTCTTTTTGAGGGACGTGGAAATGCTGATTTTTTTTTTTCCAGAGAAGTAAAAAAATGGGCCAATGTCAATTATCTGGCCTGGCACCTAGTGGGTGCAAGCATATTTCAAGGGGGGGGGGGGGGACAGTGCCCTTGTGCCCCACCTCTATAGCTACGCCAGTGTCTTCTTCTGATGGTTCACCGAACTTTGTGTCCAATGGCAAAACTGTTGTTTTAGGGTTAAGATATATAATACAGATACACGCACTTCATTGACTTTAGGGAAACTGACTGTATGTCAAAGTAATAGTTAATAAATCATCTTCCCGCTAAAGTAACAATGTCAATGCTGAGCTTTGGCTCCCTCACTCAACCTTCTGGCATATGACCGCTATCTCTTTACAGGTTTACTTGTATGCAATCCATTGCGGTGCCCTCCAACAGCACAGGCTCAATTTACCACTGAGCACAAATCATATCAATTACGTACACCCATGAAAAACAGATTATTTCATGTCCTCGTGGCCCAGCCCACTGCTGACTCAGCGTGAATCTGAAAGCATACAAAATGGGTTGTAGGAGGGAAAGCACACCAACACATAAATAGTGTGATTCTTTCGACATCAGTGTCCCCTCATCTTTCCCTATCAAAAACTAAACAAAGCAATGCTGGGATAGGCTCCAGCATGCCCACGACCCCCATAGGGACAAGCGGTATAGAAAATGGATGGATGGATGGATCATCATTAAATGTGATACTACTCTTATACCATACAGCACGGGTTTCAAACTTGCCGCCCTGGGGCAATTTGTGGCTCACAGGATGATATTTTGCGGCCCCCAACTTGACATCAAAGTTTAACGCTAGTGGGGCCCCAACCTTTTTTGATATTGCCCTGAGCTTTTTGTAGCCCATAGCTCAGGCTCATGACAGCGTTTGGTGAAATGCAATTCCAAAGTGTCAACAAGTGGCATGAAAAGATATTCTTTCACCCAGTCCTAGTCATGACTATAAAACCTAACGTGAAGAAAATATCAGCAACAAGAACAGCCAATTTCAAGAAAAATAGGAGCTGGACCGTTTTATTTTATTTATTTTATTTTCCCCCTCACATTTCTTCAATGTACGGAGAAAGTTGCAATGCTCAAGAAATCAGATGTCATTATTCAACAAGACATGTTGCGGAATACGCTATGGGGGACAGGGTCATCAATCTTGTTTTTGTTCTGAGGGGCCGTTAATTTTCTGAACTGTTATAAATAAATGTTGAGAAGACTGGATTAGTTGTACTTTTTGAACCCTTTTTTGTGGAATACTTGATGTGGCCCAGAGACACCCAGATCCACATATAAGTTGGGACCGTTTCTGTAAACTATTGAGATGACTGTGAGGGTTAGGTTAGGTTAGGTTAGGTTAGGTTAGGTTAGGTTAGGTTAGGTTAGGTTAGGTTAGGTTAGGTTAGGTTAGGTTAGGATGAATGCAAAATGCTTAACCCTAACATTCACCCCAACTCTAACCCTATATATAGTAAATTTAATTTTTTATGTGAAGACTAAACATGAATGTTACGCCTAACTTCTAACTCTTAACGCTAGACATATTTGTAATCCTTAACCCAACCCAAACCTTAAACCTTTCCTGCTCAACATAATGTCTATAACATTATTTGACTCAATTTCTGTAATTTATTCCAGTATGACACACACACAAAAATTGAACGTTTGCACAGGTGTGACTTGTCTGCATATCCCAAAAATAGCAGTCAGCTCAAGCACTATAACCACTATGCTAGACGGTAACACCATGTTCTGAAAAATGTCTGAGGGGTTGCCATGTTTCAAATCAAAACATTTGGTCACGGCGGAAGATAAAAGGCAGGCACACGTGGGCCTTTTTCGAATTGCGACCGATGGAGCAAGGATATCGACACCAGGCGGCAAATTCCTTAAAGGAGAGTTGTGGATCACAGGGCTTTGTCAAGTGCGTCTGTCACAACGATGAAGTGGACACACTCCTCCAACGTACCTTGACCTTGTGCGGGTTCCTCCAGTGCTCCTTGAGTACACCCTCTGCCGTCATGTTGCTAGGGAGGATCACCACGTCGTTGTTGCTCTCCCTGCACGACAGCTCACACTCCTCGCCTGCACGTGACGGGAAATCCAGACAAAAAAAATCCAACATTTTAGCAATGGGCATTTGATGATGTTGATGACAGCACCTCTGCTGGTTACAACCAAGTAGTGCACTCATCTTTGTCTAAATTGCTTCATGACTCCATTAATCAACAATCAAGTCAACTGAATCAGTTAATTAGTACGACCACTCCAAGTGGTTGTTTTCAGCTAATTACTTTCATCCTAGCTTATTAGCAGAACACCACAAAAACACTTTCGGTTGGCTGATGCTAACCCTACCACAAACGTAATTTATAATGCAGATTCAAGTAATGATATAAGTCCCTTGGAGATTGTGAGAAACAGTGATGCGAGCAAAAAAGTCGACATGATTAATAAAGAAAGCTGATCTCTGAGTGCATACCCACCTATGCCATGACCTCGCCTGCATGAGTACTGAAGGCTGTAATGCAGGTTTTGAGGTAAGGAACACTGGCCTTTGATATTGGGGCAGAGGCGGAAGGACCCCGTCCAGTTGCCGTCCTTCCTACAGCGGATGGCGTTGGAGCTCGCGCCCTGCAAAAACAACACGGACACGCTCAACCGACTGGCAGGACGAGGACATTACGCGAGGACATTATGCTGGCATCTCGTTGCAAAAGCAGGGAAATACAATCCAACTTTTATCAGGCATCCAAGCCACGAGGCCTGAGAGGCCGAGCAGATTAAGAGGTGTATACATTTCAGAATTCCAAGGCAAGCAGTGTTGTTGTTGTGGAAATCAATATCCTTCTGAATAGAGCAGCATCAAACTAAGGGGTGCTACGGGAGTCGACTAACCTGAAAACAATGTAAGGACTACCCGATAAAAGATGGCAGGTACTATGGGGGCAAGTCGGTTTCATTAAATATCTATACTAGGAACTTATCAGAGAACTGCTTATAGCATGTGTTTAGTTGACAATATTGTCTGTTTTACACAATACGGACAAAAGATTAAAGCTCTCAGGTTCTTCTACGGTGCTCTAAGCACTGAGGCACAAATTAGGATCTCTCTTAAACTGTGCCTCCAAATGTCTTTAAATTAAGACTCGTGGGGGGGTATTAAGCCGATTAAGTTAAATTTATGGTGTTACTAATATAGATATATCATAACTCTAATAATAATTATTATCCTAATTATTTAGGAAGCTAACTAATATGATACCAGTTTGCATTTAGGATATTTTTACTCATTTTTAAATTACAAATGTTTTCATTTTTCTTATTTCCAATTCATTGTAATCAATGAAAAATCGATTAGAAAAAGTAATTAATATACCGTAGTATTTTTATTTTTTTAAAATAATCTACCCATCCATGAGCTAATTATCTACCCGTCCATGTATTTATTTTAGTTCATCGATTTATCTCTTTTTGCATAAAGCCTTCAAAGTACAAAACACTCAAAAAGAGGACTGAAATCCAAGACAAAGGCAATGTTTTGTTGCTCTACAAATGACACATGATAGACACACACACAAAAAGCGCAATAAAGAATAGAAAGAGAGGCAAGAGATGGACAGACCTGCTTGCATGGAGCGTGCAGCAGCCTCACCGTGTGGGCGGAGCCTCCAGTGACGGCATTAGCGCTATTACCGGCCGGGTCAGAGCAGTTAAGTCGGCAAACGCTGTCGAAGCGGAAGCCGTCGGTGCAGTGGTAGGAACCATGGAAGATTGGTGGCGGGGGGTCGCAAGTCACCGGTTCGCACGCCCCCTCCAGCCAACTTCCGTCTTCGGTGCACTGACGTTTAAACGCTCGCCTGTAAAAAATGTAAATTATGATGAGGAAATTTGAGAACGTTTCAAATAATCTGTTTCTATTCACTACAATTCTGTTTGTGGGGACAAAATATTCGTTCATCAATGACCATTTGCTTCTTTACCTCTTGGGTTTATTGGTCACATGATAGCCCGGCCTGCATTTGTACTTGCACAGTGTTCCCACTTTGAGGCCCGTCTCATTGCAGCGTTTAGTCTGCAGCACGGCGTTGGGCACGGGCGGAGGAGCAGGGCAGCGAAGCTCGCAGAGAGCTTCCGGGAAGGACCATAGACCATCCTCCAAGCAGGTCAGCGTGTTGTTGGTACCTGATAAACAGACGAAAACGTAGATTGAAGGACCAGTCATGAGATGTTCAGTTGCCTGTAAAAGTCGTGTCATCTTGCTTTGTATCTCTCCCACTAGACTCTGAAAAATGCAGAACTTACCAGGATCCTAATGCGCATTAAAAATTAAAAATGAAAACAATGTAAGAGAAGACACGAGCCTCATCTGTTTGCTTGTCTGACACTCCCAAGATTGCACTTAAGTTTATGCCATCTTTCCCAAGCAAACCTCGCCAAAGGTATTTTAAGGGCAGGCTGAAAAAAACGACGAGGCCACTCACCTACAAGCTGGGCGGGTTCGCGACACTGGAAAGTGCTCTTCTTGCCATAGGTGGTTCCCTCGGGGAAGTTGAAATTGGCCGGATGAACGTGATATTTGTCAGGCAGACCGCAGTCGACTGGCTCGCATGACACCTGTTTGTTCCATTTGCCGTTTGCGCAGGTTATGGTCACCAAAGAGTCAGACTGCAAAGGGGCACAGGGTATCGTTTCAAAAGTTGTTCGACTAGTTTCTTTGTACAGAAATATCTTATGCTTCCCAATTTTCAGAAGAGTATCATTTGGTAGTAGTACGCATGTATATGGTAAATGTACAATGTAAACAGACTTGCTCGTTGATGATAGTGAATCGCTGTCCGATATATGCTTTTATAAGCATGTCGCCTAACAAAATTCGATTGAGCTTCGCTTATGGCATGTCGGTAAGCCGCACTGGCCACTCAGCAGTTCAAGTAACCAACAGGACATTTGCAAGTTGCACCATTCAGACAACTGATATCCCACAAGTGCACCTAACACCTCAGCGCTAACACAATGCAGGCTGACCTAGGTAGCAGTGTGTCAATTTCTGGGAAGCACTCACACACAAACACACACATCGGTTTTGGTGCCTCAATTTCTTTTGACAGACAGCCCATATTTTTTTTTTGTCTGGTGGATAGAAATACAAATATGATGGCACAATGACACACACACAGATTTGACCTACCAAGCTAATGCCCTTAGCTTAGCGGCATGATTTATTGATTGACAGCTGACTGATATCCATAAATCTAAATCCCGCCAGTCTGGGATTCTCAAGCAAAAAAACGACGTCAGACCTTCAAGTTGACTGATTGCACTGAGAGCGATTGGGGACTCGAAGGCTGGTGAAATGCAAGAGGACACAACGGAACACAAAGGAGCCAGACAAGCATTTATAAAACTTGCACTATTATACAAATGTTTGGCAGCAGGCGCATGCACGCATAGGGTTGGTGTTCATACACTGAAGCTGTGTGAACGAAAAATGAGGGGGAGGGATAAACAACAGTTATAAAATTTCTCCAAATCGAAATTTCTGATTGGCTTGATACCCTACTAGAAATAGTTCTGATTCCTTTATATTAGTTGGCTTGTGGTATTCTATTGAGAGGGATGAGAGCAAAATGCCGAGCGCCGTCCAAACCTCAAGTGTTTTCATCCTTTCCTATTAACTCACAACATGTTACACAACGGGAATGCTTAGATTTATAACCACGCCAACAAATCTCGCAACAAAGCTGGGAACCTTTTATCATTTTGACATCCATCGCCGACTCAGACTAAATAAAGGAAAATCTGTGTTTTTAACATAAATTTCTCCACTTTTTGTTTTCCCCTTTAAAGAGTGTCCAAATATAAACGTCATTCAATTGAGCAGACTTTTCTTTTCCAACAGAAACCCCTTATTTCTCTGCAGTCATTAATTTTTGATCTTTCATCTGGATCCCAGCATATGACACTGCATAACAGTATCAGGTTCACCCCAAATAAATAAACTCCCGAATGCTTAGAACGCAACACATGCGTCCCATGTGAGTGAGGCCGCCGTAAAAGCGTTGTCATTAATCCCCTGGGAGCTAATATGATTACAAAGAGTACGCATGCAAGGTTCTCCAAACGCAAAGGAAAGCCATCCGATGACAATATTGAGTGCTGTTAAAGGTCTGTGGTAGGCTGCTATAGGGCACGTAAGGCTGCGAGTGCCGCTGTGCGTGTAAATTTGTGGGAAGTTTCCCTCCTTTAAAAACTTTACAGCTGACTCGCGCTCCTCCAGTAGCCACTTTAACAACCTTTGGCCACTCTGCCTAATTCAAGCCAGGCAGCCTATTAGACGCAAGAACCAACAGAAGGACGACATTTTCATTCGAGCCAGAACTTTTCCTTAAGCGGCACACAAACACATGAGCACATGTGAAAAGTATGGCTGCGGCCTATATACTGCACTTGTATTTTATAATACGTTATAATAATGGCGCTATATAGAAGTACCACATTTGGAATGGTTTGGTGGAAACAACCTATATGTCATTATCCTGTTCATTATGTTGATGATTTGACGCACTAAAACAGCAAAGGAAACACATTTTCAGTATAAATTTGGACACGCATAGATTTGAAGCTTGTATTGTACAATAAAAAGGACTCCCGCTGGTATTTTGGCTGAGGTTGACTTGATGTCTCGCCAACCGCTGTTGTGAAGAAAAAAAAAAAAAAAGATTTGTGTGCAGAAAAACCAGTAACATCAGAGAGTCTTTGAGCGACAAAACCCAGTAAGGATTTTGACTCTGGCAACAATATAAGCTCTCATTGTAACCTAATGAATGAGAGAAGGAACCAGAACCACTGAAGGATTTAAGCACATAATAACCTTTTGGGGTTATAAAATCCGCAAACATGGTGCAGACAGATATTTTAGCTGGAAGCAACTGTATATCTAAAACGAAGAACACAAATGTGTTGCTCTGCGGCGGTACCGCAACAAGCTCCAATTTTCGAAATTAATTTCCGAATAAAATTATTTGGAATGAATCGGTCTAAAACCCCGAATAGCTGTACAGGGAATATTTTTGAAATTCGATACAAGTTCAAGCAAAGATTCAAACATACTTCTGAAATTAATTAGAGTGAGTGTTGCTGCGTCAAATTTAAAGCTATTTTTGTGCGAAGGTTTTTAGTTTGACTTACAAGCTTTGAAAAAATGAAGCCCAAAAACTGTCACTGGAAAGAGGTAAATAGTGATGACAGAGCTGAGGTATTTAAGTTTGCCAGAGTTGCATTTTTTAATTAGCAAGATCCAATTTGGCCAGAACTTTGATGAGGGTCAAAGTGTTTGGAATCTATTGAGGTGGGACGATTAGAAAGAGAGCAGAAGCCCCTCAGCTGTCCAGAGTTTTGGTAGTTGCAGATACTAGTTTTTAAGATATATTTTCTGTTATTTAGCAAGTTAGCTATAGATGCTTATATGTTATCTTATGCAAAGACATTTTAATTAACTCAAAGGTATCTGCAATTAGCAGTAGAAGACAAAAAGCAGTAGAAGACATCTTCAGATGAAATGACTGACTTCCTACTTCAAATGCCCTTTCACTAAAATAATGTCAGCGTCTAATACGCATTAATTCCGTACTGAAGGTAATGGCCTCTGGGACATTCCACGGTATTTGTCTGAACGGAGCCTATAGTGGCCCCCTCCTCGCACGGCCACACACATTTACAGGTCACACGTTGACACCATGCACCACCGCCTTAAAGAGACTTAAGAGGGTCTTCTGGTCACACTCTAAATCTAATATGTAGTCGGGCTGACTTGATCACATACAGTACGGCCGTAATTCAGCTCGCCGAGCACTTTCAAGTTGCCGTGTTGTATTACGACAAGCCAGTAGAGCCCGAAAGGGATGTCTATATGAGAAACCGTGGCTATTATTCAGTTGTGGTGCCAGTACTCAGTGTTCTCTGACCACTTGAAAGCGATTCAAATGGAAAACAGACAGCTGCAACATTTACAACTTAAATGTACGGATGGGGGGGAAAGAAAATATCCAGAGAAAAAGGTGTTCCTGGATCTTTTTTTTTTTAGTGTGACAAAGATACAATGGCTAATAGAAGAAGATAAGAAGACACTGCCTGCTAAACTTTTCAACTCGAGCAACAAGGCAACCACAATTCATTCCATGAAACACTTTTGGTTTACTTTCAAATAGAAATTTCCCATTGAAAGTAATTCTATTTTGAATAATGTGTACCAGAGTCTAAACTGTCAGCAAAGCCATGGATGGCAGGCAAAGTAACGTTTTAACATTATTGTCATATAAAATAGATATATAAATTAAAAAAAAACATATATAGTATTTCATCAGGTGGTGGTCCAGATATAGTTTCAGACATGATTTTATTGTCTGCAACATAATCCCAAACCAAACATGGCCGCTATTTGGTAGTTCTACTAAATTGCCACTACTGAGACTTTTTTTTTTTTTTTAATTCATACCGGTAACGTATCCCAAATTTTGTCCGAGATAAACGACTTTGTGAATTTGTACGGAAGGGAAAGCACTCAAATTAGCAATTTGGTCTAAGAATAATATTGACCTCAAAAAGTAAAGGGGCTTTCCTACCCCAACTGATATAATGTAAAATATTAAAAGAACAAGCGTATTTTGATCACAAATCACAAGCATATTGCTCGCCAGTTGGCGCAAGCACAAGAAACTAACAGAGCTCTCTTCAATAGAAAACAGACAATTTCACTTTGAATAAAAGCAATCTGATATTTTATCTTGTTCAACTTCTGTGTTGTTGAACTTGATTTGACTTTGCAATGGAACGACGGCTCGTGACTCAGCTCGCTTTTGAAATTGGGATGTAAGAATGGGCGTTCACAGTGACTGCCTTAAATCTCCTTCACATTTGTCTTGTTTGTCCAGTGTTTTGGCAAATGTACCCTGCTGTCCCAGGCGTAAAAAAAAAAAAAAAAAAGCCACATCCGCCCCCACTCAACCCCACCACGTTCTATAGAGTAATTATAAACATCATTCTGTCAGCACAACTATTTTGCAGCATCAGCTCTAATATCGGCGACATGTGAGCTGAGCGGAGTGATTTAGGTGCCCCCAGTGACAGGACAAGGCTCATTTGAAAATAATTTCGCAAATTTATGTTGATGTTTTTTGGCACATGGTTTTCTGTCTGCCTACTTAAAAAACATATGTAGCCAAGTTTAAGAGTCAAGAGCAACATGGCTCATCGCTGAAACGATCCAAACCCTTGAAGTGACCCCAGAGTGACTCTGACTGGGGTTGGACATTTGACAACATCATTTTCTTCATTGACTATGGGATAAATGAACGATCAATCAACAGCTTTTTTTTTGTTTTGGGGTTTTTCAGTATTTCTTAACATTTCTCATTAAATATTCCATAATACATTTTGTCTTCTTTAGACAGCAAACTGGCTGTGAGTCTCAATATCATATCAGTAGTTGTTTCTTTTAAGAACTGGGGAAATTGAGGAAAGTCATCATTTTAGAATTGATGAAAGTGTTACACATTCTGGAATATTTTCTCAAACGAATTTCCGTTTTGTTGACACTCAAACACCAATAAAAAAAATTCCAAGAGGGTTCATCCTGGTAATTTTTCACAAGTATGCCCTCAAATTGGCTTGATATGATGGTGAATGCATTTAAACAGTGTATACAACAAATATTTTATAGTTGACTTTTTTGTATTTGGGTGAAGTATGGCAATAAGATTTGAAAACTTGCCAAATTTCTAAAAATGTCACAAGGTCAGAGTTTGCCCAAACGTCTTATGTGTGATGATGAAGACTCCTACATGTATACGTGGAATAACGATGTGATTTCCTTCAAACAAATCCATCATCTGGTGCACCCACAACCCATTTTTATCTTCCTCGGTGGTCCTGCTTAACACATCTTAGTTTTTTGATTGAGGTTAGCCTTCTCTATTTAAATAACTGTACACAAAATGGGGCAAACCTTACTGTCTTTCCTGTTTGCCGCTGTCCCTCCCCTCCACTTTCCCCACATATACCTGCCCCTGCCACTCTAACAAAGCATAATTTAGCACTAAATGAATTGGCATTGATGAATAGCCACAAAGTGCAGCGTCAATCAAACCCTAATGCAATTAGCGACGCGCTCAGACTCAATGGGGAACTATTGTGTTTGTGGATGTAAATGCACCGCCACACTCCACTGGTGTAATTATTCCCATGTGGCACTTTATGCACATGTACAGTGCAGACCGGGTCACTGAGCAGAGGACACATTAGGGACAGCTATAGGACACAATACCTACTAAAGTCTGGGAAAGTCTGCTCACTTTTTTTTAATCATTATTCACGTTTGGCTATGCATAAAAGCTCAATGGACACTTTGTTATCTCATCTCGTTTCTTATTACTCTGGCTTTAACGTTAGCCATATCGGGGGATAAAGCATTTATACTGGCCTTTCCAGAATCTTGAAGCCAATTTTATGGCTTTACGGCATGGCGTCAACTCTCCTGTTTGTTTATTTACTTGTAAAAGTGCATGTATCTGCATCTGTGTGTATCTTGTTTATGCAGGGCATTGAGTGCAATTTCCCGTATGCGTGTCGGTTTCTACATGCAAGTGCCTTTTATGTGCCGACGCGGTAGCAAATCTATGCAGTTAAACAGTGGCTTCACTGTGTGTGTGTGTGCGTGTGTGTGTGAGTGTGCATGTGCACACGCATGCGTAAAGGAAGTGAGAGAGGCTGGGAGTGAAAGAGGGAGGGGAGGGGGAGCAGACACTATGCGATGATGTCATGGTCCCAGCAGAGCGACAGGCACACAAAGTGACTGTCTGAGGTGATGGCGCAGCATTCTCGGCGAGGGACTAAACAGGTATGAGGCGCTCACATGTGCAGAGAGGAGGCGCCGGGTGGACATCTCCCCAGCTCCTCAGTGCCGCACTATGTCTACCTGGATGATGTCATCCCCTTCCCCCTACCTCACCCAACCCGAGGGACTGGCTGTGGCACTGGCAGGTGACAAAAGAAGTGCAGAGGCAAGCAGAAGCTCTCTGCTGGCCACTTGTGTGCTGAAGTTTGCATCGTGTGTGGATTCACATTGGCACGCATGTATGTTCCAATATGTTCTTTTTTATGGACAGACTATGTTGTGCATCACCTGGCTCTTGATGATGTCATCATCCTGGTGGATCTGCAGAACATATCCCGAGTCGCAGGAGATGGTGCAGCGGTCGCCGTTGTAGAAATGGCGGCCGGCGTTGTTGCACTTGAGCTCTGCATTGCGGATCAAGGGCTCCTGGCAGTCGATGGCTTCGCACGAATAATGTACACAACTGCAAAGATGGTGATAGATAGAGGGGAGGGGGAAAAAAGTGAACGAATGAAATGATAAGTCACAAATGAAAGTGGGTGAAGTAACAATGTAAAATGTCAGTGACCACATCTGTCCCTCGATGACTGCTTTACATAGTGGATCGATAAACCACACAGAGACAGAAGACAGCCGTATTTGGCATATGAAGGAGGAGAAGTGAAGGCTGGGATCGACCGACACATTGTGGAGTGACATGTCGGAAGGAAGAGTGGCAGATACAAGGACTGCGTTGGCATTTCATGCTCGTGAAATGCCTGCACGCTCAAACTGACAATGTTTTTTTTTTTTTACAAGTCTACCATATAGGGGTCCACAGAGAAAGTGTGTGTGTGCGCATGTGTTGGACTGCAGAAATTTAATCTCGAGTTTTATCTCTTCATCCATTTCTGTTTTACAGCCTCTCTTGTAGCTGTAATCATTCTTATTTAAGTGCTTTTTCCCCTTCCACTGAATCACGGGCTGCCTACGTAGTATGTAGGCTACCGTATTTATATGCATCCATGCCCAATAGTTCCATCCCGCAACTGACAAGCGTAAAAATGTATTGTTCATAATGGAATTAGGCCAAATAAAATGTTTAAATATGCAAGGCAGGGCGACATGTGGCGCTATAATGATGCAATCACAGTCTGATTTAGCCTGTCAGAAGCAGCTGCCGCTCAGTTGGTTCGAATGCCGACACCCATTGTCTGCTGTCAAAGTGTCCTTGAGCAAGGCATTGAACCAGAGGTATGCATTGTAACTGCTCTCAATTGCTTTACCTTTTAAAGAAAAAAACAAATAAATAAATACTGTACATAAAGAATTTGCAAAAAATAACAAGGGAATTTCAGAACTATACTCCTGTTCAAATATAAAGGTGATGAAAAATAGTAGAGGAGTTGCAGACAATGAATTAGAGGAAATCCGGAGGTACTTTATATTCTTTGGTACTTGGAATCCTTTTGTCATAAATTTGGATTTAACCAGTCAATATTAAGCCTTGTGCATCGTATAACTCAATACTTAACTGTGGACTGGCACGAAAAAACGGAACGGGAGAACGGTGTGCACAAAGTGACGTTTAATAGCTTTTTACTGTTGTTAACGAGTGGGGGCTGATGAGGGGAGGTGGTGTGGAGGGGTAGGGATGTGGTGTTTTGGAATGTTACAGGATATGTGTGTGAACGAGGCAGCACTGGAGATGGAGCCGCACAAAAACGGGAGACCTCGGCGAAAGCTGACGTCTACGCTAACAGAATGAGAAATCTGGTCAAAATGAAGCGTCAAATTCATTTTTGACTATGATGGTTAGTTAAATCAGCACGTGTTGGTATCCATTGCAGATATAGTTCGAAATCAATTTAGTTCTGAGTCCTTTGTGGATGTTTACTCGAAACATGTGGCGCGGCAAAACCGTGAGTGTTTGTGTGTCTATATGTGTGCATCATCAGTGCGAACAGTTGCATGCGTGACAGCGGTGTGGCAATCGGCTAAACACTGCGAGTTCCTTTATACGTGCGGTCGGATGTTGTCTTTTTTTGTGGTTCAGTGACTCGTAACTCAAAAAGGTTTTGAATTCAAAATGGCACCAAATCTCCAAAAGAACGGCTTTTACTACAAAATCGCATCGGTGGTCCAATGAACAACCCAGAGGAATGACATCAACAATTGTTGGTGGTGTTGGACTTTGATTTGAAGTGGCTGGCTGCATCACATGTTGGCTTTCCACACATTCTCTCGCATGCACAAACACACACACAAACACACAGCTAACTCTGATGCTAATAAGAACAGCAGCACCTACCAAAGCTCAGAATCAGTTGGAGTTGAATAGAATCATGGAGACAATAATTACACTTATTTTATGTGAAGATGGATTTAATGATGATTAGTATTCGATGGGATTCTGACATGTGACCCTCAACCGTGTTTTGTGTGGTTTATATTCAAGTTTTAGGGTGCTACATTTTATATGTATAATTTTTCCAATTCATATTTTCTTGAATGGCAATTCTAGTTGTGTGTTTTTGTGGGGAAATCGAGACATCTGCTTTGCTAAACTTTGGGGAGTTAAACGAATCATTTCTGGTCAGAGGAGATTTGTCCGTCAGGGACGTATAAATAAACTTCCCAGTGAATACGGGCAATGTTTAGCACATTCGCGGAATTGTGTCTCAGATTGATTTGGAGTAAATGAAGCATGTCTGATTCTTCTGGTATTGCACGTCATTATTTGGCATAAACACATTATTACATTTACTAATTTTAGTCAGACTACAATTGTATCGTGAAATAAACGATGACAGCAAAGTTTGACAATATGGAATCAATTGTACGGCCTGTGGTATGTCGGCACATTTTGCTTACTCACCTTTGACCAGTGGGGTTGTAGATCTCATTACTCTGGCAGCTGCTGATGGTGATGGGGTCAAAGGACTGGAAAGAGCGCAAACCCACACCGGAGATGGCCACCAGGCGGGAGGCAAACATGACCAGGATGGCCTTGGTGTGGTAGAAGGCCACCGATAAGTCGTGGCTCACTGGAATCACCAACGGGTTTGTACGGCAGCTCAGTCGCCATTCACCTGTGAAGAAGGACCAAGAAAAATTGGGGATTTTGTTGACCAAATACAGACCAAATATTTGTACTGCACGCTGAAGAAATAGTATGTGAATGTTCTTGCCAAGACTATGGATTCCTTCTTTGGTGTCCACCAGCTGAACGGTGATGTTACATTGAGTCTGGTCGATGTAACCCGTCCCGTCAGCCGCCAGGTGTATGATCACCGCTGCCGCCACCATCGGGTGAGAAAAGTGGGCCTGAATAAGAGACGAAGACAAGCCCAGATTTCCAATGAGCCAAACTAACTGCGCTATTAAGTGTTTTTCTTCTGAGCCATATTCAGCTTGCTTATATTGCACCATAAATGTGACTGTATTATGTGGTTACATTCTTTTAGGCATTTTTCCCTCTTTTCAGCAGAATCTTAAAAGTTAATGGTTCACGAACACAGGGTGTTATAAAACCAAGATGTATGTTTAAGGTTTTAAGCATCTTTTCAGTATGTTTAAAGAAAGCAGCCACTGTAATTAGGATATGATGCGATGCTGCATCGCATGGTGCCCTGGTTTAAAATGTTAAGGTGGCAATCAAATAACACTCATCAAAACTGACAATTCATTCACTTGTTGCACCATCTTGATTGCTAACATAAAAGTCTACAACATTAGATCCAGTTGGAGACACTAATATAAAACACTAAGGATTTTTAGTTGGTTTATAACACTAAAACCTGAATGACTCAAATGTTGCATCAGTGTCAATTGATCCATTAAATCAATTAAATTACGGAAATGAATCTGGTGTTACCTTAAGCCAGAAGTTTGGGTATCCCCACCGAGACTTGCGGGCGTCGTGACACGGAAACCAGGCGTATTGAGAAACCCCATCAGAGAGATCAAACACCTTGGACTGACATGTCTGAGGAAAGACAAGAAGTAGAGGGCATAAAACATTTACTACTATTTTGACTAGTAGTTGTAGTAGACAAAGAATGTTCTAGCCATCTTCTGCCCCTTGTGCTTAACTTTATTGGTCCCCAAAGACCAGGCCCTTTTGTTTTGTTTCTATTTCAGTCAATCAACACATTGTTTTACATAAAACCAGTTTATTGCGCCTTTAAAATGTTATGCTATACCTGTCCACTACAAGGCGCTAGTGTGCTGTTGCAGTTCCAAATTTGCTGACGCTCGCTTTTCATGAAAACGAGTCAAATGGTCCACATTGTCTTGCGTGTCAATATTTACTGTCAAAGGATCGTGTAGCATAGGAAGAAAACATCATAGATTGAAGAGAAACAAAAGTGACAATGAGGAAAAAGGTGACAAGTGGACACAAAGTAAAGGATTAGCCAACACAAAGGCAACTGGAGGGCAGATAAACAAGGACGGCCCGTGTCGCCCACTGTCCTGAGCTAGTGAAATGGGACACCCGTAACCGGAGATTTTTTGCTACAGGGGCTACTGTAAGATTCTGCCACCGTGGAAAAACTGTCCTATCCACCTATCTGCCCATATTATCTGTTCCCTGAATCTGTTGACATGGCCTCTATACTTTCTGCTGATGCAGCAGAAATGAGTATTCCTATGAGAATGAAAATGCTATTTTGTGAATAGAGTCCCATGACACTGTGATGGTTTTTTTTTCAGGTCATTGCTAATTGCTGAGAATAATGTGCAGGTTACGTGTAAAGGACCTTCCATCGTCGGAATCATAAGACGAGAAAGTAACAATACACTGTGTTTGCATGACTTGCTGTAAAAGGAAGGGCACCCATCAAAAAGATAAGAAAAATCTTGGTAGCACCCCTGAACTTCAACCCCATGCTGTTCTTTGAGGCCAGTGGAACTTCAAATGGCGGTCAACTTGCAAAACAAAGCATCCTAGTGACATCAATCACACCGTTCCAGTGTAGTGTTTCACCTTCCTCCTCTCAACCAGTTTCAGTCTTCAATACTGTGTGCTTTTGTAAAGATGGCTCAATACCTTTCATCTGATCTTAAAGTCACAGGCACCATCTGTTTATATATTTCTCTCTCCATCATCCAATCCCAAAGACTCCTAAATCGGTCACTTGTCTCCCATCTGTGACGAAGCAATGGTTTTGATTCAATACATTATTTTCGAGAAGGTTTCACTTTAAGATCACTACTGTCTTTTCCAGTTATATTATACCTGTATTTCAGTCAGGCTAGTTTACTTTCAAGCTCGGTCTATATTGCACATAATTCCTGAGATAAAGCAGACACCAATGGATCTCTCACTCAAGGGCATTGTTACAGTCCATAGTAAACCAATAGTTTGAATGTCATGTCAGCAGAAGTTCACAAACTCAATTTCTATTACCAAAAACCCTTGCTATCAAAAGACAGAGTTTGCAATAAGAATACTTAGAATTTTTAGTCAATGAGACAAAAATGAAATTTGCAATGATGTTCGCAGTGACCACTGTGGATTTTGCAATCACTTATAAATGGATCATCACTGGACAAAAACATACTTCAACAACTGAGCTATTGTACCAAGATTGATCAGACATTCTTGAGAAAACCAAAATGTGTAACCAATCCCTGCGTCCACATGCCTAACTTAACCTAAGAAGCTTAATTTGATACAGTCGTGATGTAGCAAGAGCCTTCAAACACACTGCAGGGAAACATTCCTTGGACTCCGTTGAGCCATGATCAGGTATTATAATAAGACCAAAAATGTGTCCCGGTGGACAGTAAAAATGAACGTTTGTTGATGAATGCGTCGAGGGGAGGGCTACAGAACCCCGCAGACATTTATAGAAGTCTCTTTATAACAGGTTGAGTAATAAACCACATGGAAACAATTATTAATATTCCAAGGCTACTTCTACCAGTTTACCATCTGCGAAAGCCAAAGTCTGCGAGACCGGACAAACATCTGCTTAGTCATGTCACTATTATTGACAACTTTGAGACAGGTAGTCTTTGCAATGTCTTTGCCATGAGACTTTCCCTCAATAGAATAAAAATGAGAAAATGGAGGAAAATACATGCGTTGAATGAAAACCAGATGCCTTTAGCTCTATCACAGTCAAACTGTATCAATACTGACCAGTCAGCCCACCCCTAGAGGCAAACGTAACTGTCAAAGGCATTAGTAACTGTATATTTGTAGGCTGTGGTATTCAAGGCCAAGACGACTGTTCACACAAAAGTGATTGGCAGGCAAGACTACACAGTAGTTTGCATACGAGTGGTACAACACCAAAATCCGCACACGTTAATGTAACAAGGCAAAACTGGAACAAAACCTTTTGCAAAGAATATGACAACACACATATTTGCCCTCCTTCAGTCTGGCTATTAAGAAATACCGCCTGCTAGCAGACCTTTCAATTGATTGCTTGATTAAAACAGCCCTAATATCACAGCGGGAAGAGATGACAAAATGTGCTACACAGAATATTTATAGTCTCAAAGTGCCCAGAGACAAGGGGAGGAGACAGCAGATATGGATGATTTAAACTGGTATGCTCAGCGATGTATTGCACTGGCAGTTAGTGCGTAGCGATGACAAACAAGAAGCGTCACTGCTTGTGGAAAGTGGGGATGGGACACAAACGCCTTTAGCGTTACAGGAATAATAATGTGAATACTTCGAGGGAATTGTGAGCGTTGTTAAAACGCACCGTATTTTTCGGACGATAAGGCGCACCGGACTATAAGGCGCACCTTCAATGAATGGCCCATTTTAAAACTTTGTCCTTATATAAAACGCACCGGATTATAAAGAGCACCATTAATGCATCATGTCAGATTTTTAATCCAAATTAATCATTCTCCATTTTATCTTTTTTATTTCAACTTCGGACCTAACAAATGACTTTATAATCACAAAATAATGATCCATCGTCTTTTTGATTCATGATTCATAGTCTTCAGCAGGCCACTTATGATTGATTTCATGGCACAATGCTTCGGGCCAGTTTCCATTTAGGAATTTGGTCCATATATAAGGCGCACCGGACTATAAGGCGCATTGTCGGCTTTTGAGAAAATTTTAGGTTTTTAGGTGCGCCTTACAGTCCGGAAAATACGGTAATTGGAGCACTTGCTTTCTTTCCTCAAGCTAAGTTTTAGACTAATTGTATACTGATGACTTTCACACTAAAAGTATTTGCTTGTGGCTTAATATTTTACAGTATTACGCCAAAATGACTTCATTTGACAGAATTCTGGAACCGCAACCTTTATTCATTAGGAATAGGATGAACGCACTTGAGATTTCCTTACTATGAGATTATTGAAAGGAAGTGACACACACATGCTAAGGGATCCAGTCTTGAACCCTAACCTCCAGCTCTTTACGGGTGTAGCCATAGGACTACACCCTGGACTTGTCGCCAGTCAGTCGCGGTGCAATGGTGAATGGGGCATTGAGTGCGAATCAATCTTATGCCAGCTGTGTGCAAGTCAGCCATGTGAACCACCGCACTACCAACGCAATGATGAATGAATGAATGAAACAGTCAGCCAACTCTCAGCAAACATTTTATTGCCCATTTTACTACGAGTGCCTCACTTCTCCCGACACAAAGCCAGTTTCGACTGTCTTAATGGTGTCACCAGTCTTCGAAGCGTCTAAACAAACCATAGTGACTCATTGCTGCATGGAACTTGTTTTTCCCTCTACCAGCCACATTCAAAAGAGTAAGCCAGCGACTGTTCCGAGACCAACAACCTTAAATCTTCCAAAACGTTTGGTCCTGTCATCAGAGCAGGAACAACCAGAACACAAAGTTCACAATACTTAAAAAATAACTCAATAAGCCCCTGTAACAAATTCAAAAAAAGTACCAATATTAAATCATGTATGCCATTCTAGGTGTCCACTCGGAACAAAAACTCACAGGGAATACGTGCGGTCTTAATTTGTACCAGCTGGCTGGTCAGGCAACAGAGCGACCGACCATATCTGTAGACACCCGCTCGTGTTTGTTAAACATTACTTTAGCTAACAGCAGCATTAATGTGGAGCCAGGGGGCAATGGAAAGGAGAGGAAGTCAAGCAGAAAAAGAGTGAGAGGGCAACTGTCGGACTCATTACTCGGAAAGTTTGTGGGCACGGGGAAATGTTAGAGAAAGAAGTCATGATTAAAGAAGGAAACACTGTTGGTAAAGTCAAAGTCGTGGTAATATTAATGATTCCTACAGAGTGATGTACTGAATGTGGACAAAACTGAAGCATGACAAACATCCAGGTAGAAAAAGGATCAAACCCTGCCCGGCTTTCGCTCTTATTATGAAGCCAGACTGTTGGTTCAACTCAATAAACCCTATCAATAAACACAAGCACGAGGTCATTTCTTCACTTAGATCATCTTTACTGTACTTGGCAATGAAAAGATGCAACACATAGGCCAGAGAAAGTGATTGTTTTCATGCTGGCAAGCCCTCTCCATATAATTCTATGCCACTCCTAGGAAAGTCAATAATTGGGGTACTTGCTGTGTTATATTAACGACTAGACTGTTCGCTGTTTGTGCCAATGACTTAACAAATCACTTGCAGAATCAACATGGACTTAGTCTTAAGTATGGGCTAGGTACAATGTATTGGCCAGTCTGACAAACGGCTAAACTGTCTAGTACAAAGAAAATCTTTCAAAGACAAGAGTCTTGTGGAGTGTTTTGGCATAATCAAAAATAAAGAACACAATCCCCATCATTCATGTAATGCAATATATCTAAATGTAAACTTTCTTTCTTTTGTGCATGAGCTCTGACAATTGACAAAAATAAATGTGTATTGATGGATTACCGGTGGTGACACGTTTGTTATGCATGAGATTCATGTTCAGTAACTGCAGGTTTACCTCGCAGTTTAAATTGTCACTTTGAATTTGACTGGCAACCAATCCAGGTTGTAGTCCAGGTTCACCCACATCTGTGATAGACTCTAGTTGGTAATGAATAGATGAAGGCTATTCAAGTTAGCCCTTAGTAGTCTACATTAGCTGCAACGTGCTTTTTACATTGCAGAGGTTGGAACCCATTGACGCAATGACATCAAAACATATTTGCCACAGGTATGTTTTTAGGTTTATTCCTCAGATTCTTGGCAAACATACATACTATGAATTTGAAGCCTGAGGAGACGTAAGCAGCTGCGAGGTATTTGTGGAAGGAAAGAGAACAAGCAACAGAGAGAGAAACGAGCATCACTTTCCAAGCGCCATCCCATGGTTTACCGGAATGTTGGTGAGCGCCTGGCGTGTGAGGTAATGTCCTGTCACCCAGTCCCACCCTCAACCATTGAGGCTCACCGTCTCATTGGTGCACGGCTAATGGCAGTGACGTCGGCAGCCTGCTGAGAGCGAGGCTGTTAAGCACTAACGAGGGAGGGCAATTATGCAGTTTACCTAAGCCTGTCTCATCAGGGAAGACTGGGTGGTAGCGAGCATCGACCGCAATCTAACATGAGTTGGTGGGCATGCGATGGCGGAAAGTTGAAAACAGATGGGTCTGCTGAGAGGATAAATGTCCCTCAGTCAGTGGTCCCCTTTGCTGAGCAGAACAAGACCAAAGCCTTGCATATTAACAGCTTGAAAATGTTATGTGGGGTCAACAGTGCCATGAAAAAAAACACACCGACCGCACTGAGGTTTTTGCATGGCAGAGCCACAATAATAATTGAAACGGGAAAAGCAAAAGGGAAAAAGGAATGCCATCCCAGAGGTTTCTTTTTAACGTTACCACACGCTTATGTCACTGGCATGCTGCCTGACGAGGTCTGTGCGGTTTGAGGGAATGTTGGCGAGGGAGTCTGTGCCAAAAGAGCTGGCTTTCCTCTCCTGCTGAAAGCGGCAGCCCGGCTACTGGTTTTTTTTTTTTCATCTGTAATGTGAGTATCTGCTCTACAGTAGCCTTTACATGGTGCTTCCGATTGCTTTTTTGGGCGCTGTAAGGCAAAAGTGGGCCACTTATTTTATATCTCAATATTTGCTTGGATAGCTACAGAGATTGCGCAAAAGCTTCAAATTTGAGATCTTGATTTAGTCATAGCGCAAGGGTTAACATGGTTTCGGTTTGGACTTGGTCTCAACCATTCAAAGATTTTAATCAGTATTGGTTTGTGAAAAAAAACAAGTATCTGGGATTGAATGTGAATGTTTGAAATGACGATGGAATGAGATATTATTGCCAGATAAGTGAGTGAGTTTGCTACTAATCAAATTTTTGCTCAAGTCCAGATGTACATTTTCACTCTCGTGTGCTTTCCATGGCAATAACAATTCCATATATTATTCTATAATCACTCCATTTTATTCCTTTCCAGCCTCATTCATGTGTTAACACCTCAACACGGATGAGCTTCATAAAGAAATGACATAAATTTGTCTTTGGGATGGAATGAGATTTTATTGCCAGATAAGTGAGTGAGTTAGCTACTAATCGAATTTTTGCTCAAGTCCAGATTTACATTTTCACTCTCATGTGCTTTCCATGGCAATAACAATTCCATATATTATTCTATAATCACTCCATTGTATTCCTTTCCAGCCTCATTCATGTGTTAACACCTCAACACGGATGAGCTTCATAAAGAAACACTTTCTGGCAGCGTGAGAGAACTCAAATGTTATCCCCTTCTGTTACTTATGTATAATTAAGGGTGGCATTCTCAAAGGATGCTCGGGGGGGGGGGGGGGGGGGGGTGCGTCAGAGATTGCCTGGGCAGCAAATATCTCAAGAGAAATCACCTGCTTTGCTGTTTCATCTGAAATTGGAATGTGCACTAACCCCTGATGTACATGCAAATGAGCACTCATGAGCACACAAACAAACACAAAGGTCAGTTAGTTCTCAATCCCTCAAGTCAAGCCTTGTTGATGAGAGAACAGTGTGTTGCTCACCGTGATGACAACTGTAGCGCATTTAATTCCCCAGTGGAGTCGAGGGGGTGCTTGTGTGATTGCTTAAAGATCAAGCAACATGGACCACCTGAGGTTTAATGGGGGAGCTGAGCTAATCACTGAACGGAGGTCATTGATGTAACAGCATACGTCAAATTGCTCATTTAAAGATATTTTGCAAGAACAATGGTAAATAAAGAACAATTTTCTTGGCAAGTTCTATATATCATTTCCAGCAAGGACTGTACTAACCTCACTTATGACATCTAACCCCATCCGTCAATGCATCTAACGAACCCCCTTAAATTGGAAAAGTAACAACATTCACCTATAAATTTGCAGTTTTGATAAAATCGCTACGATGGACCCATCCAAACTAATCTCATCATTAGTCACAAGATTGCATTTACTTGAGCAAGAAGGGTTCTGCCTTTTCTCAAAGGATGCTGCTAAACTTTAGATTGGACCTAAATTTGTTTTCCAAGATACAATTAAAAAAAAAAAATTATAGCAGAAATACTGCAGCGTGCTAATTTTTAAAGTTAAGCAGGAAAAAAAATCGAATAAAAGCGCATGATCAGGATTTCAACACATATATGGCTGCAAGTACTTATCGATTTAGCTGCTTTAGTCAAATACATAATTGTGTGTGTAAAAGGTTCTCAACGCGCACACATTTTTTCTTTTTTTTTTACACACACACAGGCTAAACTTAAGATTTCGTGCAGAGACACGATCTCTCTTTCTCCTCAAGTGCCTTCTTGTGCTGTTGTTGCCTTTCTTGCATCCGTAAAGATTCCTATCGCAGCTGCTCGTTTTGTAGAGGCACACACGGAATCAACACTGTCGTGGGACATCAAAAGAACTGATACACAAAGCCAACACAGGACTTGTTTATGAGATCGTGGGGAAATGATGTCCTATCCTCAACAAGCTCATTCAGAATATAAAAAGCAACCGTTTGCAACGCCGCAAAAATGTGCCGTCTTCTATCAGGACATCTCTCGCCAGACTTTATCAAAGCGCTTTGAAATTAATCCACATGGGATGAAGTGAGCTATTAACAGGACAGGTGACGTGATGTAGTTTAAAAAATAAATAAAAATCAGCTCATTTGCACAGCCACTTTTTCAAGTGTGTGACAATATGTCGTACATACATCCTGGAGGGGAAAAAAAAGTTGTATAGAATCCATGCCAAGGAGCACTTAAGATGTTGAGATGCATGTTAGTTATGGCCTTGCCTCCCTTTCTGGAAAGAAAACAAGCACTACAAGGACAGCGATGATACACGGAGATGGATGCAAATGATAAACTCTTTGGTAAGCTGAGCAGAGACCAGAAGGGAAAACCCAGACACAAGGCGTAAAAATCACTTATGTAGCAAAAGGTATTTTCTTTAAAGTACGTCTATTCCGCAAGGATTAGCAGAAGAAGTGACACAGATTGAGAGTGAGGTGTACCCAAAGCACAAAGTTTTGAACTCAAAGATCCTTTTCACAATAGCAGCTTAGCCATCCGGGAAAGGGTCAACTTTAATCTCATTTATGTACGGTCACTCAACGCTCTTAACGTTGGCTCACATTCACTAACCAACAAGAAGAAGGGGGGGAGAACTTATTAGGGTTAGGGTTTGCCATGGTTAGTTTCCGTGGTGAAGATTGGTGTCAGTCAGGGAGAGGGTAAGAGAAATTGCTAAATTTAGGCTTACTAATGGTTCAGAATGGTGCTAGAGTTATAGCTGTAATAGAGGGTTGTGCTTAGTGAAAGATAGGAATAGGTTTACAATATCATCTTTATTTGTTAGACAAAGACAGCTGAAGAAATCTAATGTCCTTGACAGAGGGGACGACAGATTTCTTGGAGAACCACCGACCCTACACCGATAACAGCTATCCAGCAGTCCTTAGACCCAGATTGTCATTGTAAGAAAATATATAAAAGGAGAATAGAAATGCACTCATGACCTTTTGACCCGGACACGTGGTCTCTATGTAGATGGACGACATTCATGGCGTTGTTACATAGACACAGTAAGTCATTTTCAAATTCTCCCTGACCACAACCATCCAGGAATGACGTTTTACAGTGATCATCAGTAGCAAAGAACAAGCAGTCAATACTCGCATGACTTTGAAAAACTCAAATGGTTCTTGGTATGAAGATTAATGATGCATAGTAGAGTTACTTTCACATTAAACAAAGTGTGGAAAGATGGGGAATCCTTTAGTTGCTTTGGATGCCTTGAATGTCGTAAAAAGACCAGCCACTGAAGAGAAATAATAAATAAGGACATGAAGGAGATGGTTTTATGTAGCACATGTCAACGCCCCAGAGGGAATTTGAGGGTTATGCCCTTCCACATACATGAGGCTTTTGGTCGACTTGATATATGTGTCGCCCTAATGATTTGTGCCATCGCGTCCCAACGGCAACAGATCAATGCTTCCACCACACTCGGGTGGAATCAATGGCTTTGTGTCCCGTCTTCTGGAAGCATTACTCTAATGAGAGAGGCAAATTTATGCATCTGCCACAGGGGAGGGGGGGGGGGGGGTGGGGGGGGAGGGGGGAATCTAATTAAATGTCCCAATCTTTAAAATGACTTTACTGGCAAAATAAGTTGTTTGGCAAAAAATGATGATGTCATCTATGGAGTGAAATGAAATATATGAGGATATAAAGTGGGCATTATTGTCAAGCCTGTGTGTGTCTCTCAGAGGTTCTGAGTTTGAATCTCAGTTTGGGCCATTTGTGTGTTCTCTTGCTTTCTTTGGGACTTCAATTTCCTACCATATTTCAAAATGTTTTAGTTTGTCTATGTATATGAGCCTAGTCATTGACTATTCCACGGCGTACCGCACATCACTCTCAGAGTCAGCTGTAACAGGCTTTAACATACCTGTATTGCTGAATTGAAAATGAATGGATGGATGGGATAGAAGGCTTAAAAAGGACGTTACCTTCGTAACAGCAGGATAACCAGCCGCAACCTCTCCCGAGCAGTATGGTTTCTTCTCGTGGGAAACATCCACAGCGGATGCCCACTGGTCCAGGAAGCCGCTGGGTGTGTAAAGGCCGCAGTCTCGAACGCCAGTCTCTCTCTCAAAGTCCTCGCAAATGCCGTCCCCGTCATAGTAGTAGCACATGCTCGGTTCCTCTGCAAATGAATGCAAAGACAACAAAAGGTGGTCAAACGCTATGAAACTCCTTTCCAGGGCCTTTACCCTTCGGTATATCTCTTTGATCCATATCTCTTTGCAATGAGAAGACGGCCGACTAAAGACAAGGGAGGAAAAAGAAGCTACATTCCCGAGAGGTTCAGAAGGAATACTAAAGGAACAAATTAAAGCAAACCGTGATAACATGTAGGTGATCCAATTCCCTTGACAGAAGAGAATTTGAGGGTTGGTACGGGCTTCAGATTGAGTCAAGAGGCAAAGAAAGACACAACTACTCATTTTCCAGACATCCCGCACCAGGTTCAAAGCTTGGAAGTGGAAGTTGATGGAACTGGAGGAGAAAGGCCTCACAGCTAAAGCGCTGAGCTTTTAGCTGGTGGGGTTCCATTTAGGTGAGTAGGGAAGAGAAGACGATGTTTCGTGCCAAGTTGGCCAGGGCCTCCTTCTTGAAATTCCAGCCCTCCCGAGTGCAGTGAAAAAAAACCAAAGTCGGTTCTATGCTGTGCTGGAAGGCAAACTGAGGGGCTACCGAGGGGGTATACAGATGCCTTGCATTCAATAGAAACAGGCGATAACTGCAAAATTGAGACGCGAGGAAGTACAAATAGCGGTTACAGGGGTAAAAGGAAGAGAGTGGGCGAACAAAGGGTAGAGTGTTTCAAGTGGAAGACATTTTGAAAGCCTTATCTTATGTTTCCTATATTTCTATTTTATAATATTGTTGGACACCTTGTGTGTAAAAATGTCTTATTAGGACCTAGTATTACATAACAGCAAAGTTATATGAAGAGCTCAACATCTCGATTCATTCGTTTCTTCGACCTGACCATGTAATTTTGGTTGATTTTCTGTCAGTCAACAATTTACGACCTACAACCAGCATACACTACCAAAAAATTAAAAAGAAACATTCCAAGTCTACCTCAGGAAAAACGTAATGCAACAAGTGACCACCATCATGGTTCGCGAGATGTTCGCTTAGAATCTGAAGAATTAACTACCCAAGTGCATTTTCCTTTGAATATGTCTTTCTCTTTTAGCAATGCTAGCACAGAATGCCACCGCCGGTGGCAGTATATACTAACCCAGTACAATATCAGAAATTACAAAATCACGCGCTAATTAGATATGGTTTTGGTTGCAATGTTGTCTCGGTTAAGCATACGCAGTACAATATGGCTAACTTACCTAATTCACAATAATAATAAAAGAAGTATTTAACTTGTATCACAAAGCTGAGCATATGTAAGCGGCGTCTATTCTTGCATTGTTTGCTTTAATTGTGTTGAACTTGTTTTTATACTTTTATATTTAAAATATTGCCTGAAAAGCCTGCAGGGGGAGGCAGAGAAAGTTGACAGTATGTTTGCTTGCCATCATGCTATCCAAATTCTGTGCATAATTTGAGACACACACACACACACACACACTCGAGCCCTGCAGTTGGTGGAAAAATGACAGGGCCAATACAGTCATCCGGCAATCCAACAGGAATTAAGGCAGCCACTTCACAGAAGCTCCCACAAGCATGTGCCTGCTCGCATGTCGTGTACATGCACAAACACATGCACGCTCGCAACAGGGAAGCAGTGGGGAGAAATGTGGAGGGCAGGATTGCAGCAGGAGAGCAACACAGGAAATCCATCCATCTATTGGTTGAAAAAGAATGTCGGATATGCCAGTCATTTATTAGCAATGTGAAGTAAGATGAGTCACCTCTTGGAAACGTAATGATTTCCAGACTTTTTAAAAGAAGGCCAAAGCTTTTAGGGTTTCTGACTGTATGGATGGACTTGCAGGCAACATAATATGGATGTAATTGACTTACCAACACAGTTGAAGAAAGGCTCTTTCTTGCACTGGCTGGAGCAGCCGTCACCATTCATGGAATTCATGTCATCACACTCCTCTCCTTTGGAACTGACACATCAGGAGATGGTTAAAGGAAACATCCACACTCAAACTTGCCAAACAACAGACAATGGAACGTCTACAGTAGACGAGTCTCGCCGTGTGTACACTCGCACAATTAAGGCACACGTACATGAGGATCCAATATTATTGGAAATGTGTAGGTAAAATACAGTTGTCAAGAAATCCTAAGTAAGATGGTCTTATACCAACCATTAACTAAGTAACACTAATTTAATTTTTGATATGGACGTCACGGTCTCTTAATATATTTCCTGCTTAGTGAATATATAAAAGATTCAGCCCTCAATACCAAAGGTTATTTTAACATTAAAAAATAACCACGTTAAAAAATACCATTGAAGGACACACAAGCTGCTCAACCGCAAACCAACATTATAAGGGCAAGAACTCATTTTAGGCATTTTTTCCCGACAAGAATAAACTAATTCAATATTGTAACATTATTCGGCTATTATGCTCGTCCGAAATTTTATCCTAAAATAGGCCGACTCACGGTGTAATATGGGGTAGTGAAGGAACTGGTGCAGCGCACAGCCAATGATAATATTACAACTTTAAATTATGTAGCGGACCTCCACAGGGAATAAGGACCAGACCGGCCTGCGAATAGCCAAAATCTGTGACTAATTGATGCCCATTGAAATGCATTGGACAGAATTACTGTATATATGTTAGCTTTAAGAGACACATTTGATCTGACGCAATACCGAGGGCAGGAAGAACGAGGAATGCTACAGCCGAGTGGAAAGTGGGCACAATACCACAAAAGGCCCCAATTCAAGCATACTTCATCAAATACTATTGGGGAAAATGCCCAGTATGAATAAGCTTGGCTCACCTCTGGATCCATCCATCTCCACAGTAGGTTGCCCCAAGTTCATGCACCAGAGGTGGAGAAGGGACGCTTTCGCTTCGACTAGAGATGGTTTGGACTCGATAAGTGTACGTGACATGTGGCTCCACATCCCTAGAGAGACAGAAACAGAAAGCGAGAGCCCGACGTCACAAAAACGGACTGTGCATTTCAGGAAAACGGGAAGCCTCCAAGCAACGTCAGAGAGAACCGCAATTACTAAAAGATTATACGCTGCGAAGACACTTGGACCAGCCTGGTGGAAAACTGCGCGAGTCGGGACGCTGTGTGTTGCGGCATCTTTTGAGCAGCGACGCTTCCTTGAGCCAAAACACACAATGCCCACAGACGCTCCCTTTTGCTTGTGCATCATAGCGAGTCAAAGAACCATCATGAGGAACACACAAGCGGAATGGTTGGAATTATTGAGGACTACTCACTTTACGGATGTATGTCGCCATGACGGTTTCTTGAGTCGGCATGATAAGGAAGGCTGAAAATAAAAAGTCTGAAAGGAAAAAAACAATACTTAAATGAGAAAACTTAACACTATAAACAACCTGAAGAAAGTAAAAAGGAAAAAGAATCAATGAATAAATGAAAAACTGAAAACCATAAGCAAACAAACCAGAAAACTGTAAAAGTGCGAGGAGGGTGCTGTCATGACATGAATTCTTATGCAATGGAAAAACCTTTTCTCATATGTTAAGTATTTCATATCCTTGATAAATCATATCTAGCACACTTCCTTGCAAATGTGTCATTTACAGTTTTCTTATTTGCTTATAGTTGGGTTTATCATTTATAGTTGATTTTCTATTTATGGTTATAGTTTCTCATTTAAGTTTTGCTTTGGCCTTTCAGATCTCCTAAACAGCGTGCTAATGTATGGAAGAAAAAAAAGAGTAACTAAATGTTTCAGACATATCTTTATTGTTTCACAGAGTATGCAGCGCCAACTATTTTGTTTTGTCGCTTATATATGTAATTCATTAAACGTTGCTTCAGACATGCAGCCATTGCATTGTTTCCCACAGTAAATAGATATGAAAAAAAGAGGATCCTGTCTCCTTGGCTCAGTTAGCCAACAGTATTTTTTTTGTAGTGTTTTTACATGACTATTATGAACACAAACATTTGAGGATTGTCCTTTTGTTGTTTTATCTACTTAAAAAAAAGGTTTTCTACTTACATATATACTTAAAATGCCATATTATTTATATTGCTCGGAATATCGACAAAATAATCTGTGTGGGGTCCAAAAAAAGGTCAGACTGCAAAATTATATATTCAAAAAAATAAACAACCTCATAGTTTCCTACTCGTTAAGCTTAATAAAGCCTCCTGTATTATCTTGTTTAATGTGTAACGCGAGTCAAATGTATACAGTATGTTTTGTTTAATCATAGAAAGGGGTAAGGGGAGATACAGGTTTGGGGGCAGCGTTGTTAAATTAGGGCCAAATAGAACTGATAGATAAAGTAGATTATTTCATGTGAACCATCAAGTTTTGTAGGAATATCCTATGGAATTACAAAAAAAAAAAAAGTACCGTGATGTTATAGTGTTTTAATGAGTAGCAGGACAGACAGTGGATTTAGATGTTCAAAGACTCATTCTGATTCCTGTGCGAGGAAACTTTGGGTAAAATGTATTTAAGTGATGGTATTTTATTTACCACATCTCCAGCTATGGCTGCTCTTATATGCTTTATCTTTAGTTATGTTGTATTTGTTCAACACATTCCAGACAGACAAAAGCTGCTCATTCTGTCTATATTTTATAATCGGAAAAAAGAATAGATCAAATCAAACAATAAAAAAAAGTTGGAGATTTTAGGTTGGATTTTTGTATTATTGAAACAATATGTTTGAACTTACAGCATATTCAACGCAAGTGTTGACATATGACTTCAAGCATGAAGAAGCTCGCTCACTGAATTAGCCTTAGCATCTTAGTGTCTTTCGATTAAGTTTTCGCGTTGATCAGCTTCTGCAATGACCTTAGAGCTATTCCAACCACAAAACATGTCGGGTGCCTACTAGGTCGTGATTCGTGACTCACATCCTGCTTTGACCACTGTTGCTCATGCAGCAAGCACCTCCATCACAATGATAGTTACTGTGGCTAACAAAGCTTCACTTACACGCACACAAAACTATCAGTTATCAGCTTGATGACTCAACAAAGTTCCATAAAAAAATGACCACAGCACATCCTGTCCTGGCAACATGTGGACAATAGCGAGTTTGATGGAAGACAAACCCAAAAACAGTCAGTTGCAGTCGACGCGGTTGTGTAAAGTAGAAGTCAGGAGTCTTATTTCCTTGAAATGACGATCACTTGGTTGTGGGATCAAGATGTTTCGCAATTCAGGATGAAGGATAAACAAATTTTAAGACTGACCCTCATCATGGAAAAGACGTTTTTGAACAAATGTCTTGGATACAGTTTTGCGACGAGTACCGTTCATTCGAGTCCATCACTTTGTGCTCTTATACAAGAAGAAGCGAGTCAAAAACGTAGACCACCATTTTCACGTCCGGTTTTAGCTTTCACTGATGAATTGGTTAGCTGCCAAATGCTTGTGTCACACTTTGACATTTTGCATTCCGTAAAGATTAATACATCTTTTATGATGACGACTGTTTGTACTCTGGAATTAATTATTCCAATTAGACCTGATCTTGATGGGACTAAGTCCAAGTACAATCATCGTCACGGAATAAATAACTGTCAGATTTGTGGTACCACAGTGCTGAGAGTCAGTGTAAAGATATTAAACAATTAATTCACTATATCATATTAAAAAAAAGCTTCCTATTTTAGTAATTAGATATGTGTCTCACACTACAAAGGAATTTTATGTGGTTGATGTCAAAGCATGCATGGCAGGTTTATTTATATACTGTAGGTCCTGACTAATCAAAGTGATTTTCAGTGCCAAAGAAGTGTCGTAGAAATAAAACAAGAAGAGACATTAAGACAATGTAAGCCCAAGACATGCCGTTTTGATGGATGAATATCCATATTCATGGTTACAGGTCAAACCAGTAAATCCGTCACTTTGGATCTCCTCGTCATCCATTTTGAGATGGATGGCAGCAATAATGATGATAAAAGTTCTCAGAGTTCCTAAAATTTCTTTTTTGTCTAAGCCAGACAGGCAGAGCGAACCCTTTGATTGCTGCTGCTCACTAATGTTTGGGGATGGTATAGATGAAAGGTAAAAAAAGGCACTTGTGAACAGTTTACATGCCGCCAAAGAAGTCAGTCATCCAAGTCTTCATTGCTGATAAGATTTGGAATTGTGGATCCTGACATTCCTTTCAAGAAACTTGTCAGAAAGGAATGAAGTGTTTTATCGTGAGTACCTCTACAAGCTGGATGAAATGTGCCTTACAATGTTTGTAAGTGCCCAGTTACATAGATTAAAAAGAGTGTTATTATATATCCCGTATGATTATGTGAAGGTGTTTTTTTCTGCTTGTTGCTCTTTACTATGAGATCTCGGATAACTAAACTTGCAGCATCTACAAGAACAACAAACAAGTGAAGAGTCTTTGTGTCAATATGGGTGGTGATATTCATCTATGGTTTCAGTGCTTTTCAGAGTTTAATGGGCTGCATTTTCTTTAAGAAGCCCTTAAGTGTCATGCAAATGAATGCTCGTACACAAGCATAATATTTTTTCGATGTCTAAATGCTGAACCTGAATCTCTCTTGGCCATCTCAACATTTTATATTATTGACATTTGAGCAATGCATCTACTCCCTGCTAGAAGAATATCCAGAGTAAACCAGCATGGTTTTCTTGCATTTTTGTCTCTCAAAGTCTCTCAAAACAACAGCAGTAAAAACAAAACATAGAATTAAACCAGACCCTTTGGGGAGTCAAACCCCAGGTAGTTGTTTCCTTTGTAGTAGCAGATGACACCACCAAGACTCCAGCTATCACCAGCTCGTGGCTGGGCCTCAGCAACATGCTGGTCTTAATGAGCGGCTGAGGCTCAGTTCGAGTTGTGGCTCGAGTTGTCCAGTGACCAAAGGTTAGGCTGTTTGAATCTTGGCTGTTGCAATTTTCTTTTCCTGCTGCTGCTGCTCTTACACCAGTAAAACCAGCACAGAAACAACAAAACCATATTTATTTATTTATTTATTTATTTATTTATTTATTTATTTATTTATTTATTTATTTATTTATTTATTTATTTATTTATTTACTTATTCATTTATTTATTATTTTTTATTTATTTATTTATTTATTTATTTATTACCTTGCTTTCTGGTCAAATTTCAAATTGAACAAAGTATTGTCGTTTCAATTTTGAGGTACCGCTGTTATGCAAATACAAGACAATTTCACATTGCTTCACAGAATGTGAAGATCTTTACAGAAATGTGAAGATCTTTGATGGAACGTAAAGACAACGATTCACTTATGCCTTTGACAAAACCAGACAAAGTGGGACATTGACATTTATCGATGGGTAGGATTGAGACAATAGGTTCGGGCGGTGGGTAAGGAGTCTCAGGTAAGCATTTAGCTTTTCTGTCTCTGAAAGTAACTGCCCACTATTTAACTAAAAAAATCTTGTTAACTCAGAATCATTTAAAGAAACACCCGCTGTACGGCACTGTAAAGCTGCCACAGTAAGTCACCAAAACAGAGATGAAGAAACCGTGCCATGTAAACAAACACAACAATGACGATGAAAAAAAAATATTGCCAGTAAACAAGAGGCTATAAATTGGTAGATTAAATCTAGCCTTTGGATGAATTGGGGTGATTTAAATTGATTCTTTGGAAGAGTTTATTTAATTGCATCTACTTTTAAAGATGGTGTAGATTGATTGATCTGTTTTGTAGACCTCTCAACAAAGGAGCCATGGGGATTGTCATTAGATATTATGGGAAAGAGCTGTCAATCCCTGGTTCCCTCCCAATTAGAGAGGGGGAGTGGGGAGTTACTTCTCTGGGAGGTCCCATCACATCAGTTCTGAGATAGCCTTTGACCCAGTGACAGCTCTGAAACCCACATCACTGAGAGGATTAGCCCATCGACTGGGGTGCCTCGGCTGAATAGAGGTCAGACCAAATACAGCCCCCATCCCCCACTCACGCCCTCATGCTTTCTCAACCCCCTAATGTTCTCCTCCATCACCTATTGGCCCTCGCCTATGATTTAACCCCAAATAGTCCAAACTTCAACCTCATGCATCGCCTCTTCATTTCACACGTCCTGATTTTGCACCATAATTTATCTTTTTGCTTTGACCTTCCAGCCTTAGGCCATTCCAAGCAAACCGCCACCCAGGAATGGACCCCCCCCCCCCCCACACACACACACACACACACACAAATCCAAATGCTCCTTCTGCTCAGTTTGACCTATCTCAGGTAAAGCTGACAGTAGAGCTCAATCACAGCACACACCCCAAGAAGGAAGAAGATTTTGTGGTAAACAACAACCTAAAACACAAAACACTCCTTTTTCCCGAAACTATTTTGTAATTGTACTCGATGCCAGGGATTGTTTCTAGAAATCCATTTAGGTGTTCTTTTCTAAAAGAGAAGTATCTGTTTCCTTTGTTGCAATCATGCTACAAAACCAGCAACAACATTCCATATGCACTCAAGGAGGTAAACAGTCCACCAGTGCCACCAAACTCAACCGTGGGAAGTTAACCGCAGCTCATGAAATACACCACAGCTTTTAAACTACCTACGGTCCGTCAATAATCACCGATGTGTGCCAAAGTCTCCCTGCAAATAAAATGCATCTTACTTGGTGCAGTCTTTGGAAGACCTCCTGCTGTCCAAAACTAGGAAGTTGTGTGAGGGTGCTTTATGCAACACCAGTATCCTCGCTCCATCTTGTTTAACGTGTATACTCACCCTTCCGAATCTTATCAGGCGATTTTCCTTCTCATGTGAACCGCGCTGACGGCACGATAGCGAGATGGCACAACACACATCGGTGCCACGTATAGCACAAATCTTTGACGAGTCAGCACATTCCGCGGGAGCAAAGCACTAAACTCTCACCACAGTGTGCACATAATACTTTCAACAAGCCATCTGTTTGCCCTTGCTTCACGGAACAGGGGAAAAAACAAATGTGGGCAACGATTGACCTGCGACTTTGGAAATACTTGTCCAACCGCAGGTTTCAAACTCCAAGAGTAGCAGTGGCTTACTCATTTTCCTCTCCAGTGCTGAAAGGGAAATCTGCTATTGCAAGACCATGTTTGTGAGTGTAGTTTGCTCGTACAAACAAACACTGACTGTCACCCATAAAAATCCCTAATTAGACTTCCAGCTTTTAAGCAACTGAACAAAGAAAGAAAACTGGTTTCATGACTTTCCTGTAATACTCCTTCCAAATACACGGAGAATGTATTTATAACAGTCTTGTCCGGAGGTTTTATCCCACAGACTCTCCAAGGGAGCATCACAGACCACATGGACAGTTGACTCAAAGAGGAATTTACCTACCAGGTCACTCACCTGTCTGTATATCGGCGCGATGGTTCATTGAAAATGAGACCATGTGGTGCGTGGGTGAAGGGCGGCTCACGCAGCAAACGGTAGCGCAGTGGTTGGCAGTCATGACACAGAGAGCAGTCCGGTTTGGATGCCAAGAGAGTGGCGTCGATCTCCAGGTGCTGCTCCATGGTGAAGAACTGCACCCCGTAGACTTCTTCCTCAACGTCAAGCTTCAGGGTGAGTGCGGTGTCGCAGAAGACATTACTAGGGCCTAGTGAGATGTTATTGCCACTGACTGTGAGTAGCAGGATGTTGTGGATAGCCGGTAGTGCTGTTTCTTCAGGGCTGAAGAACGTGACCCAGACAGTCAGTGTGTCGGGTACTAGCGGATGGGGGAACTCCAGCTGGAGCATGCAGCCCTGGAGGGGGCACTCAGACAAGCCGACGATGCCCTGCTCAATCCCCGCGTTGGGGCTCCAGGTGCGCACGCTTGGTTCACAGGCCTGCTCGACATCAGGAGGACCTGAGGGATAAAGTTACAGAAACCGAATATTTTATTAAACAGCGCTGGCAATGCAGGGTTAGTGGTTGTACGTTTGTCTCGCGTTCAGGAGAGTCGGGTGGAAATGTGGCAAAACAGATTGATAAAAAACCTTGAGGTACCATCCTGTAGAGGTTCTTCTATACCTGCCATACTTTATTTCTCTTTACCTGCAAAAGCTACATTATACACTGACAACAATCACAGTTCTCAATCCTTTTAGGAACCACTCATTTCTTACATTAATTTTGGTATTTTCAACGTGCCCTCACAAGCGTATTAAACAATTCAAGACTTATGGACACAGTGTCTGATAGTTTTGCTACCCTGTCTTCTGCTTATTACTTCCCGCCAACCCATTTGTTTTGTTGTTTTCAGGTTCCTGATTTTGTCTCCAAAAGTTTTTGGAATCAGGCTTTTTTACCTCCAAGGAAGACTTGGCAAGGACTGTTCTTGTTTAATCCACAGCAGAAGGGAATGGTCTGTAGTATTTATGACTACAATTTGGCCTTACGCAACCCACCGGGCATTAAAATTCAAATTGGATGGGGAAAAGAATTATGGATACAAATAGATGGTGACTTTTGGGCGCGACTTGCACACAGGAGATGATCTACCACCTCCTGTGCTTATCTGGGACTTATCCAGTTTAAGATTCTGCAAAGGGTTCATTTTTCTAAATCCAGACTTTTTCAAAAATATCCAGATGTTGTGGATAAATGTGACAAATATTGCTATTCCTGTGACCTTAATGATATGTTTTCTTCTTGTACCAATCTGGGTAATTTCTGAACCAGATATTTTACGTGCGCTGTACTCCGTGTGATTCTGCAGCCTTGCTTTTATAGTCTGAATTCCATATACCTCTCTTAAATTGAATTCCATACAAAAGGACATTATAGCCTTCACATCTTTCCTGGCAAAACTTTGTTTACTACGGCACTGGAAGTATCCTCCCATCTCTCGATGATTTATGGACACCATGTTATTTTTAATCCTGAAAAGATTACAAAATAGTTGTGTACAGATTTTAGGCAGCATTAATTGGGGATTTTGTTTTTAATGATTTATCTGTCTCTCGTTTATTACATCATTAAAATCCTGGCATTTGAGCGTTGACTTTTCGATTGAACTTCATGTTACAGTGATGCATGAAATCCAGAAAGGATGTCACAATGATCTCTTGCGCGTGTTTAAGGCTTTGGATTTTATTTACGAGGAACGGCGGATGAAGAATGTACATTACTGTTTCTTTCTCCCCTCCATCTTGGGCACCGCTTGCGACATGAAGGTGGAGGTGAAACTGAGAGTTCATTGTGAGTTCTTAGGAGCTGAGTGAGGTGTGTACCTTGCGAGGAGGGGCCCCGCCGTGAGGGGCTTTGGGTTCAGCAAAGTCATTATAACAGTCCGAACAGTCACACTCACTCCATATTTGGAGTCGGCACACAGCTAGCTCGCATTATCCCAAGTGACGTACGCTAACATTCATCAAGAACTTTGAGAAGCCAGTGAGCGGCAGAGTCTATGTTCTCCCTTGATTTCCTTTAGTGCACTTCCAAGCTGGCGGGCGACGAAGCCATTTGCTAACCTCATTTCTGGGCACCGTGCAAAATTCCACTGTTTAATCAAGTGAACACTGAATATGCTTTCCAAGCCACATTATCTCAACACATTTATTATTGTACTTTAACTTTGTGTGTGGCCAGAGTGGAGGTAGTAAATGAAAGAAGAAAGAATGTGGAAAAAAGACAAAAGTAAGGCTGGTAAAGAAGTATTTGTCAAAATACTCGGAGAGCTTCGGTTTACTCTGTGACCTCCTCCTGCAGTCCTCGTTTTCGTTTAGTATGTAAGGAGCAAATCAGATGTTATGATGGCCTACTACTGCTTTTTGCACTCCTGTTCAAAAGCTTAGCGATGCATATGCATGTATGGTCAGTTTTTTTTTGTCTAAATGTTCATGGTCAGGTCAAAACCACAGTGCTTTACAGGTGTTACAGCCACAAAAGAATTCTTTCGGGTGACAATTTAAATAGGATTTCACCTGACTTGATTGCTCGTTATGCGCTAGATCAATTTTATATGTCTCCATCTAGCTATTGTTTTGGTCTATATTTTGTCACTTTTTTTGTATTTTTAGGATATTTTTGTGATCGTTGATAGCAGTAGTAGTACTGGTAGTACGTATAATAATAATTTATTTATTTAATTTAAAGTGATAAGACTTTTGATTAAAACAAATATTGTATAATCAGTTGTGGTGTATGGAAAAAAATATATATTTTTTATCATAATATTTTAATTTGATTTGGGTTGTTTTTTAAAGTATGTTTGTGATTAGAAGCGATCTATTACCTGTAGTTTTGTATATTATCTTTATTGTTGAATGCATTATATACTCAGTATGATGTACTTGGGTTCTCAGGAAAGTGTTAATATAAAATAATTTATTATTATTATTATTATCCTGTGACCCCCGTGGGGACAAGCGGTATAGAAAATGGATGGATGGGTTATTATTATTATTAATAATATTATTATGATATGCAAATTCCACATAGAAGCTGGACTTGAACCCATGGCCTCATAACTGTGTGGCGGATGTGTTCATCTGGCATCCACCATGCCACCTGTTGTTGTTGGTGTTATTATTGCTGCTATTATTATGCATATACTGAAGCTCTCACCAGGTTAATGTAATAAAGTTACACTAAAAAAACATCTAAAAAAAAAAGCTTGAATTCTGAGGAAAAAGGCAAAAACAATTACAGAGCTAAAGTAATTACCGTAATTTTTGGACTATAAGTCGCGTTTTTTTTTTCATAGTTTGGGAGGGGGGGCGATTTATACTCAGGAGCGACTTATATACATATATGTTTTTTTTCCCTTTTTTGGGCATTTTATGCGACTTATAGTCCGAGAATTACGGTATAATTTTTTTCCTCATACCATAATTTATTTTTCTTAAAGACACTTCTATTTCAAGAATCCATGTTTTTTGTTATTCATGATGACAATCCCTGAAAAAGTGGGTGAGCCCATAGACAGATATTGGGGTCTTCTCCCCAGCCTAAGAGGCGGGTGGGTGAAGAATTGTACATGTCCAGGCATGTACACATTGCTGCTTTCTAGGAAATGGCTCCCATGGTGAATGACTCACTGTCACACACTGTTACACACTCCCAAGGCAGACAAGATAATCCCACCGCACACACACCCGCACACACTTGACGCTCTCATAAGTGTGCACACTTAAAGGGAGGAAAAGACACTGACAAAACAGCTGGGGAGTCAGTGTCACATTGTGTTGTCTACCTTATTGGCTACCACGGAGACGGAATCTAGTTTCTTTGAGGAAGGGATCAGCTCTACACAGCTCCCACAGAGATTGTACAGAGCAAGTTAGCTCAGTGCTCAATGTTCGAGAGTAGCTGGGAAAGTAAGGATTTCCTGGTGACAGCGTGACGTGGACACATAAAAACACTTGACAATCATGCAAAATCGTGTTGGCTAAAATCAATCTCAAAACGATAAATCGTTCAGCCCGACTAGCCAGATGGGTGGGAATGAATTGCCATTTCTAGATTTCTAGATTTCTAAATTTGCATGTGTTCAGCAAAGTTTGATGAACCAATGAAGAGATGCTCAGCCACTACAGCTGGCAGAGATCGATCAATGCTATTGCATATGGTTGATTCCGAGCATTACCGTATTTTCCGGACTGTAAGGCACACCGGACTATAAGGCGCACCTTCAATGAATGGCGCATTTTAAAACTTTGTCCTTATATAAGGCGCACCGGACTATAAGGCGCACCGTTAATGCATCTTGTCAGATTTTTAATCCAAATCAAATCATTCTCCATTTTATCTTTTTTATTTCAACTTCAGACGCAACAAATTACTCTATGATCACAAAATAATGATCCATACTCTTTTTGATTCATGATTCATAGTCTTCATTTCATGACACAATGCTTCGGGCCAGTTTAAATTTAGGAATTTGGTCCATATATAAGGCGCACCGGACTATAAGGCGCACTGTCGGCTATTGAGAAAATTTTAGGTTATTTAGGTGCGCCTTATAGTCCGGAAAATACGGTAGTTGGTTCCACCCAATTAATGTTCTTACTCATAGGCACGTATACATGCAGGATGTTGCACCACATTCACTCACATGCATGCACACTGCTGTTTCCAATCAACCCAGGATCCTTGCCTTGTGAATGACGCTAACCACAGACATCTAGCTGAAATATTTTGGTTGCTTTCCACCGCACACAACCTCTCTTCCCCTCTACCTCCTGCCGAACTCGTGTCCATGTGTGCGTTTTCTTTTTGCCCTTTTTTTCCTGCCCGGGCATCGCGTCGTAAACATTTATGAGAGGTACTCTGGCCCTGTATGACCATGCCGCGATTGAGGTGTGATGTGTATGCAGGAACGCTCAACTCATGAATGCATACGCACATGCAGCGCAACATGGCATCGTTTATCTCCAGATATGAGCCACGCTGTATAGTTTAAATGCAAATGCATCAGTTTCCAGTCATGAGCGGGTGCATTAGGAGAATGTCTACTACTGCAGACACTTTATTCACCCAAAACGACAGCTGGGAGTCCACCGAGACGCTGGCCCGGGCAGAGTTAAGAGGAAATGGGGATCTGACACAAACAGGGAGGCTTTCCAAGAAAGAAAATTGAATACAGTTTACACACAGAGCATGTTAGACAAGCCCAGACTTGCCTCTGGTACACACATTATGGCTAGTGTTAAGGCAAGGTTCAATGACTTTAATCTATAGATCACCCACATGCACGCACGCCAACTCAAGCAGACAAACGCCGCAGAGATAAAGGGGACACATTAAATTTGGCTGCTTGGCGACGTGCCTGAAAGGAGCGCGCACATAGACTTGATATGATATGTGGAGGAGGGCAAGCTTTAAAGTACTCATTAAAAAGGTGTAATAACGCGTGAGTAATAGGTCTTAGTTGGACAAGGCTTCCAGCTTGTGTACTATAAACATGAAAAAGATCGTAATCACCACTGTCATACCTTGGACGGATACAGATGCACAGTTACTATTTGCATTTATTTTCTTTCAAGTTTTTTTTTTTTTTAATGTGCAGGCTCATGACCGCACTTACTTAACCGATTTCCACAAATATTTGTAGAGGGTTGGGACATAGGCCATAAAAGTAATTTTTGTTATTTTAATTAGTTCATTAATTTCAGTCTAGACATTTTAGTTTTTCTAAAAGCCATATTAAAATTGATTCATATGGAAATAAATGAATAAATGCATTTTTTTTTTTTCAGAGAGTGATTCCAAATTAGGATGGTCCGGCCTTGGTGGAGGTCTGTGCTGTGAGTACTATTCAAGTTTGATATTAGCAAGAGAGTGATTGAGCTTGGTGTGAATGATGCCTGAACAATTAAGTGGTGCACAGATGGGACACTCTATTTTTATACCATAAATATCTTATTCCTGTTAAGTCTTTATATAGGGGACTCGATATCAGAGCACCAAAAAAAAATCTCATCTGAAAGCCCACGTCAGCTTTCATTGTGCCTAAATCCTATTTTTTATTTTTTAATCGGGGAATGACAAGGCCTTCGATTTTGGTCTTGAGGCCTCATGCAACATGAGGGCCGGTGCCTGAAAGCTTGATTCGTTGGGAGTCGACCAAATGATTGCGTGTTAAACAAGTGAGTCAGTTGTCGAAATGTTTGCATGTTGGAGCTCTGACTCAGAAAAACAACAAACGGCAAAACCTCAATTCCTGTTTACATATTTTGCACAGCAAACTGGGAGTGCGTAGCCTTGATATCACTTAGTGTAGTGGAGGTCGTAGATATAGAGGTTCAATATGTCATGCACGTAACTACCTTCAGCCTCGAGTGGAGACCAGTGTCCAGAAGGGGCGCACGGTCGGGGTGATGATGAGTTGGAGGCGTACTGAAGTAGAACTCTCCCCTCTGTGCATTTATCACACACTGATCCCAATTCTCTAGGAAACACAACAGACAGGCACAGCAGGCAACTTAGATACAAGACGCGTGCCGTATTTCCTCAAGCAATTGCCCCTACTTGACTAGATGCAGCTTCTCCATTATTGGTCAACTAAATTCTTATCAAGAAATAGAAGTCCAATTTTTTATAATAATAAAAGTAATAACTGTAATCATATGCAATCATTCATGCAAGGACATTATAGTATTTACTGTTGATCCCATTTAAATTATATTGGTAACCAAATCAGCAGCCGCTACAGAGGCATGTAAATGAGTTCTATTTGCAATATGATTGTGATAAATACACACATTAATGATTATGCAATCCAATATCCAATTAGGCTACAACATATCAATTCAGACTTTCCAAGCAAGTCATTGTAATTGATAGGCAACCAATCCAGGTCATTTCACCTGTCGTAAAAGTGTCCCGAAATAGGCGGGAACCATTCCAAGCTGATAGAATTGTGATGCTGCTCCACCACATGAGGGGGCATCGGCACCGGGGGAGGTTTGGAGGCAGGTTGCCACGTCTGGTAGACAAGGTCCATGTAGCAGTGCATCCGGGCTACTTGATTCAGGGTGAAAGAGTCGGTACAGGAGTCGTCTGTGGGGAAAACAAAACAAAAACAGTGGCCATTTCCAACATTTCCATCCAAAATACCAATAAATGTCATTATTACTTTTGGTCTCTCAGATATTGAATAGTCAACTCCTTTTAACTCTGTTGCTAACCAAAACAGGAGCAGTAAAGCACAATTTGAAGGATGTGGTGACGGCAAATAGAAGTCCAGTAGACCACTTTAACTTGACCTGAATTATAATATACTTGAAAAAATAATTGCTCGTAAGTGCTTGCAATGTAACAATGCGAAAATAACAGTAACAGTTAACCATTCCTCACCTGCGTAACTCATGTAGTTGTTGAAGGGCGTGTGCGTGAAATGCGCACAGCCACAGGTTTCGTTTCCCGGCTCGGGATCATGACAGCCTTTGAACTTGGGCGTGGGGTTGGTGTCGGCGCATAGATCGCCGGTCTCCATGGAAGGCTCAGTCTCCAAACAAGCGTCGTTGCACGACTCGACCTCAGAGATCCCTCGAAAGACGTGGTAGAGGCCCAGACTGTGACCCACCTCATGAACCATGGTGTCGGTGTGGCCGAATGTGCCGTAGAAGGACGGGTTCAGCACAATTCCACCTGGGAGAGAGGAAGAATAGTGTATCTAAAAAAAAAAAAAGGCTACACACCTCTGCTTAAACGTTATTTTTTGTGATGCAAAAACAATAACCGACCAAGAGAAATAATTTCATTCTCACTTTTTTCTAACACAATCGTTTGACATTTGGACAGGGGTGTAAAGACTTTTTATATCCACTGTAAGAGCATGATGCAAACTGCAAACAATCAATATGTAGAGTCACGTAATACATTATTCACGGGTCACCTGGGCTTCCTCACAGTTCGAGCTGTGATCAAGACAGGCGCTTGCTGCTTGAGGCTTGAACTGTAATTACCCCGAATCAACAGTCTGGATGGCCAGATACGGCATGCGCTGAATATTTGCATATGTGTTGGGGGTAGGTATGTGTGTGCGTGTGTACGTGCACATTGCGTGTCATCTAACCTAAATGCGTGAGGGCTTCTTTGTCCCATGGCCAAGTGGCAACCCCGGCTAGATCTTCATCAGAGGAGTTGGCAAAGAAAACATTCAGGTGAGTAGAGCCGTCCAAGCGCAGGATCTCTTTGAGCTCCTTCACATCCAAATAGGCTCTGGGAAAGCACATAGAAATGAAGTGTTTTAATTAAAAATCAGGGTTTTTTCGTACAAAGAAATATAAGGACAATTGAAAATAAAGTCAAAGAAATAAATGGATAAAGTCATAATATTAAGAATAATCTATATACCTAATAATCTTGAGAAGGTGTGTTTTTCTAACAATAAATATCCAAATAGCACTAGACAAAAAAAAATGCCTGAATTTGATGACAATCGTCAGAATTTTAAAAATAATTTGTAAATATGTCAATATTATAGCTCTAATTTACAGGAAAAAAAATCTGAATTATGCAAAAACACATTTGAACTACAATATTGGAATATATATATATATTTTCTTGCTTTTTGGCCCCAATGAGTGATCGTTTTCTACTTTGGGACCCACCAGCACACAAAACAAATTTTCAATTGGATAAGAGTAATAGATTCATGTAAGTGTAATGTACTCTTATTGATGGAAAACCTGGCTCGGGAACAACAAATTATGTGCACAGACAGATGAACAAATGGAGTAAGAGGAACAATTTGATAAAATGCGGCAATGCCGCTTCAATTTGGAAAAACGTCCTAATCATTTGTCAGGCTTGTCATTGCACCCTTGTGTAATCCAGAGGAAATTGAACCATGTTGAGGTTGTTGTCTCAGAAGAGCAACAGGCCAATAAACAGTAACCCAAAATGCAACCAAGGGCCTTCATTTCCCTTGTTTGTAGCATTGCTGATAGCCAAGCCGCAATGCCTTGTGAACATCATGGCGACACATGTTTCATGTTGGGAAGACAACCAGTTCAATAAAACATTTGCTGCCATTATTCCATTTGATTCCCAGCATCTCTCGACGCCTTCTTCATTTCAACAATCCACCAATTAATTAAGTGCACAGAGTAAAGTATTGTCTTCCAGCATGTGGCTCAGCAAGGCTATCTAGTGGGGGGGGGCGGGGGGGGGGGGCGGTTGGGTACTGATAACTGCAATCATTCGGCGGCACGATAAATTCTCCCCGCGGTCTGACTGTCATTCATTTAGGAACAAGCTAAAACCTGGCCGCTGGCCCTGGCAGGCTGTGTCAGCCATCGCTTGAAAGTGTCAATAATCTTTTGCATCTGCTGGAATTTCTTTTTTTTTTTTCTCAAAACACAAGACTTGGTCACAAATGACACCCCTTTTAAATATTTTGACAGATGCGCTCGACTGCTACCACCAATATTTCGGTTTATAACTTCTGTGTTCTTGGATCATAAGATTAAGTGTGACAACACAGAGGCAAATAAAAAGACAACCAAACATGGCTGTGTACAGCTGGGAAACAAACATACTTCCTACTAAACGGTTCCGACCCTCTGGTTAAATGTGGACAAAGTGGTGAAATTAATGCGGCATAATCTCTCACTGGAACAAATAAACTGCACGCCTATGGGTAGTTTTTCTAAATGGCTGCCTCTGTTTGTCCATTTACACATTAGACGTCTGCGGTGAAGTAACGGAATCTTTGTGGATGAAAGTTAGAAGCAGGAAAATACTGGGGGGAAAAAATGGGATGTAATGATTTATACCATGATTAAATAACTCTTAAAGGTCTGTTAATTCGATTTCAATGGCTCTACAGCAACTGTTTTCTTTTACATGAACCCTCCAATTACTTCATTACATGCATTTAGTGCCGTCTGTTAATTTCTCGTTCATCCTTTTGCACCACAACACTTTGTGTATCATTTATTCCATTCTGCAGTCTAAAAACCAGTCATGCCAGCGTGCTTTGTAGTAAATAGTTCCACATCTTTAAAAAATGTATAAAAAAAAAGGGGAGAGGCAAGTGTCTGCACAAGATATTAAAATCTAAATGTAAAACCAAGCTGACTGGCGGAGTATGTTCAATGTCACCTAGAGGAAGCAATTTAAAAGTGGCTAACAGCAGTGTTTGGCAGCGTTTTAGAGGAAATACACTCGTGAGAAAATGATCCCTCCTAGCAATTCGGCGAAGGTTTAAACCCAGAGAAATGTAATAGATAATATCTCCACCAAGTTTGATGGCTAAATCTCACTGCACAGCAAGTATAACTGATTTCACAGGGCACTTTTCTGCTTATTCGAAAAAGGCCTACTGTACAATAGTAAAAATAAAATGTACTTTTCAATTTCTTGCATAGTTGTGTCTGTTAATTACCGAGATGCTTACTTCCAAAAATACTGTGAGCCGTGGACTTGGATGCTAGGTCGGGCTAAGATCAGCTAATCTTCAGGCAACAACGTGACAGAGGTATCAAATCCAGGTCCAGAGAGTAAACTAACATTAACACGCTCAACATACGTTTGGTGTGGAAGTGTTTGTAGTGCAGAGTTTGGACCGTGCACTCCATCTTTGTGCCTGTCCATTTACATCTTCTTTAAAGTTCCTTGCCAATGACCCTTACCCGGCTTTACTCCGACCCCGCTCTCCCTCTTTGGACCCTCGTCACATGGGGACGTTGGAAGGGTGGCAGTGAGGGATTGTTTGGTGCGCAATCCGGGGATTTGTGTGGCTGCTTACATTTCTGTGTTCAAAGCTTTTAAATTGGAGATTATGACTTCATCAATTTACACCCATGTATAATTCATGTAAAGGTGTAAATTTGCCTCGTATACATTCAGTGGAGTATGCCTGGGTCCAGCAAAGGTGTAAGATGGTGTGGCTATAACATTCTGGTGGCCAACGTTCATATCCCGTTTGGGTTAACGCCACAGCTCCTAAACCCCATTGTTCATCTCCACGTTTATTACCAGATCTGATTGCTTGTCTTCAACCTTTCTACTTAACAAATACACTCTTGCCTATTCAAATTCTCAACGACCCAGAGATAAATTGGAAACGGGAATGATGCAACACTGAATGCTCAAAGAACATTGGCAATATCTTCAGTGCACCTTATGTGACTTAAAGAACACCATCTAACTCGATTAAAAATCAGAACAGTCTATTTTCTAAAAAGACAGTATATAATCTGACAATTCATTATCCCATCGGAGTAGACTAATGGCCTCGAATGCAGGAGGCCACCCCCTCTCACTGAAAGCACAGGTGAAATCTCAACAACAGGTGTTTTTATAAGAGCGCTCCGGCTTTAAAAGGGAAGTGCAAAGTCCTGGTATTTACGAACAAGCACTCCATTATGTTTTATGGGACGGGGCTTAATGGTTTAGACGACCAACTGTAAAACACCCAAGTCAAGGGCCCGGGAGATTAGTCCCTCCACTGAGCTAAATACAGTGGGGAGAGGGACTAGAGCAGAGCAAGGGTGCTCCATCCACCAATCTGCCACGCTGAGAAGTACTGACTCATAAGGAGGAGAGGCAGAGGCCAAGGGAAAATGGATGACCTATTAGCCTCTGACAACGTCGGGCCGGAATTTCATTTCCCAAAATGAAAATGTTTACGCACCCATCTTTCTTTGCCTTCGGAGTGCTTCAAAACTTAATATGGGAAGCTTTGAATATATTGTTGAATATTTCATTGGTGATTCATTGGAGGTAAATCAAGAAACCAACTCGCTGTGCCCTTCACTATTGATTCCCCCTCTCATATACCGTATTTTCCGCACTATAAAGCGCACCTTCAGTGAATGGCCCATTTGAAAACTTTGTCCATATATAAGATATATACATTTGGCCCGCGGGCCGGACTTTGGACGCGCCTGCTGTAGTGGCTCAATGTTGGTCCATATATAAGGCCCACCTGAGTATAAGGCGCACTGTCGGCTTTTGAGAAAATTGCAGGTTTTTGGTGCGCCTTATAATGCGGAAAATACGGTGATATCAATTTACACCAGTATCAATACAGATATCGGTGTATCTGTTTGGCATTTTTGAGAAAAGTGCCATGAGATGAATTAAAATCTCATCAAGATGTGTCATGAACATAGGTTGGGAAAATGCAATGATATTTAAAAAGACTGTCCTGTGTCGACTTGACTTTTACAAACCGGTAGCAATGCTGAAGAAATGAAAGCCGCAGAGCATACCACACACATTATGTACCATAATCAAAAAAGCAAAGTCACTTGAGCAAGATTATTCTGAATGAGAATATCGCCCCTGTTTTTCTTTCTTTCTGGAATGCGTCAAACCCCACGCCCATATGTCAAATACCAGGGCGATTTGGACAGTGGAAGCCAGTTGTTGACATCTAAATCAAGCAGATTCTCTGCCGCTTGATGAATGGGCTTTGAACGATGACTAAGCTGGAAGGGATGTGAAGCCCACCTGCTTTTACTCTCGCAATGTTGTTAATTAAATGTCATTATTTTGCTATTTAGCAGTCATTTCAAACAAAGGGAGAGAGGCGGACTGACAGCGCTTCCAGCTTCAGCTATGATTGAAACCAGCCACCTTCATCGCTCTAGTTGCACGAAGATCTAAACGATGATTTAACGCTTTTGTTTATGATGACAACTCCCTGCTTTGTCCTCATTCAAGGCTACTGTGCTTTGTATACCTGCAACCGAAATACGCTGAGGACTGGCAGAGGCCTATTTAAAAAAAAAAATCAAAATATCTATGATCTCTGCCAGCTTTTAGTCGTCATTTACAAGCACATTACATTATGACAAAATAAATATTTTTGAAGGTCTACGTGTTTTCAAGCAGCCACATCAAATACCGCAATCCGTACGTTCATGTGCTGTACACCTGGAAGGACGCTGTGAAAAAAAATAGATCCTCACAAGTTTCTCCACTGTTTTTCATTGGAAAATTCAGCCTCCTGTGTTTAGGGACCCTCACCTGCCTCCCAAGGAAACACGTCTGTGCGGTTTCCTGGGGAGTGCGGCATGTCTACAATAATTTCCATTGCTACAAGCGAAAGTCATTCTGGTCCCGCTTTCCTGACCTCTATTTGCCTTTACACTGTTTACAATCTCACTCTTTCCGAATCAACTGCCGCCTCCAATCAAGACGGCTTAATTAGGATCACTGGCTACAGGAAACAAAGTAGAAAAAGGTGGGGGAGAGTTGTTGAAAAATGGATACACACACACACATGCACAAAATGATCCGTCTGGCTTGCGTATTTGCTACCAGAAGAGTCATCATGTAGCATTTGTTTTGTCCCGCTTGTGTGTGGAACGCTGATTGAACCAGGCCGAGGTAAGATTGGACTAGCAACCCCCGGAGGATTTCCCAGGCCACACAGGCTGGGAGTTGAGTTACAACTCAGCCGCAAACCAAATGGTCAGGAAGCAGGACTACACTTCCAAGCCCATCTTGCAGGGCGAGCACACTGACAGATTTATCTTTTGATTAATCGAGTAATAAGAGGTGTGGATTTGGTCTGCTGAAATTATCTCATCGAGACTTGAGTGAAATTAACCAAGTAATGTCGTGGTGATATACTTGAAAAACTACTAAAAAGATTGGGGGTGGGCTTACTTGTGTGGAGAGGAGCGGTTGAAACAGGTCTTGGTCACATCCGTTATAGCAGGGTTGCAACAGTCACCGAGGTCGTAGTAGAAATTTTCCCAGTTACATTCCGGGTCACACACGCCGTTTCCTTGCTTGCTCTCAGGGCAGCGACTCCGGTGGCCCGACACGCAGTCTCCTGCGTCGAAACCGGTGAGTGGATGGTTGCATTCTGGGTCGCAAGTGTCGTCACCCACTTTGTTGATGTCGCAGTTAGCGAGGATCAATCTGTTCCGAAGGGACGAGTTGGTTATGTTATGAATGCTGAGCTCCCAGGTGATGTTGTAGGGACTGAAAGCGTCATTAAGACGCTGGTGCTGCAAGCTGATTTGGTGGTCTGACACGGTTGGCTTGGTCCGCGTATCGTCCCAGATATTTATCACACGATAACGTACTTTCTTGGGGCGTCGGAAGCTGGAAAGCTGGTTGTAATTTTTGATGACCTCTACGTTGTCACAAACCGTTTGGCCACAAGCTGGGGGCTCTAGCGTCGTGTCTAATAGTCCTTCAGCATTTCCTCCACCGCCATGAAAACCCATCCGTCCACTTCCCCTCAGCTCTGGCTGAGGGAAGCTACCGTCTTTTACAGTCAGCCACTTCCTGCCTGGATGCTCAAAAGTTTCACGTATGACCAGTTGAGGTAGATCTTGCAGATCCTCATTGCCCTGCATATCCCTGATAATCTGCCTCTGCCCCCGAGCATGTCTCCACAGTGCCACCCTCTCCACCGCCCCTCTGTAGTTATGATTCAGTGCGTTTCCCCCGATCATCAGTACTTTGCACTTTTTGGTCAGGTGACTGAAGACGTCACCCGATTGCTCGCGACTCACGCCAACTTGGGCGCCGTTGACAAAGAGCTTCATGTAGACGCCATCGTAGGTGACAGCAAGATGGGCCCATTGGTTTGGTACGTAGCGTGCATTGGAGTGGATGACGGTGGCCTTGTGAGCTCGATCTGTCTTAAGGGAGAAGAAGAAGCGAGGGTCTCGGTTGCCATGTTCACTGACCGACTGGATGCCAAGCAACCAGCCTCGGTCGCTGGAGGCGTAGAAACATTTGTCGTAAAGGCCTGGGAAGACAACACAAGAAAAGCTCGTTATTATGTGCATTTGCTTAGTCTGTCACAAGTGCAACGGGGAGGGCAGTTTTCTATTCAATAATGTGAGGTATAAATACGTTGACATAGAGAGCTAAACCTTTCGCACTCACATTCACACAGTCACCGAGTGGGAATTGAACTGATGCTGTCTGCACAGAAATCCGGTCAGAGAATTATTTTGCACCATCAGTGTTCATACTCAAATATTACAAAGAGGTACCTCTGTCCCTTTCCGTGAAAAATGTTGACTTTTATCTCCAGTTATCTGAGGCCGCTTTTACGGAAGACTCCAAATGGTCTTATGTGGGAGTCAAGTGAATCCCCAGAGTTAAAAGACAGAAACTCAGGTGGAGAAAACTAACAGCAGCTGCTCTGGACTGACATGTTCAAGCTTCAGATAGTTGGCCGCAACACAATAGAGTCTGTTAGCCAGAGGGAGAAAGCGTGGTACAAATATGTCTCTGCAGGCAAACGTGAAGCATGGCAGAGATTCCATGCAGATTTGGGAGGGTGCATTTGTCCAAATAAAGCTGTGGATTTGGTCAGATATTGTGGTCTTGTCTTATCCGTCACGCAACGCTATCCGCAGTCAACACGTGATCGCCCAGCATAACATTAGATACAGCAATACAACATTACTCCCGCCAAGGAGCTTCATAAAACTCAACTCAATCCTATACATGACTAAAACATCTAAAATATGTTAGACTCCGGTAATTGTGATTTCCAGCTGTCAAGATCGGAGCGCAGATACATAAATATGCTTTATTTTTCTCCCATATATCTGAGGGTGTGTTGTCCTGGAAATTGGGTTGAAGTGCATGTTTGTCTAAGGGGAAACTCCATGGAAATCTCTCTGTATAGGCTTTTCGCGAACACTGAGTGCATTTAAAGTTGTTAGTGTAAATGTCCCTTGCCAGCTAAGTAGCCAGAAAAGGCACAGTTCTCTGCTGAGGCCTTGTTTTTGTAGAGGCACCAAAACACCTTTTTCCTGTTTCACTTGGACCATGTGTGTCAGCTCCAGCATGGTAATGTGTTTTCACTTCTTAGGGGATCTCTGAATGCTAACTGTTTGTTTGTTTAATGCTTGTTGAGGTACGTATGAGACTGGCGCACACGTTCGGGTCCACGAGGGTTCACAGCGAATGCGAGTTTCTGGCCCAGGTTGCTGCAGGGACGTTTTGCAAAGATTCAAAGAGGCCTTGGCATGTCCGACATGGTTTATCACAGAGGATTTTGACTTGACAGCTGAAAGTAGAATACTTTGCTCCGATTTGTCTTTTTTTTTTTTTAGAATTCCTTTGGACACTATAAGGGTCTTAAGCCCCCCTGGAGCTGAGGAATAGTGATAGCTGTATTGATTAATAAGATTTACAAAAAATGTCAACTGATAACTTACACTGAATTTGTAAGAAACTACTATTCCCAGAATGCACAGCAACAGCTACAAAGTTTCTTTCCGTTAGCGGCTACATTCACAAGTACTCATCGGTAGCCCAATCAGCCTGTCAACCTGATAGGCTGTTTGGCAACCTGTTAAAACTACTGGATTCTGGATCCAATAGTTAATTTCATATTTAAAGTGTGACATATTTTTGTGCATGTATTGCTAGGTTATGCATGATGGATATGAAAGAAATTTTTTGTAACTAGTTACCTTAATATGATTTCCTATTCATTCATTCCTTCATGTTTCAAACCACTTGTCCTCACAATGGTCCAAGGCGTGCTGGAGTCTATCACACTCTAGAGGCACTTATTGTCGTAATTATTGCCATCAATATTTGAAGGTTAATATTAATCGCAATAATAATTTATCCAAATTTGCTTGTCCCATATCTTGGTTCCGCAATCGATCAATCTGGCTAATGGTGAGTGCTAACTTTTATCTGGTTCTCATTAGACAGCCAGCTGCCTCAGGATGCATTTATTAACTTGCTAAATCAATGGACTTATGTTCAAAAGAAGAGCGACGGCCGGGTTCAGCATCAAGGTCAGGTCTTAGGTGGATGACGTCCGCCGCTTTTTCACTCATTTGGAAGGAAAAAGCCCTCCATCTGTCAGCTAGTGCACTCAAGGCTAAAAGGTGTGCTCCAATGCTCGCCAGGCTCCTCGTGTAAACAGCTGTCATAATTCTGCCATGCTCAATTAATCTAACACACTACACTTTTCCAGAGCCTGATTTCGGGACTTGCCTGCTTCGTAGACTCAATATACAGGTGTGTGTGAATATATACTGTATATAAAGACTGTATATTTATTATTATTTTATTATCTATCTATCTATATATATATATATATATATATATATATATATATATATATATATATATATAGATATAGATATAGATCTATCTATCTATCTATCTATCTATCTATCTATCTATCTATCTATCTATCTATCTATCTATCTATCTATCTATCTATATATATATATATATATATAGATATATCTATATTTATATCTATGACCGCTAAACGACCCCCTAAAAAGTTATTTTTTCACATTTACTGGCTCCGGCAAATAGTTCTATGAAACTGCTGTCTACATAGTGCTCCCTGTCAAACAGCAGAAGCAGATGGACCAGTATGAAGTGATTACATAAAATCCACATAATAGTGCTTTGTGCTGAAAGTTGTGCAATTTCAGATGAGAAAAACCTATTATAAAAAACGTAATTCCCGGACTATAAACCGCACGAGCTAAAATTAGGGGGAAATCCAGTTTTGTTCATACATATTAACTGCACTGGACTATAAGCCGCAGGTCTTTTAAATGCAATATTCTCATTTTTATTACCTGTATTACCAAAACAAATCCTTTGAGAATATCAGAAAAATCATGAGAAATCTGTAGATAAGACACACCAGACTAAAAGCAGGAGGGTTCAAAGCTTGTGCATAACGTAGTCGTTTATAGTCCGGAAATTACTACGTATATTGCAAATGAAGGTAACATTAGCAGTCTGCACATTCATTCAGTGCTCCTTCTTGTCAAACAGTATAAATTGATGGACTCCACTGATGGACCAGCATGGCTGAAAGTCCAATGAAGCTTTCTACCTTTCTCATTGCTCATTCTTATCAAACAGCATTGGCTATTTAAAAAATCTAATTAAGTTCTTTGTGCAATACAAGCTGATAGCCCTAGAATGAGAAGCTAATATTAGCAGCCTACGTAGACATTCCTCTACTCAAATGTACCACACCAGTCATAGAAAGACATTTGTTTGCAAAAGATCTAGTGAGGTGGTCTATGATTCTTTAAATTTTGTACCGAGAATTTCTGGTCGAGCTTCAAAAGTTTTGATTGTACTTCAAGCACAACCACTGTACATTACATTTGATATATTATCCATTTGTGTCCACACACATTAAGGGATTTGCAGTCGTTCCAAAGGCCGCCTTGAATTTGTCTCAGTCCAAGAAAAACACCCACAGGAAACAAAAGGCTCGAAAAAGTAAAGCACCACTAACACACACACACATGCGCTACAAAGAAACACGTCGGCTTTGACAAACAATGAAGAATGTGTTGACTTTGTCACCCTACGAGAGGTGAAATAACTTTTTGTCCTAAAGCCCTGAAGAATGATGGAAAATGCAGCTGCTAATTAATCTAAAACATGAAAAATGAAATGATATTGATGATAAAAATGTCATGACATCACATATTGAGACTTTAAACATTTAACTAGGCTGTCAGGCTTAAATATTCAAGACTACTTTTGGAGTCTTTGCACTTGCGAGTCTGCCAAAAAGATTCAGTTAAAAGCGTTTCGGGTTATTGGACCCTGACAGCTTTTTTTGCACCGTAACTTTTTATTGTGACATTGACATCCCATTAAGGTAACTGGCGGCGCTCATATTCACTTGAGGATGAAACGTATAAGAGTTTAAGATAATAATCACTGTTGTTACACTCAACTCCTTTTATAAATCAACCCGTCTGTTCTTCCTTCAGCTAGTTGATGAGGCCGATGGAGATGTTCTAAAAAAACTATATTGAACAATTGTATGTCTGATGTGCATCTACCCATTTTCTATACCGCATGCCCATTTTTTTTTCTTAAGCCTTATGAAGGTTGTATATGCTTTGTTGACCCGGTTTTGTATATCGTCACTTGCTCCACCATCATGGTGAATAATCCTCCCGAGGTATGTGAAGTTGTCTCCAGGAAAGTCGAGGTTTTCAATGGTGGAATGGAGGGTCCATCTTATCCCCCTTGCCTTTTCCTTAGCGGTTCTCGTCATGACCCAGTCTATCGCCAGATTGTAGAGTAGTGCTGACATCACACATCCTTGGCGGACTCCAGATCCTACAATAAAGCTGGTAGTGCTTGTTCCCACTGTGCAAGAAAAGCCCTTCCAGAACTGTTGGATGAAGTTGATTGTGTGGGAGGGGATTCCATAGCTTCTCATGATTTTCCAGAGACTATCTCGATGGATGTTGTCAAACGCTATGTCGTAATATGTGCTATGTCCGGTGAACAGATATGTTGATCCTGAACAATGACATTCTTCTCGGCCAGGAAGTGTCAGATGAGAACTTTTCTGATGCACAATCATCCTCACTCGCAGAATCTATTACAGTTTTCACTGTACCTTATGTGCAAGAATGTGAGAGGATACCCTGAAGAAAACCCAAATAAATGCAAGATGCTAACAAGTAGGCCACCGTGCCGGCATCTGTACGACAACCACTTGGACATATGAAGTCTTTTCCTTCCCAGTATAACAGTTTTTGTGGTGAAGTACAAATGATTGCCTTCATCTGGTTTGTACCAGACATAAATACAACTCAAGGAATTGAAGCACCGGATTACAGTGCATCTGTTATCTCAGTAAATATCAGCCGACGTCTGCATGGAATTCTCCCTGGAGAGAACCCTGGTTTGCTTTGCCATTTATTTTCTTCTTCCCTTGATGCGGTACAACGCAAAATGACCCGGATACGGGGCTAAAAGGCCACAACAAAGTTTGCATAACATTTGGTTGCAGAACTTGATGTTCTGATCGTGCGTATGTGTGTGTGTGTGTCTGTGCGTGTGTGTGCGTGTGTGTAACAGAATGTTTTTTTCTTTAAAGCTGGGATCAATTCTGACCACATGTAACGGTCACAGCAGCACTAAGCTCAAGAAGAGCACAAGACGTACCCAGACATTTGATCTGCTGAGTGTTAACGGATGCCTATTGACAGTATTGGACGACCAAACAGACAACCTTGCCAGCTCTCTGGTCAGAAAGGAACATAGGCTACCCCTCTTAAAGAGCCCTCCATGCACACCATATAATATCACCTTTTTGGTATTAGTTCCTCCAGGGAACATATTAGGGAAGGGACAAGAGGTCTAATTGCCAGGTGCAACTCAGTAAACAACCACAGTGCAGCTCAGCCTCTGGCTATCAATATGCTTTTGACAGGACGTCAAACTTGGTGAATGCTCACCAATAATTGGGGAGAGTCTTTGTGGCACGGCACGTACTATATGCACATTTTTGGGGGGTTTAATCAAATCGATAGTACGCTATTTGTTGTAAAAAGTATGAAATTATGTTTTGGAATCGTTACAGTTCCATATTGTACATCCTGGGGGAATGTCGGAACACGGCTCTTATGGCCACCTGAAAAGCATGGGTTCACTATGTATGGACATAAAAAAAAAAAAGAATAATTATTATTTGAAATGTTAGTCCAGCCCATAATTGATTAATTCATACATAAAGAGCATCCTGCCACTTGTCCCTGCACACTGACGTGATTTTTCCCCTTAGACTGTCGGATGTCCCGTGCGGCTTCCCCCAACTTTCCAAATGAAAACTAACAACACAAGTAAACGGGTCAAAAATGAGAAACTTTAGAAGGGAGCGAGGGGAGGGGGGGCAGCACTGGGGACACAGGAAAGGAGAAAACTGAAATGGTCAAAACAAGTCAGTCTAGAAAACAGCTGCAGCAAACAAGCCGCATGGATCAAAACAAGGGGATGGGGCATTTGCAGAGGCCTGAATTTAGATTTAAAAGATTAGGCTTTATTGGGAATGTTTGATCATCTTATTTGCTCTCTTTAGGGATGGCAGTTTTCCTCCCCACCCCCAGCATGGCAGAAGGCGACAAAGTAGTGAGATATGTTGAGGGGGGGGGGGGGGGGGTCAATATTTATGTTAGAATCATGTTCTAATTTCATTTAGTGCATCTTTAAAGGTGTTAATGTGTATGATGCACTGCCTCCCAGGGTTTGTGTGTACTTATCTTACAATGCTTTTTTTTTTTGCAGAGCATCCCCTGCCAACTGGCAGCTCTAAAAAGTGTAGTCTGCAAACAACACACACACACACACACACACACTACTGTGATTATTTTGGTGTGAAGTCAGACACAGAAAGAAATAAGTAAATTTGCTCAGATGGTTGAGTGAAAGTCCCACCAAAAACGTGCTGCATGCTTACGCGCGAGGAGGTACCGGGTTCATTCCAGTTCAGTTCGGTTCGGTTCAAAGGCAGCCATCTGCACAACAACGCAAAGGCAGCAGCAGGTAACGTGTGGCACGACGCTCCCTATTGGCGAACCAAGGTAGCGCGGGTTGTCGTGCACTGTAAATTGGTTGAACGCTTCGACTTTTGGTGCCGCTTTGTACGCACGGCTGCAAACCCGAATGGACAACCCCACTCGAGCTCCTGAAATCCCGTCTCCACATAATGACCTTATCATCTACTTAATCTAATTAATTAATTAATCTAATCTTTTATATTGTGTGGTGGGAGATCAGTATGACCGGTGCGTAAAAGTGCGCAAAAAGCATCCAATCATTTGAAATAACGTCCTAAAAATGCGTGCCCGGCAACTTCTCGTGACGTGCTCGCGCCGCCAAACTTTTTAGCCATTACATCATAGTTTTAAAATAGCCAAGTGGGCTTTTGGAGGAATACGTCTGAACGCGCGTCGACACCAGCTGACACGCTAAATCTGCTCCATCCAAGCTGCATGCAAGTGCGTTGCTCTGTCCTCAAATGATGCAAAGTTAGAACATGCACGCGCTGACATTATTGTGCGGTGCGGATTAAGTGATATAAACTACACCTAAAATATTAAATAAAAATAAATACGCAGTGGGTTTCTACCTGCTATAACGGTGGGTGATCGCTGACCTCCCTCCGGCTTGATCCACATCTCAAGTGTGAAGTTTCCTCTGGGGATCTCCACGCCGGGCTTCAGCCGGAGCTGGTCGCCCCTGCCGGTGAAATAGACAGCCTTGCCCCGCTCAGGGGAGCTCACCTCCGGCTGCGAGGACGAGCGTCGACGCTGGCGGAGCCCCCGGCGCTCCAAGCCGGCCAGGGAGCGCTTGCCCCGGGGCAGACGCGTGGCGCAAGCCCCCGGGACGATGGCTCTTGCCTCCCTCATGAGCACCAAGTCCCTCTTGGATCTGCCTTTCCGCCGCTCCACAGTCCCGCACTCTGATCCAAAACACAGGATGAGAATCACCAGACAGGACACCCAGGGAGACGTCCAAAGTTTCATTTTTTCACAATGAAAAATGCCAACAAATGTGGCATAAAAATCCCGAATAGAAAAATATAGTCCACAATTCCTCCTCTGTTTGGAATCCTCTTCTTTTTTTGCGGTTGAAAGTGTCTAAATAAACCTCATAAAGCTTTGCTGTTTTCCCCTTCTCTTTATAATGCTAAGCCACGACCCCCTCTCTTCTTAAGCAAAACTACTGTGAGACATTGAGGGGACACGAGGAATATTTGATTCATGTATGTGTTCCACGGTGCCTTTTCAATGGGTCCCATTTAGCCAAAGGGATGACTAATAACTAATCAATCAAGGAGAGGGGGGTACGGCCGATGCCCCCCCCCCCTCCTCATCTCCCCCCCCCCCCCCTCTTGGACGGTAGGAGTTACTCGTAGAGATCCACAGTTGTCCGCCAAGCTACTGTCACACCTTTTTTTTCCTCTTTCCTTTCTTTTTTTGAATTATTTATCCCACCCTTAGAAATGAATAAGACGTTTCACCAATTAAAAGGCGTGGGAAAGTGACAGCGAGACGACCGCTCATATTTACTCAAAGAAATCTTCACAAACAAAAGGAAAAAGGTCCCAACTTCCTTTAGGATGCTGTGTTTAAAAATAAAAAAAGTCAAAGAAGTTGAAGCGGACAGGGAGAGGGGCTGCAGAGCCACAGCATCGCCGTCCTCACGCGCGCCTAAAGCGGTCACACTTGTGCGCACCAGTCGCTCCTCGCTTGCGGAGCCGGTTTCTCCCCAAGTGTGTTGTCTGTGTGCGTGTATTCGAAAAGAACAACTCGTGTTTCAAATGTTTCGGCTTTGTGTGTCTGTGTGCGCGCGCGTGCCCGTGTGTATGTGGTCTTATTCCCCCATCGACCCATCCCCTCTCCTTCAAAGTGGGAAGTCACACACGCACACAGGCGCGTGCACGCACACAGGTAGGGCTCGCACTGTCCACTGCATGCTGAGATATGATGACGTTTAGTGTGTGCTGTATCCCCCTAGTGGCTATAACCGGAACTAGCTTGCCATGCATGCTCAGTAAAATCCATAATCAATTAATTGCTTTCGGAAACATTCCCCAATAATGTGCTCCAGGAACAAACAGTCACAATCACCAATCTGCACAAGCAAATTTTGAAAAGCAATCTTTCAACATTCTTCAGGTGTACAAAGAAGCAAGGTTGGTGCCTTAAATGATGATGTCACAGATGGACCTCACTAATTCTTTTAACATAACTGTGAAAAGTTAATAAAAAAAGATTGAATTACGTTTCTTTCCGTACTTTGGTTTGTTCACATTCAAGTAATTTGACTTTTAAAGAATTTACATGCATGGCTTTCATTTAATATTTATTTCATATAGAGTAATCCCAAGTAGTAACTTTGTGTCGACTTTCAACGTGATGTCTTTCCGCAGACTGCGTGACGTTCTTTTCCATAAACTTTGTATTTACTTTTAGTTTATTTCCATTGACTTTACACATCATATTTCCACAAGCTTTAAGTTAAGTGTCTTTCCATTGACTTTACATGTACACTCTGTCCTTAGAAACCTTAACTGTGGTGTCTTTTTCCATAGAGACCGTCAAGTGGAATGTGCCTTGTGCTCGTCGGTTGCTGTTTGTTGTAAATGTGTTGCCACCGCTCATAAAAGGAAAGCGGGAACAAACATTTAATATTTGCTTTCTTTCTTCTTGTGTTGTTGCGACTTTAGCCCACATATTTCCTTTTGTGTCTCTTGTATAGGGTGTGTGTGGGGGGGGGGGTTGTTCGGGGGGGGGGGGGGACATGTTGGCATATTGAAAAGGTGTGTGACCTTAAAAGAAAGGGACACATGTTTTAAACTAGGGGTGAAACGTTTTACAGATTCAGCTGCACTTTTTTGGGGTTGGGGTGAGGGGTATCCCATACGTATTTTCTCGCCCAAGTAGTAGAAATGCAAATGTTTGAGCGTGAGACTAATGTCTGTTGTGTATTATGGTGGGGATTCAGCTTCTTGTTACGCAATGAGATAGATTTACAATAGTCTGTCTTGCAGCCCCGCCCCATTCGAACCCAGGGCCTTAGTTAGGCTACACCATCGCCCCTTATTACGCAAGATCATCCGGTTATTTTGAGATTTGACGCTCCAGAAATAATAACATCCAGTTTGAACCGACAGACACCTAAGAGGCCGAAGGCCAAGAAGCTGCCAGACCCCACTTGCCATGCGTTTCCCTAAGCTTTGAATTAAGAGCCTTTGCATAGGCCAGACCCCCGAGAAGCTGCATTCTGTTTCTCGCAAAACATAATGAACCCACTTTGCGCCATCAGTCGTTAGAACGATGACCAAAATTAGAACCGGTCCTTAACGATGGAGCGCGTTGGTGTACATCGTCCAACTCCCGAGGCGATGTGGTCGCTTGTTCTCACTTGTGTTTAGAGAAAAGCGGTTGCGGCGTACTCCCGCAATAATCCCACTGCGTCATCCGAGCCACTGTGGAGCAAGAGGCAGCAGATAAATAGGAAAAAAAACACAGCCTCCTAATCCATTAATGCACTGAGCTTAATCTGTGACTGTTTGAAAGTGCAACCCTAAATGCCGTCGCCTTTTCAAACATTGTTGCTGATTTTACGCCATCTACGTCCGAGTGTCAACTCTGTGTAAAGATATCTGTGACTATCGAGCACAATCATAAAAATATCCACGATAGGATTCTGTGACGCTGCCAGAACCTCAAATGGGCTTCTCTTTCTAAATAGCGTTAGAGAATAACCCATTAAAGCTTTTAAGAGTATAATCCCAACTCCAAACTAACAGCAGCGGCTCAAATTTTCAGCCATTCCGTGAAAACTGTCACGCAGAACATCCCCCCCCCCAGCTCGGAAAAGAGAACCACTTGAGAGCCGCAAACGACCGGCGTTGAGGTGTTGTTTGTTACTTTTAACCAACGGCAAAGATTATAGGGAAATGTATACGTGAAACGCATAAATCGGGTTTAATCTTTTCTAATGCTTTTGACAGCTGTCATTTTTTTTTTTTTTTTTTTAGATGCGCTTAGCATGGAAGGGCAGCTTGCTCACTGGAGTATTTATATGGTGTGAATGCTGGACAGGGGAAAGAGGAAAAATCAGACCTCAAAACAGTTGTGTTAGCATCAAAGATAATGCTAATGTTAAAGATGGTGCATGGTCTCATAAATTAGCGAAAACATTAATTTTGTTGGAATCCTGAAAGGGGTGCACAGTATCAAAAGTTGACTTTTTTTTTTTAGGGTAAGAACAAGGGGGTGAGGAGGTGCGCCAGCTCTGTCATGATGTTGAGAGGGGGGGTGCGGCTTAAAAAGTTGGGGAACGGCTGATCTAAAGGATTATGAAGCAATAATTGGAAGGTCACATTTCAGCATTAGTCTGCTTAGCTCAGTGTATAGTTGAGTCATTTCAGCTCTGATTTCTAGCCTTGAATGATGTCTCCCCATAAGACTTTCCATCAGCACATCATGATCTATTACATTTTACTTGTTTTTTTTTCTGATTTCTATATTTCATCCCATCATCTCTAACTCCCCCCCGGTTGGCTACTTGATCTTCCCTCGTCCACGTGCTCTGGCATCTATTAGTCATAGCTTCCAAACACACATAAGAGGAGGTGGGATGCCACCGCGTTATTCATCCCAATCTCATCGTCTTGAACGCCGCTTGGCCTCTTGCTTGCGTCTTTGAGGTTGCATTTGAGCCAGTTTTGCCGATGCATGAGGAGCACTGACAAGATTCGATCCAATCGACAAAATAATTTGGGTCCATGAAAGCATTGTCATGGTTTGCAGGTTGACATTTTGCCCAAATCTTCTGTTTTTAAATGAGCTCTGGTTTGCAATGTGCTTCATGAATGAACCTGGGTTCTTTTGCCTAAAAAAGGACATACAGTCAAGAAAATCTCTCTAAAATTTTGGGGGTGCTTAAGCACTAGCAAAAACGAGCTTAGATGGGCATAAAAAAACTTCGAGCAGCATCCTGGAAGTAGTTTCAATGTAGGTGATAAATAAGCCAAAACATTGAGTTTTTCTTCACAGTCCACTTTAAGAGAGGTGTTTTCAAGTGGATGTGTTGACTGAGTATTTTTGGACACTTTTGCTTTATGTTGGTTCATTACAAAAATTAATGAGCTCACAAAATTTATAGCCACCGCCGCACGGTTAAGCAGTAATATAGACGAAAGCGTTAAGGTGCCAGGCTTTATGGGGTTTTTTTTTGAGAAGATCAATTGTTCGTTAAAAGGGTGAAAGTGTGATGAATTGGTTTTAACAGGAAGGCCCCGGCGTTCAAAAAGTCGCCGTCACAGCCACATCCTGGAGTTTGGCTGCGGCTGTTGTGAGTGAGGCGTGTAGTAAATAATATTAATCCATTATGGCTCGGCGACCACAACCAAGGCTGCTGGAGCCTTGTTTGAATTGCTCTGCTTGCGGGGGAAGAATTATATGCGCCGAGTATGGCGCAGTCAGCACACCGCCGCTCGCCACCACCACTGCCCCTCCGTCTAGACGCTAGGAAACGTCCATATGGAGATGTTTAACGCGCTCGTTAGCCGGCCTGCTTGAAATACACTTGCACTGACGCTCATCCATAAAAACAAAAAGTCGAGTGCTTTGCGCGGACGAATGAAGCGGGCTGACGCATCCGACGATTTTTTGGGGCACGAGGCCACGCAGTTGCCAAGCGTGGCTGGAACAGCGAAGGCGTAAGGAATGAGATGATTCCTCGGAACGCTTCTTGAGGTAGTCTGATCCCTTTGGTTGAAGATGAGTGGAAAATGTTTGCTAAGGTGAATGGGATACGGCCCATTGGAAGAATATGTAAATAATAACTTCATTGGTGAAAGGCGCACCCCTTTCAATATGCACAACGTTTCACGCATGATCTCTTTTTTAGAAACTAATGTTTTAATCCTCGCATCCTCTTGGACATTTCTTTGGATTGGGAAGAAATTTTCTAAAAGGAAAAAGTATCAAAGCCCCAAAAATGCCATTCACAAATATTTGAAGCAAAGCAACTTCTCTCCCTCTCTCAATAGTCAACAAAAGGTCATTTGATGACTTCTGAAGCAGCACAACATAAAGTGCAGCAGAGTTAGCACAAACATTCCCAAGCTTACTAAACTGCGCTCCCCGTCCCCCGAACATCCCAACAGAGTTCCCGGGTTCTTATTTTCTAAGGAAAAAGTAATAAATAGGAATATAAATACAATCGCAATGTTACAAAATTAACTTTTATATATTGACATTAACATTTTGAGGAGAAGGGAAAAAAAAGTCATAATATTGATGGTCTGGAAGGCATTCATCCACTTTACATGATTTCCTTTGGGAAAAGTATATTTACGAACAGTTCACAAGGTCAAGCAGCATCATTTGAAAGGTTTGCAACAATCCGTCGGCCAAACCCAACATGAAAACATGCCGACAAATTCAAAGCACTCTCAAGTGTCCTTGAAGTTTTCTATTTTTCCCCCCCAATACAACAAAGACTTTTTGCTCAATACAGTTCATTAAATGCACCCAGGTCCCCCGACAAAAGCATATTTACACTGAACTAATGTTGATAAAACCGTGAGTCACACTAAGCATGAAATTATTACAGAACTTATTCTTTTTAGATCACTCAATCCCATACTTGCAGCCCTTTTAACATCCGACCGATACTCACTGAGTTGACCCTTGACCTTGGACTGCTAACCACATTTAAATTCTCGGAGGGGGGGAAAAAAAAAATGGGTGGAATGCCCAGCATGTATAAGGTCAACAACAAGAAAACAACACGACGTGAAGAATTCAACTCATTCACTTTGGAGAGCGCCCAGTGTGTCAACAATATTTTTTGTGTTGTTGACATTACTGAAATACGCGGCTGAAATGTATATGCGGGGCGGAGGAGGCGGCGTAATGTGTTTAGCGGGCGGGTTAAGGCTGAAAAACACATGCTGCGGCATAAGTAAACAATGCAGATGAGCAAACAATGGGTGCATGCTGATTCACAGTCAACAATGCTATGCCGCACCTTAATGTGTCTGGGCCACACAATGCAAAAAGCCGATTATGCAAATTGGGGTTATCGAGGACACGCCGATGTAACAATGGCACCGAGTTGATTGAGCTGCACTGTATGTGCGTGCGTGCGCGCGTGTGTAAGCCACCATTCCCATGGGTAGCCTTTGCCGAACCCTATAGCTTCTGATGAGAGGCCTCATTATAAGCTCCGCCATCAATCAAGAGGTCAAAGGGTTGTGGCAGATCAATATTGCCTGATCAATCAGCTCATCTTTTTATCTTTTTCTTTTTAATGACGTCGGGAATCATTAAACCTTGTATAACAAACCTTGCCTCCTGCCTTGCATTTCCCCCCCTCGTTTTGAAGGACACTGCCAAGGACTCCCGACATGGACGTGCGTCATCACGTTGCACCTGGAGTGCCCTCGCCACATGTGCGACACTTTGCAAGGAAAACACAACCACACACGCACACACTTGCACGAAGTCGACGTTGTTTAAGCTCATATTAGCGTATTGACACGTTACCATGGAGAAGGCGAAAGAAAAACATCAAAACATCAAATAGTACGGCGATTAGCCGCGCTTACTCCCATTTAACCATAAATCATGCATCGTGTATCCAAATTGCAAGCTCATTCTCTTTTCATGCCAAGCTTTGGAAAATTGCGATGAGCCATTAGCTTTAATTATCAAAGCTAATAAATGGGTCATTTTTCAGAATCCTATCAAATCAAAATTGCCCAATTGGCGCCTGTGCCAGGGAACTATTCTCCCACAGGAATCATCAGAGCCAAAAGAGGTTACAAATCATGGAAAATTGAGAGGGGAGAATTTAGAATAGGGAACTACACTGTATGCTAAATCACAAATTTGTTTTGATTTTTTCTCCTTTTAACTGTAAAAATATTCAGTTAAATCCATAATGGCAAAAATAGGCCTTAGAACATCGTATGTTAGAGAGTACATACTGTAAGTGCACTTGCGTACTTGAATGAGATCTATCACTCAAGTATTTGGACGAAGACATTTTTATCCTCGCTATAAAACGCCACAATGGATATGAAATAAGGTAACCTCGATGTGATTGAAGTGTCAACGTTGCCCTTCTGAGGTGATGAATTATGTCATTTTTCACAATATAAAATCGTTCTCTTACGAGAAGGCCTCTCGATATTGTTTGGTCAATATACACAAAGGATAAAGAAATACAATTAACTCCTACTTCTTAAACTTGCTCATTTTTGGGATGGCATTTGTTACCATGACAACCAGGGGTAGAAACTGTGTGGGGGCAGTTGTCATCTAAAACATACTTAACTGTTACGCAACAGTGTGGCAGGAGTACAGAGGTCACATAGGCTAGTCAGAAAAGGGTAAAAAAAAAAAGAAGAAAAAAAAGTTTACTTACATTTTGATCTCATACTTGAGTGGGCAGGAATTCCAAAAGCTCACTTATTTTGTATGCCAGGCATAAAAAAGAGAGTTGCCATATTCTGAAGTTTCAAAGAATGCATTTACCATTCTGCAACAAATGAGTAGCTCTATTTTCAAAGTCTTACAAACATTAAAAACATTACTTCATTTGTAATACTTCCAAGCTTATTGACATCACAAAAATTGTGAGTTTCCTCCCTGAGATGCTTTGCCAGATTTTGATTTGCTGGTCGTTTCTGGGTCTTTAATTGTGTTCATAGGACAGCACTAATAAGAGGAAGGTTGTTAGAAAAATATAGATGAAAAACAAAAATTGATGTTTAGGTATTACTTACATTGGACAGGTGAAACTTATTGTAGATTGCTGGAGAGAGAAAATGAAATGAGCTATCCAAGCTATTGACTTGGTACAAAATAATCAGGGGCAATATTATTAAAATGCAATGGAAGACATTTTAGAGAGGAAGGGATGGGGGGGGGGGAAGGCAAAGGAACAACAGGAGGAGCAGATTGTTTGAGGAAGAGGAGTCAACTTTAGTAACTTTGCGACTCATAGTAACTTCCTCGCCAAGTTACACACTGATAGAGAATCAGTGGTGGCAATGACGCATGTGTGCGAAGAGCAAACAAGCCTGTTTCCCTAAATCCAACAGTCCACAATGCAAATGACACGCGAGCTTTTTTCCTGCTGCACGGAACGTCCGGATCATGGTGGCGGTGAATAAATGATGACAGTGAGATCTGTTGGGTTGGGTTGAAAGGGATTGAGGGGAGAGACCTGGGGTGTGTGTGTGTGTGTGTGGGGGGGGGGGGGGGGGGGCTGATGTTATAGGGGCTATTTATAGCACCGCAGCAGAAATTTAACCTTGACCTCCTTTCTGCACAGCAACCATGCAGCCCGGCCTCCTCCAACTAAACGTCACTTTTTTTGACTTGGACATGAATTTTTTAAATGCCTCGGAAATTCCCCATCACGGGGCTTCACTTGGGGAATTTGTGGTGGTGGATGATTGGGGAAACACATTGTAAATATTTTTTTGACTTGACTTCCTCTCTAATTTGCAATTAATATTTAACTTTTCCACTTGTGGAATATTTGAACACAAGGTGTGTCCGAAAAATTCCAGGAACAGCATCACAAATGATGAATTTCAAATCTGAACTATAAGATAAGCAAAAGTAAGCAAACAAAAAGTAATCCCCGTAAATCTAAACACACTTTCCACAGTTTTCTGCAAAATCTTTGTGCACTCCTGGAAGGGTCAAAACAGTTCACTTTGGTGACCCCCTTAATCTTGAAGGGGGGACGGGGGCACAGAAGATTATATATATATTATTGAGAGCTTTCCCCAGGTTGTTCTTGACCAGGAATCCTTAAAATTTCATCATCAAGCTGGATCAGTTTAACCTGTCAGGACTTTCTGAATAAAGCAAACGGAGCAGGATCTCTGTGGACATGCTTCTCGCCCAAGGTGAAGGGGATACATATACTGTATTTTGTGACACCAATCTTAGAACTTTTCTGACACCCCGTTAATTTCAATGCAATTTTACATGTATGTATTGTAAATGTAGGCCTATGTAACTGCAGAGTCAGCCAGTGGAGTGGGAAGACGATGCAGTGCGGGCAAGGCGCCAGATGCTGGCTGAGGGGCTCGTGAGGTCACGGCCTAGGTGGAGTGTGAGCGGGAACGACACCTGACAGCAAGCCGGCCGGATGCGCCTTGGCACTTCTGTACATTCGTGTCACTCCTGATAAGTCAGGTGCTCCATACAGGAAGGAGAGGAAGAGGAGAATGCCTCTTCCTTCATGATTGTTCTTGCTCAGTGAGGAGACTAACAGGATAGCTCTACCCAGACCCCTTTCTATATGGCTCCACAGTTAATTAGATTAGTTTGACGAACGCTTCTTTTGGTCATTATGGTTGCATGCATGCACGCAGGAAATACATCAACCGATTGCATGACTTGACGCAACTAAACCTATCAAATGATTAATTCAGAGCAGCTTGGCATGGCAAGCAATGACAAAGATATCTATATAGTAGAAAACTTAAGTGCGGGAGAAAAGGGGGGTATTTAATTGTGGTTGCCTTTTAAGTAACTCTGGACCAGGTTGTAGGTTAAATCTAAAGGGACACTGCCATCTAGCGGTCGAGTATAGTATAAAGGTCATGTTATCAAAAAAGCTCGTGGGATACTACCAACCCAAAGATGATATAAATATTTATGTACTGAAACAACTATCGTCTCAATCTACTCTCACAACTATTTAGTTGATTTGTTATTTGAAAACAAAGCTCTTGCATAGATAAGAGGTTAATCACACAGGCTTGTGCTCACTTTGCCATCTACTGGAAGAACATTGAATTGTTCTGCATGTCACAGTTCATTTAAAATCCTTTATGGCAGTGCTTCTCAATTATTTTCTGTTACGCCCCCCCCTAGCAAGAAGAAAACTATTCGCGCCCCCCCTCCCCACCGTGACTATCCTAACTTGTCTTGTAAGTCGTAAAATGTTGCACTGTCACGTTTGCGACAAGTAACAATGAGAGCGCCACTGCCCCCTGCTGTAGTAAACGCGCAATTACACTTTATTCTAGTACTGCCAAAAAAAAAGCCTGTTCCCCAGGGTCACACGCGCCCCACTATTTGAGAAGCACTGCTTTATGGGAATCACATGTAGAAATCCCACCTTCACGGTATTAACATATTCATCTATTAATACATTATTCACAGGACGCCAGAGATGCAAATATCTCTGTGAAAGCTTGGAAATAATTAAAAAAGGATGCCATTCATCCTGAAAATCTATATCAAGATTCAAGAAGTTTATTGGCCATGTTTGGGCATGCCAAACAAGGAATTTGACCCCGGTAGATCTCGGCCTCTGTTCAACATTAGGTGACTAACAACATTCAGGACATGTGCAAAAATTCAGTCAGTCAATCAATTAATCAACCAACCATCAATGCATCCACCCATCCATCCATCATCGATCAATCCATCAATCAATCAAATATCTACATCAAAGAAATAAAATATAATTTAGGCCATTGTAAAAAAATATTTTGCTGAAGAACTGCAGAGATGGTTTGGGTGCATGGTACATCAGAAATTAATACAACATCTGCCCACTTTTCCTTAAAAGAATGCTCCAAATCTGTAAGTCGCCTTCAGTTTAAATGTCGACCCAAGAATGGCATCATGTACACATTTCAGACACAGATTAGGATTTTATTCACACATCACATACTACAGTGGGTTATGTAGTCCAGAAATAGTTTTGAACAGCGCTGCCATTAAGACATAAAATCAAAAGACATTGAACCCTTGTTTTGTCGTTATATAAAAATAGTGTTGCTACAAAAGTATAAATTAGGCTTACTAATAAGACAACTCAGGTGGGAATCTACACAGGAAGAAAAAAAGGATCAAACGTATTGTATAACAGTAGAAAATGAATAAAAACGGCTGTAAAATAGGATTAAAAGCAACACACGATTGTTGACCTGATCTGATATCGCAGACTAGAAGGTAAAGGACAACACATCTCAGTGTTAGCATATTTTTACAACTGACGTCTGAATAAGTTAAAATCAAACATAGAGTGGCTGGCCTAACAGTATCTAAATTGAGTTCTTTGATCGTATCAAAAGACTTATTTTTGTTGTTTTTCCTTAAAATGCTACTGTAGAAAAAAGAGGTATAATGTTATCGGCGCTCCCTACTGTGTCTCGGATTTGACGGTGCCCCCCTCATGGCATAAAAACAGCAGTTATTTCGTATTTACATAATGCGTTCTGGGAAAACGGATGATGTCGACCACGCATTTGCACCGCCCCATGATCAGCAGTACCTTGGCCGCCTCCCCTCCACACCCCAAGAGGCTAAATACAGTCCGACATGAAAAAAGAAAAACTGGCTTCAAAGTGTACTATCTTATAACCTTATTAAAAAGCATGCATAATTATTTTATGATAGAATTCTCATTTCAGCAAAAACACGAAAAAATACACGCTAGTTCTGGGGTTCGATTATGTTGACGCGAGCATTGTGACGTCAATTAATGGCATTTTGTCCCAGAGCATATCCTATTTAAAGTACATGGTTTACCAAAAAAAAAAAAAGAAACGCTACGACAAATCCCTTCATCTATTCGCGGCACAAAGAAAACGCTCTAACTTTAAACCATTTTTAATGTTTTTTTTGTGGTTTTTTTTACAATGAGCAGCAGCACTACCTGTTAAATATTGAGGTAAACCATTGAATTGGTGTATTTCGAATAAAGTACATTTTTCCTGTACTCATTTCAAATATATTTAAAAAAGGATTAAGTGATAACCCTATAGTATAGTTAATATGTAGTATGACATTGACTGAAGTGAAATGGAGTGCATGATTTGACCACAACCAGCACGGGTGCTGGTGAAAGTCTACAGAAGACCACTAAGATTAGCTTTGCTATTTTTTTTTTTTTTTTTTACAAAAATCGATTACGTAAATGTGGCATGTGAAAATTTACCCCTTTTTTTTTAATTGCTTTTACGTATACGTGACTCACAAGCATTTTCAAAATTTCAAAGATGTAACAGGCAGTTTTGATCATATACCTGGTTTGCTGTGATAATGGTCATCACATTTTTACAATTTTTAACAATTTTTTTTAATCAGCGATGCAAAGTTTCCATTTTTTTGCGCTGATTCCAAAATTGCCCCCATTATTTTTCTCTGGCACATCAGGTTTTCAGAATAATAATCATATAAGATGTTATATGTTGTAATATGTATAAATTAAAGGTTAGGATGAGCAAAAGGCAATTTTTTTCAACGTCATACCTATAAATTACAGCGTATGGTAACACTCGTATTGCGCAAGCTTTTATAGGTCAAGGAAAATATCTCGAAAACGTGATGTGCTTGAAGAAAAACGTAAAGGCATTGTTAAAATTACCATCACAATTTAGCGACACAAATCCATCTCTGATTAAAAAATATGCTCTTGGCCAGTGTTAATATACGAAATAATACAAAGACCGGACACTTTCGAAATACGTGTTTGTTACTCGAATGTTTCTGGAGAAACCAAAGCTCAGAGCGTTGTAAGGTGGTGATGTCGGTAAAAATAAAAATACAAAAAAAAAAAACCTTGTCATCAGGGGAACTGAGGTATACAGTACCAGAATAAAACAGTATCTACAGGACTTTTTTTCCCCCCCAATTTACTTGCGCTTCTTTGTGTGGCTACATTTTGTTCACGTCACAGTTCTCCGAGTCAAATAGCACAAGAGCGGTCGGCTTTCCCCACAGACGTCAAGGTCTTAAAGTTTGAACACGTTTAGTTTTTAAGATTGTCGACACCACCCACTTTTAGACCTTACTATTGGGACAAATCAACTCTTAATACACCTAAGCCGGAAGGACAAGATAGTTGGGCATTTAACTTTTTTAAATGGGACCGCACAAAAAGAGTCCGATTGCTTTTGTGCTGGGCCTAACTCATTTGCCTTTTGCTGAAAATCTTTCAGTGAGCGAGCAGTCTGAGGCTGAGGTTGATAGCTGGATGTTAAAAAGTTGCCTGGAACCTGTTTAGGATTCTAAGAATAATGCCCAATACTAAAAACTTATGAAAACAATTCTTCATTGAATAAAGAAATGCATATGGTATAAAGATACTGAACATTTCTAGCCATAAAAATAACAATGTTACTTGATATCTCATTAAATGTTTTTCAAGGAAGGTCTTCAAATGTGGACGCGCTATATAATAAAAGATGTACTATTGTATTAAATCAGGGTGCTCGGTGCCTCGCAAATACAGACATAATTTTAGAAGAAAATAAAAGAAAGTGAATGGTAACATCAGTGTAATTCTTTCTAAAATTGTTTTCTAAAAATCATAAATATTAAAAATTTGTGATTTCTATAGCATTTTGTGAAGCTTAAATACGAATTATTCACTGTTTGAATACAATACCGGAGAATATAGTATAAGGATAGTATTTGAAGACAATTATGGACTTTTCATATTATTGGGGAGGCAAATGCACTTGTTAATTTGGCCATAGTGCATCAACCACTAGAGGTCACTGTTTTCAACAGTCAGCCAAACTTGCTTTCCAGAGCTACAACAATAAATACAAATAAATGGGATGTCGCTGACAAGGCGATAAAATAGCAATGTAAAGGCATTTTCTTTTGCAAAAAGGGAAGTGATATGAAGCCCCAGACAATGCAGCTCCCATTCATCCAAGGCAATTTAAGGAGGTATTTGCCTGCCCCCCACCCAAAAAAAAAAAAAAAAAAGGTACTTGACATTATTAATGAGGGGAGATGGCAGGCTAAATTATTCATTTGAGGGACATTTCTGTTTCGACTTCCACAAAACAAGAAAGTGATTGAAGGTGGGAGCAGCGTTTTTGTTTTGTGGATTGTGTTGTTTGCCCGTCCATAACCATACACTTTTGTTTATTGCCTTAAGAAATTAACACAAGCCCCGCTTAAGGAAGACTAACCTATATTGATCAAAAAAAAAAAAAAAAGCTCCTAGGACTTATGTAATTAACAGACCTGTGGCTATTCACATTAGTCATTTGCCTGTAAATAAAAACACCATATTTAAAAAAAAAAAAAAATCAACAGCAGGTCGGCATATTTCTCTACAGTGAGCAAGCTAAAACTGCCTAGTGATTTAAATATATTAAATACAAATTTGGCTGTATGACTGTTAACAACATAATCATGGAAAACCCCAACTGTCTGATCAGAGTTGTCTCGTGTGCCTACAATCCAGGCAGTGCGGCTAGCACAGGTAGCAGCAGGAAACTGGATTTACACAGCAGGTACAATTCTGATTTTTTGTTATCGATGTAGGTGTGTCATGGAAGTGGAAATAGAAAGAGAAAAAAACCCATCATGCAACTGGATACCTTCAAATCAAAAATCCTGTACGTGTTAAATTAGAACTAGCCACTGATATAGACCTGCCATGCAATTCCAACCAAAGTAAAGCAAAGTAAAACTTACTACAAAGGTGAGTTTAGCAGCTTTGAGGGGGTAGGTTGCTGAAATAATTTCAATCTCTGTGGCATGGCCACAAATTTGGTAGACTCAAAAGGTGCAAAAGGCAGTGAAATTTCTGAACCGCTTGTGTGTCGCATTTGTGTCAGCGACCTCACTCATACTGACCTTACCTGCCATCATGTAAGTCTAACAGCATGTAGCCTTTAAAGCAGTTGAGTCTTCAGGCCAGAAGAAAGAAGCTCACCTGACACAGCTACTGTTTCATCCCTAAAGCACTAAACACCTCCAGGTCAGTGTGTCATACAGTATGTGACAAGCCTTAATGTTCCAAGTGCTTGCGATCTAAAATTATTCTCAGTCTTTCCACACAAGTTTTGTTTTACAGTCGCTCGAAACCTATATTATATAAATAAGCCTGTGGTGGAAGGTGAAGGTTTGGTCAGTTAGCCCATGTTGGAGCGAAGGAAAATGAGTTTGTTCATTTCTTCAGCGGTAACCTGCTGCCTCCTCTTCATGGCCAGGCTCTGCTCGCACACCGTGACGCATTCGCTGCGAATGCCTACCGCCGGCACGGCCAGGAGCCACAGTGCCAGGCGGGCAAGCCTGGGAAACCTGTCGCCCATTGTTGAGCTCCAGTATTGGAAGAGATCGGTGGTGCCTTGGAGAAGAGGCTCCGCCAAGTACTGGAAGATCTCTTGCCTGACGTGACTTTGACTGTCGTCGTTGGTGGACAACGTCATCCTTGAAAGGCCGCCGTTGTTTCCGGCTCCCTCGACCCGGGTTATTTTGGGCATGGGCGGACCTTCATTGTCCCGCTCCTCGCCGCAGGACGCCCCGGCAGCGGTCATGCCGCCGTCCCTAGGTTCGGCCGCAAGTTCGCACGCTCGGGAGATTATGTCCTCGTGCTGGTAAGCAGGAACTGAACGCAGCTTGAGCTGAGGGTCCAACACCATGGCCACTTGGTGAGCTCGCTCAACCTGAGGACAAGATGGTTGTTTCTCGTATCATTACCATGATTTATTCATCAAATTTACAGCAGTGATTCGTCCCAGAGTTAGTGGGCCAAGCGAGATAATCACGAGTGCCACGAAATGATCTAACTTCACTCAGATTGTTTATTTATCACAAATGTAGTTGTACTTTGAGATACAAGTGAGATACTACTTTGCAATTTGAAATGAGTGGTGTATTGTGGCGGTGAACTCAGTTCAACTTGCCTCACAATATGAAGCAGCAGTTAACACAACTTGAAAAATTCACAAAAAAAGGGGCTTTATTCCGTAAATGCCACTCCAAGTTGAAGTTTAGAAACATTTAGATAATACGCAAAGGCATCTATTCTTTATGCTCTGCAAAAAACTATTAACCTTACAGTGTAGCAGTTCTTCAATTTCTAATAGGAATTATCAATAGCGATTTAAACTAGTTCCAACAAAAACATTTGCAATAATTTAGGAAACACTCATTTAGGAAATACATTACCTTAAAATTCTCCTTGAGTGCTTCTAGGAAGTAGTGGCAGAGTTTGCTGGCCATGCCAGTTCCTGCTTCTCCAGCTTTGGAAGTGAAGAACTTCTCAAGACGCAAGTATACGGGTAGCACCTGCTGCAGGGTGGGCCTCCTCTGGCTGCTCAGTTCAAGTGCCGCCAGGCGCAGAGGGGCCAGCAGACAAGTCAGCGTGCCGAGCAAATGCTTGTTGAGGCCCTGGAGCAGCGGTGCTGTGGACTTACTGCGTCCGTACGTCTCACAGATGTGCTCAAAGTGGGCGTGGACCTGCAGGAGTGCTTCGGCCGTACGGTCCCAACAGGGAGGGGTGGGACACTGGGCAGCGCTGCCCTGCGCTCCCTCTTCATTCATGCTTAGGCAAGTGTTGGTGTACTGCTCCTCCCTCAGCGTCAGTGTGGTGGAGGCGGAGATGTCTTTGCACGTGGCGAGGAGTTCGGCCAGGTCGTGAAGGCCTCGAGCTTGCAGGCTACGTTTCCCCAGGACTGCCTGGACCACTGCCCCGAGCGAACATCCTGCGCAGCGCAAGCATATCCTGCCCCTGCCACCGAGTGAAGACGCCCCGAATCCGGCAGCCGACACCCGGGGCTCTGCCACGTACACAGTGCGAATGTCTGACATCACAAACTCAGACAACACATTCTGGACCCAGTGGTGAATCTGCTCCGGTCCCTCCCTTAGTTCCGCCTCCCGCACCCCAAGTACGTAACGTTTCAGTCTTGAACCCTCCACTTGGTACGCCGTCAGAACGTAGCAAGCGTCCGGGCCCGTTGTCTGGGAGTGGCAGGTAACTGCGATGCCAAGCGAAGCATTGGAGCCGAGAGCGCATGTCACCTTGACCTTGACCTGGTTGTACATGCGGGGCAGCTGACGCAGCGCCAAGGCACTCATGTTGCCGAGGGCGTCACGGGTTGAGTAGGCACCGTGACGTGCCCCCGTGTCAACCAGCGTCTGTGCCAGCTTGAGGAAGTCCTTGCTGTTGAGCACGTTGAGCATGTTCAGATCAGAACACATTACCCGTAAGAGACGTTCAGCAACCTGTAGCCGCTCCTTATCAGGCAGCCCATTATTATCTGGACACAAAAAAACACCATTTAAGAAAATACAATTAAAACAGGTCGTAATGAACCTTGACTGAGTTGTAATTGCCGAAGACTTATCGCACATTTTTGAGTGGCTTTTAAGGCAAATTCATAATTAAAATGTAGTTTTGAGTCATTTTGAGGTATCACTTCAAATGTATAAATTTACTAAAAACATACGGTTGACATTGTGGTTCCGCTGGACGAGACTTTGAGGTTGTATCTGTAGCTTCACTGGAGGATGGGGGGGCTGAGCAGGAGACACTCTCCACAGTGGCTCCTGAGGACCCGAGGCTGAGGAGGTTTTTGGAGGGTCCCCTTTGGTATGGTTCTCGTTGTCAGCTGAGGAAAATAGAGAGTAACAAAATCGACTGTGATATTGCAATCTTGAAATTTAAGAAAAATGTTGAAGTTAAAAAAAAACAATCAACTAAAAAGCAAAAGAAGCTACAAATATAGACACTGCAACACAGAAACAAAGTGAGTGAGAGAATGTGAATGTTTCAAATATGGTCCGGATTTAAAATAAAATGTCAGATGAATAATTTCAACAATCAGTTCTCACATGCAGATCTGACAAATGCTGTCAGATTAATTTGATGAGTGGCCCTAATGTCAAAACAAAGCAGTGGAAAATGAAAAATAAAATGGACGGTAATCGTAATCCAAAAATAATTATAAATCCTGGATACGCCTAAGTTATCTCTGAAACTGGCACATGAACGAACACACTTTATGTTGAGAACAAATATTATGACTAAGCCATTGCACAGCTATCTGATTATACTACTCGGGGGAAAAAAAAATTTGTCTGAACCATGTGTCCCAGAACCAGATCTGCAACAACCACATGGGAGAACTTGATGCCGAAAACATTTTTTGTTTTACAGACTTTCACATCAATTGCAGCCATTTGAAATTCAGTGCTTGCTTCGCTGCTGAGCTTCAACATGCATTTTGTGGGAGTGGACTCACCAGCGTGGGACTGCATGTGCTCCAGCAGGTTGTTGTAGAACTGGAACTGGATGCCACAGGCACCACAAGTGTAGGGTTCTAAAAAATCACAAGGCCCAGAAGAGAGTTGAATCTCTCTTTGGTGACAAAAGAGCAAGCAAATGCTAGTGCATCTAGCTGCTTCCATCTATGCCACGTGCAGGCCTATATGATCAATACTACTGAGTTGGGAAGGGATGCACGATAACTGGGTTTTTTCTGTCCTACCGATAACCGCTACCAATCAGTGGCGACTCAAACTGAGTAGCAAATTGGCCGTGGAAACCAGGCGCCCCTCAGAAAACATATAAAAACCACAAAAATGACTAATTAAGCTCAAACTGCAATAGGAGACAGACCCATAGAAAACCTACAAATGTATGTTACACAAGAGCTGCTAGAAATTGTTTTTGGCTACTGTCATTATACAGTCTTTGCCACCTCTGAGAATCAGATTTCTGAAAACCACATACACCAGATTAAAACATACCATTCAACTCAGCATGCTTCTCTTTTTTTTAACTCAAGGAGTCAACTTCACCAAACCTTTTGTCATTTGCCAAACAAGACATTGTGCACTATTAGAACATTTGTCCAAATTATTATCAAAAACATAATCCTGTATAGATAAAAAAAAAAAAAAAACATCATACGTGATGACAAATGTGGAGTAGGAAGATTACATCAGAAAGTGGACAATCACATGTTTGACTACTCTGAACTTTAGATGGTGAGCAATCTCAAAAGCTTTGTTGTGTATCAGAACCTTGCCAGAGATAAAGTTAGCCTCATTGTGATTAGATGCAGTCTTAACTACCTTAAACAGACGTGGGACTCAGTCAAACCCTTAAACTGAATCAATCCTGCTATACATCAAGTGTGCTCCCAAAAAAAGAAATACCTGGTACATACTAGCCGCAGAAACTTTGAATCGGTTGACCAATTTATTATATCTGTGCAAAAATTGTTCAATATTATTACTGACCAGGACCAGTCCAAATGCATGTCACATGAGAACTGTTCACAAAAGATGCTGTCTGACTAATATGTGTTGTGTCCCCATAAACATAAAAATCCTACCGGATGTTCTTGTGACACTGCTCTCAATCTTTAGGTGGTGTCTGGTGGTTTGCTGTGAGTAACGCAAGCACCAAGTTCGATGTGCGAGTTGCCCCGTGAGCATTTTGTTGACAAAATGAAAGGAGCACACCTACGTTGATCGGTTTCAGACTAATCTTTTGGGAATTCTCATTCCAGAGGACTGCACCGATTATCAGCACTCTTTTCACCCGGGTTACATATTGAACAAAACTGCTCTTTGCGGCCTTACTTTCAACTACAAGTTGTTAATACTGTACAACCGCAAACAGCCTAACAAGTTCCTAGGACGTGCAAGGCATTTTTAAATCCCCGTTGCATTTAAAAATGCAAATGTTCAAAAATTGTGACTTTGAATTTTGCAATACAGTGTTGAAAAGTGTCTTGTTTATGTTCTGAGAAGCTCATGACACACTTTGAAAAGACCGGAAGTAAGCCTCCACAACCAATGTGAAAAAAGATAAAATAAAAAAATATAATATATTCATCCTCTTAAACATTCTTTCCCCAGTGATGATAATTGTAGCAGATTTGTGCAGGAGACTCACAATGGCTTACAGAGAACGAAAAGTGACATGAAATGAAGTGCTGTGTATGCAAACTGTACATTTCTATGACGCAGAAAGATGTACAGGGGTGGGGCTGGCACTTACTCTGAGGTGTAGGGAAGGAAGTGGCCACCAGAGGGCTTGGGGTGCCTGTGAAGAGGAAGAAGAATGAGAAGAGGAAGGCAATATTACTGTACCGTCCTTTTTTTCTGCATTTTGATTAATTAATGGTATAATAGTGTGCAGAGGCGCCACACAGGCACTTCCTTTTTTGAGGGAGTAAACACTTTATTTAGTAAATTTAGTGTTGCATAAGGAAAAAGAACGAGGGGATTAACAACTCACCGCTTGAATTCCGAGAGCTGTTTGTGTCAACCAGACTAGACTGCAATGCATTTTCCAGTTTCCGTCTGAACTGACTGCCTGTGGAAAGCAAAAACAGTAGACACTAATTGTAATGCTACATGCAAAGTTTTTTTTTTTTTTTTAATGTTGAAAGTAACCATAAAATCATTATGCAATTTTAATGTTAGTTTACAGCATACTATACATCTTAATATACAGTATATTCTCAAAGGGAGAACATGATGAACCATTTATTTTTAATGGCTTGGATACAAATAGTAGATCCCTGGATTGCTTTTTTTGTTCTGTCTATTTTTGAAAATGTGACCGTGAGAGAGCCAGGCATGTTGGGGGTCTGTCTGATTTACACACGTGTACAAAATTGTCCGTACCCCTCTGTTAATGAAAGGAAACCCACAGTGGTCACAGAAATAACTTGAATCTGACAAAAGTAATAAAATTAATAATTGCCAATAAAAATCAGACATATTTTTTCAATTGTGGTTCAAAACAGAAATCAATACAATAGTGTCCGATGGAATTGTTGTTGCAAAACTGAACAACGCTGCTGAAATTTCAAAGCATTCTTATGCCATAATCACACAGATGCTGAATATTAAGTCGACAATCTATTTATTGTACTTGCCTTTGTCTTTCTAGCAAATGCAAAAAAGAAAAAAATAGTGTGCTTACTCTTTATCTTATCAGTTTGGCTGTGGCCAAATTTACTCATATCCAAGCTCCCACACTCCTGCACCCGAGACGCCGTCAAATCAAAGGAGCCTAAAAGGAGAAACACAAAAACATTAAGTGATAATGGGCATTAAATAGCCACATGCTTTGAGGAATTATAAATAAACAACACTTTATCACTATACTGTACATAATTTCTGCCAGTATCAAGAAGTATTATTCTGTATCATTAAGAAGGCAAAATGAATATATATTGTGTTGATTTAAGCATATTTTGCAAAGGATATTAAGAAAGATTATTTACAGAGAAAAATAAATACAATAAACATTGTATTCCAAGACAGACCCTTGCTGAACTTTAACGTGCAGTTTACTAACTACAAAAAGGTTTTTGTTTATCATTTACTAAAAAGATAGAGGCACGTTAGCCGACACACTGGCTTGGAGCAATAAAAAATAAAAAAAAATAAAAAAAACAAAGGACTCACTCATGGGTGTGTGAAGTGCGACGTGCTCCTGGTATGGGTTGAAATATTTGTACTGCTTCCCACAGAACTCACAAACAAAGCTGCCCGTTTCTGCAGAAGAGGAGGAAGGCACACACAGGAAAAAGTCTTCAATTAAGCTTAAAAAAAAAAAAAAAAAAAGTACAGTTGTACATAATACTAAAACTTACAGTATAGTAAGCACATAACAGTTATTTCAATTAGAGCAGGAAGTGATTTACAGAATCAGTCTTTTCAGTCTGATTGGAAAAAAAAAAAACAACTGGTGGTTGCAGCACGGTTTTCTTCAAATCACCATCTGTTCCGGAGGATAAAGTACCTATTTAATTTTAAAATTAGAAAAACGTGTACATATAGATTTATCGGCCACACTCGTCTAGTTGCTTTAGGTGTCCACGTTGTAAAATGGGATAGTTACAGAGAAAGATGTTGTCTCTCTTCAGTGTCAGTGATTAATAGAGGTCAGGCATTCATTTGAACAAAAGGTATTTCTGTACAAAGGGATTATAACATTCAGTATTTTTTTTCCCTTCCACAATTGAAATTATACTACAGAATATATATTGCATCACAGATATATATTCTGTTACTCTATCAGTAAATCGTACAAAGGACTCAGGATTAATAGACTTCACTACTTCATTTGATAACAAAGTATGGTAGTGACATATCAGATGAGAAGGAAGTCTTCATTTTAAATTTGAAGACAATAAATGGTCTTACTTGGTCCAATTTTAGGGTAAGATTCAACCGGCTCCTCTTCTTTAAGGCCATCGATGGGTATCATGACCTGCTCGTATGGATCTAAAGGGAACAGGGCAGAGAAATGATGTAAAACTGAAAACTCCAAATGCAACCGTATGCAACTTAAAAATATACATGTTTAGACATTAAGATACATTCAGACATTGTTTACAGGTGATTATTAATCTAGTCACAAATATACTTTAGCCAGAAATAAAGCATTTCCTTCAGGATCATTCTTTAGCTCGAGCTTATTTTTGGTTTGTGGTTCTTTTTCTTTCAGCTCACTGAAATTTGCTCCGTTACCATCCACTGCATGCAGGTCGCGGTGTTCCTGGAAGCAGCTGTAGTATTTATACTTCTTGCCACAGATGTCACAGGAGTAACGGAAGCCACCTACAAACGAGCAGACATGAGTAAGATTCAGGAACAGGCAGGCCAAAAAAAAAATAAAATAAAATTATCAACCTTGGCGGGCACTATTTGATGGAGGGATGAAACTGGTAATAATTATCGGTGCGACTCGAGAGAAAAAAATATTTGTTGACTTTAGAATAGTAGGCCGATCCAGTCAAGTTGTGACTTTGTATAAATAAAACCATCATTAAATAAATAACAGACAACACGCTTGTTGAGTTATTTTGTCTACCCAGCAGTTCTGGTCTTCTCTTTATTCCCGCTTTAGAAAACGGTTAAGGATAAAGTTGGAGGAACCAAAGACTTTATTTGTTGGCATAAAATCCACACAAAAAAAAATAATCTCCACTTAAAAATGAAGCCCATTGTGATGATGGACAATCATGGATTATTTGAGAAGGTATGCATGGGAATATTCTGACATCACTTTTATTTTGGATTAGGACGCATCACAGCCATTTGGCAGTCAAAATAGCAAAGCATTTTGGATTCGTCAGAGAGAAATTATATTCAAAACCTTTATTTCAAAGAGTAACTATAGAATGCAACTTCTGGAGAAATTGCGTGTGAAGGCTAATAGACTAAATTAAAACTTGTGGAATATTATGAAAGATCAGTTGGCATAAACTGAATAGTTTACAGTTGGAACGGTTTGAATCAGTCAAGAAATGTCGAATTTAGAGGGGAAAAACAGAATGAGTCCAAATACTTGTAATGAGGAGAATGTAGAATTTTTGGTAAGGGAGAATTCCTGGAATCAGTAGGCATAAGATGAACAGTTTAAGGGTGGATCAGCCAAGAAATGTAGAAATTAGAGGGGGGGAAAAAACGGAATCAGTCCAAATACTTGTGGGTCTTGGGTAGAATGTAGAATCTTTGGTAAGGGAGAATTCTTGGACTCTTGGAGTAATTATCAAGTATTTAACTGTGGAATATAAAAACAAAGGGTGGAACTCAGCATGTTGCATTTTTGAGAATTTAATCCATCATAACTTGTTGCCAAGTATCCTCGGTGGTCTACTCATTTGCTTCCACTAGTGTTTTTTTTAATAAACTACAGATTGTATCTGTCAGGATAAAGACGACTTGGGCTCTCACTCATATTGATACTAAGGTAGACTACAGAGTGGATGTCGAAAGATTCAAAAATCTCAAGTACTCTCAGGTAGGAAAGCAATTAGTCCTGATAAAAGCTAAAGTGCCCGAGAGCCAATCTCAAAACTGGGTAGAATGTCTCTGATCACCTTTGATTTTGTTATGAAAGTATCAAAAAGAAAATCATGTAACGATAAAATACTCACTGTTGGGAGGTGGTTGTAGCTCTGCAACCATGCCCTCAGATTCTGTCATGCAGTGGAAATCAGCATTAGGCAATTATCCAAACAAACACTTTTACTTTACGAAAAAGGTTCAATACAATTATACCATATTTGAATTAAAATAAAACACACTGCATCTACATATACATTTTTATAAATTCCCTTGAAAAGCTGGTCATTCCAAACTAGGCGTATCCCCTCAAAACAAACAAAAAAATAATTTGCACATTTCTGTGTATATAAAATAAATGCACCAAATTCTCAGTCGATCCCCTCTCATTAATTTCAATGTACCTAGAATTCTTAACAAAATACCTCAAACTAAACTTCCCATGAAAACTTTCCAGAAATTCTCCAGCCCATTAACAACCTTATTCAAAACCGCCTTCTTGGAACACTACAACTATGACATTCCAGGGTCGGCGTGAGCACATAAACCCTTTTTTATTTTTTTTTATTTGTTCATACCATTATGATGACACAAGTAGGTTCCTCAAGTGGAATCAACTGAAAAATCTTTCCAATATGTTCTAGATGCCCCACTAGTCTAGGAGTATCCATTATCCTGTTCATGTCGCCATCAGTTCCCTTCAAGTCAAACGTTTGTGAATTACTTTGCAATCAGTGTTCTTGTTCCGACCGTTTCCCTTCAATGAGGGACTATTTGCAGCACTCTGCAGCAAAGTACGGCACATACATAGCTACGCAGTTGCATTGCATGACATGCCATTAAATGACGACATATTTTGTGCTTTTGAAGCCAACAGTTAGAAATTTGTTTTTTTTCTGTATTATGAGTTGTCATTGCATCCACCACCACAGAATAACAGTCCGTTCCCCATTCTCCAAGACATATAGCCTGCTCGCTTTACTAGTTTTGCCTTGGGGGAGGTCTAAATGATGGTCATGGTCACTTTAATTGGTGCTACGATTATCTGTGCCATCTGCACAACTGTCGTATTATAAATACTGTACTAGGGGGCCACTTTATTTTTGCTCGATGACTCTTCGCATCGTGTGCACAGCTGTCATTGGTACCATTAGTGTCCCTTACGTTACGCAATCAGTCTGTCAATGTTTTTGAACTTGCGCGTGACATTTTGGGACAATGGCTTACCTCTGTGTGCCCTGACATGCGTCTGAAAGCAGTTGTAATACTTGTACTTCTTCCCACAAACTCCACATACATAGGAACCTTCATAAGGAGAGACAGAGAGAAGTTTTGTTAGTACATACTCATTCAACTGAATTAAGTACAACTGAACAAAGTCTAATCTAAATTCAGGAACGGGCCACAAAGATTGGCCGAACAAATTCCGTTCAACTGCAAATTCTCTTGCCAAGCTTTTATCAATTTCACAGTGAAAATGGTGCAGAATGTTAATATTTACTTTGCAAGTCAATTTAACATGTGCACCCTTAAATTTCCTTCCAGCGCTCCTAAAATTATAAGTTAGGTGGTACTATGCTCATGGTAAAAGATGTTAGTCTTGATCCCTATTTTAACATGTGTGCAGTACGTTTTAAGTGTGGTAACACACCTATGCATGAGTCTGTGCTCTTGGTTGGTGGAGGAGTACCAAGAGCGAACATACCCTCCGCCTGGACTCTGCGAGATGCGCCTCCGCTTGCTTTGCCGTCGTTCCCACCGATGACGACGCAGATCTCGGCTGGGTTGGTGTCCCCGAAGGTACCGTTGCTCGTCTCCGTGATCCCTGGTTCCTTTTTGATTGTGACTGGAGGTAAGCTGACGTCTTGGCTGACCACAACAGAAGTGGACGGGGGACCGTTGGTCCCACCGCTCCCCAGCTCATTGCTGGGATTGGGTGGCTCTTGGGCACTCACGACTCCGCCTTCTCCAATTTTGGGGGACTCTTGAGCACTCATGACTCCACCTTCTCCAACTTTGGGTAACTCTTGAGCACTCATGACTCCACCTTCTCAGACCCTGCACTTCCATAGGATTAAAGACAGACAAGCAGAGAACAACGTTATTAACATGTGGCAGGCAACATAATTGGTTAATAATTACATTCGGTGAAACTATTAAAGGGCATTGGCCACAAGCCTCATTAGAATAAATAGTTAAACGAAAGAGGATCCTGTTCAGTTTGCGTGTGGACCCAGTTAGCATTCCTCCCCCGTCTTTTGTTAATGAAATATGAATAAAAAAATATTCTCAGTGAATAATGCATGAATCTTTATGAAAATAAATTACAGATAGACAAGAGATGGTTATCTATCAAGGTTCTGATCCCAAATAGAATTGTTTGGCCTTGGTCGATGTATACATTCCAACCGGGTGTTTTTAAGTACTAATCTTAAATCTAAAACATGGGAAATACTTTGGGGTTTTTTATTGAGTAAACTTGTTACCCCAGAAAAAAAATCATGCTCCAAAGTCTGGGGTTTTATGAAAAATTGTTGTAAAGAAATCGTTTTTGGAAAAAAGTCATTTTCTGAAATTACTGTCCTATTGAAATCGTCTTCTCGTCATTTTGGAGAAGTCAGAGCCATTTTGGTATGCTGCTGTTGTAATTATTTTGTCCACTAGAAATAAGGGCACCGGTCATGGCAAAGTATAAAAGTGTGTTGATGACCACACAAGCAGAAATTTAAGAACCAAAGCCAAAGTCATGGCTGCTAAGTACAAAATGACTAAGTGTATGTTGTTATAAAAAATAAAAAATAAATAAAAAATGCAGGAAAAAGTCATGCTCCCCCTGCTGCCTATTAAATGCAGAGCTCCTCCTTCCAGCCTTCTGGAGCTGCCACCTCCTCATTTACACGCGAGGCTCGGAGGGAAAATGGAAACAATGGCATTTAAATGCCAAATGCAAAAAGACAACTTTAAATGCCAAATAGTTAGGTTGACTAAAGTAGAAGAAGAAAAAAAGACTTCCTAATACTTGGGCAATTTAAGCGTGCCTATTCAAATTAATTTCTAAGCTCATCTTGCAACTCGTTTTCTTTTGTTTGCATTGCCAGATCACGGTTTCTGTTTGTGTATCCTAATCTCGGTTGTTCAAATTCATCGAGGAGGCTTTTTTTTCCTCTTCATGTCATGACAAAGTGAGAAGAGTTTACAGTCAAGTGCCGATTCCAATTTTTTATTAATTAGGTTTCTTAACAGCTCAAATTATTAAATGTATTAAATGATTCACATAGACTAAGATGTGTCATGATTCATACCTAATATGAACAGAGTCATGATTATCTGAATTATTACTTTGTACCCGATGATAATTATGAATGAGTATAGCACAGGTCATGCTTGAATTACATTAACTTATTCATCTCTTCATTTACGGGACATGATACACAGTACATCAACTTTGATTCATTTGAGATGTTAGTGACAGCCCTTGCTGGAACCTTCATCAAGTTCTATAGGAACTCAAGCGGCAACCATTCCATGCCATCCCATTCTGAATGAATGAAGGAATGAATATTCATTTATTTGTCTATTAAAGTTTTTTTCAACAGGAAATGGGAGGGGGAGCATCTGATGTCACTCCACAGTAAATTCCAAACCATGAAACCACCAATAAATGACATCAATTCCCCATTATAGATATGACATCGGCACAGTTTGTGAGTCCACCGGGAGGAGCAGCATTTTGTGCAACCTACTTTTTTCTACTGCTGATTATAAAAGAACGGAAAAGGGCAGAATCAAACTTTTTTTTTTTTTTTTTTGCTAGTGAAAGGGAGTTTATTTTTTAATTTGGTCCTGTGGTATACTGCATATATAATTATTGACCACAGCATCCTGTGGGTCTTGAATATGCCAAAATGCTCTGAAATGGCCCGCAGTGAATGATTTAATTGCATTTATGTTCCCCATAGGCAATCATGAAAGTTTGACAAAGGTCCCTCCCTAGTCCATTTTCTATCTATAGCATTATTTCAAGTCAAGTTTATTTAGATTTGGTCAAAGCGCTACTACGTCCACGCCAGTAATGGGCAATTTTGCGAAGGGACCATGAGAAGCTAGAATGTCTGTTGAGGAGCAAGCAAACATGCTCACCTCAACTTTTATACTTTGTATACTTTGTATACAAAGTTTGTATTTAGAAAAAAAAAAGGTGCTGTATGTGTATTGTCCTAAATTATGAAATACACATTTAATACACAATATTATAGTAACTAATTATATTAACTACCAACTCATACTAGGCAGATTTAGATTTCAAGCTTAAGTAGGAAGTAGAATATTATTGACAGTTATTTATAATCCTCTATTTATGACTTGTTATAAACCAAATTAATAGTTAAACCTCTATATACAAAGTTAATCAGTTCCGGGACCTACTTTGTATGTTGAAGTAGTTGTATGTTGGATCAAATATTTCCATAAGGATACACTGTAATTTGTTTAATTCATTCCACAGCCAAAATAACAACGATAACTCCTGAATAAATACTGCAGATAATTACACACAGCAACAAAACAAATGCATATAAGAGATGTAAAAAAAGAAATAAATTGCAAAGAAAATAAAAATGGGATTTTATTCTCACTGTACCTTAGAGACAGAGATACACGCGTTCCGTAACTTACTGCAACTTACAGTATGTGAACGTAAAACTTAGCTTACACTTATTTTTCTATACATTTTTTCTTTTTTAGTTTTTTTATCCAACTGACATAACATTAACTTAACTAACTTAGCTTATTTATTTATTATTTTTATATTTTTTTACTATATATTTTATTCTATTTTATTATACATTGTTTACCTTTCATCTTTACCCTCTTCACTTGCACTCAATTCGAGCTATCTTTTCTTTGCTTCACTTTCCTCCTCACCATCATTCGACCGCTTTGCAGATTTTGTTTAAAGAAAAGCGTGCCATGTATTCCAGGGTAGTGCTGCGACGTTTAGAGATGATGGTGATTCCCTTGGAAAGATTGACCGCTTTGAGGGCTTCCTTCTGTTTAATCGTCGTCACTTGATCGTCAAATTTGTTGACATATTCCGGCCATATTGTTTCGCAAGATCACTCACACGCATGTGTCACGCGGTCATGTTTTATGATTTCTTGTTTTAATCGTAAGGAAATCCTCACCTTCCTTTTTTTTTTACTACAAAAACTGAAAAAAAACCCTCCTTTTCCACACTGGCGGGCTCACAAGAACCATTTCTTACGTGTAGAAAAACAGTGGGTGTGGCTTGCCACACATTGCCCTGAAGCTGCACGCCCACAAATCATATAGCTCCATCAATGGTCACTGCACTCTCAAATGAAAAAACGCGGGCATTGCAGGGACAAAATGGAATGGTTTTTTTTGTAGTTGTTGGACAAGGTTGGCGGGTTGGATTAGAAAGCCCCGCAGGCCGTGGCTTTACCAGGTCTGTACAATAATGAAGGAAATCAATCACTCTCAGAACAACATATTAAAAATGGCAGAACTGAGGTTGCCATTTTACTTTGTACTACCCCCGCCCCCCCAACCCAGAAAAAAAAAACAAAAAAACATCTGCTTTGCAAGTCAAATACACCAGGAAGGAAAATCCAAATATGAAATACAAATTTGCTTAAGGGATCAGTAAAATGTTTGCACTCTCAGGAGAAGGAGTAAAAATAGGAGCGAGTTAAAAATGGAGGACTGACGGGTCACTTCAATCACTGCTTTCACTGCATTGGTGTGCATTATCCAAAGCCGAAACAGGGAAATGCGTCTTTCCTTAATCAAACGTACATTTTCCTGTCCTCTTGTAATAAATGTCTTCTAATATTGAGCTTGACCATCATTTCAAAAAGCAATAACGCAAAGAAATACATAAATCCCCCACCAGCAACTCAACTCTAACATACACTCACACACACACACACACATGCACAAAGACTACGCAACAAACAGGCATCTAGTAAAATTCCAGAGGTATTCACTCCACAGCCCCCCATAAAAAACATTTTCAATCTATATGTTAATGCTGTGAATTAAATTTTAATAACAAGAGATATTGAAAAGCAGACTTGAATCACACAGTAATAAATCCAGAAAGATCAGGGCCCTAAAATTAGAAATTCAAGACAGCATCCGATCTGCTGCTAAAACCCTTGAAGGCTGGCAGATTAAATTTTTGATGGAAATCAAAATTACACTGCAAACATGCGCAGGCGCGGCAAACCTGGCATTATTGTGATTTATGGATTCATTAAACCTGCACCAGTTCCAGCCCTCCCCCATTTTTTTTTAACCACGCACAGAAATTACATTTGCTTTGCTGAAATTTTTTCCCCTAGAAAAGCAGCACAGGCACTACCTTCACAAAATGGTCAAGTAGGAAAAAAAAAAAACTATTTCGTGTACATAACCGCTGCATGTAAACGGGCCTAATTTTCACTGCTGCAGCAAATGAACATCCTGATGCATTATTCATCAAACCAATAAGATTCATTTTTACAAGGCAAAGGAGAGGAAGAAATATGAGTAGAAAGGAAAGCACACAATTTATGCGGCGGCCCTAACCCCTGAAAAGCAATTTCCCAGGGACTAATATAAATTAAGCAATTTTCAGACATTTTCAGCAGAGCCACTGAGAACACAAGAGAACAGTGGATGCCTGCTATGCTCAAAATGGATTCTAAAAGGCTCATTTTAACCCACATCACTCATCCAAAATAGTGCTTAAAAGGACTGGCGAGGAATCAAAGAAAGCAAATCTCCGTTTTTTCCTTCAGAAAATACAAACTCTGCTAGCAAGTTGATATGGAATAAAACAGAAACCCCTCACTATGACTTGATAGACCACTGTCGTTTTAACACAGACTGGAAATTTCCGCAATCTGTTCTCTAAATATAAACCTACAGGTTTTGTTCTCCATTCTCTGTATTACTCAAAAGAACATACGACGGCGGAAACTGTACGTCAAAAGCAACAAAAGCCGCAAAAAAAAAAAGATTGCAAAGCCTCTGAAGTAGAGAAATGCTAGGACGTTAGTAAAAACACTGGCCACTTTTTTTTTTTCGTTGGCTTTTAGTAGCTTTTATACCATTTGTATTCCAAAAGAAGGAGCACAATCACTCACTTTTTAGTTGAACGTTTGCGTCGAAACTCGAAAAACTCAAAGCATTAGCAAACCGCATGACCTGCGTTTTAGCACGTCAAACGATACCACACCATATAGATAATTTTACTACATGCAGTTACGTTTTCGTTTCCCTTTGAAAATTGTATTTTATGTTGGTTTTTTTTATTTATTTAAATAATCGACTGAATGAAGACATTTGCTTTGCGTATCCGAAGTCACAAGCTGTAACATAAAACCAGTTTTTTTTTGATCCAATCGAGTATGCACACTGGGTAGCAACTTAAACTACACATGAAAGGATGCTTTTCAAACACTTCCATGTGAAATTTCATCTGGTTTGAACACATTTTTGTTGTATGTATTAGTGTGTGTGTGCGTGTGCATGTGCATGTGCGAGTTGGGAATGTGATAGCGGCAGCAACATTAAACCCGGATCCATCCGGATCTGACCAAGACTGCGCATGTGGAAGCAATCAAAATTTTACATGGAAAATCTCATTTAACTTGTTTCGATGCTTTCAGCTCTGTTAAATCTCTTCAGCGCTACTTAATTTGTTTGGATCCCGTTACATTTTGTTCCCTTCTTCTCAAAAGAAAATTTGACTTGAATCAAAACTATATTCTTCTGATCTTACTCAAAATTATCTTACGTACTTCAGCTAGTAAGGTTATAGGTTGTGGTCACTCTATAATTATACCCAAGGCAAATGTTTAAGCCTCAGGGAGGTCTATTGTTAAAATTAAAAAAGAAAAAAATCTATTTCCTTATTTGATATTAAATTACAGCTCAGTAAACAAAGGCAGACTTGTCCTGCCAGATTTATTATAATTTTGCAGCAGCTCACTGAATTTATTATGAGGACTTGACTTGAAGGTCAGCATTCAAATTACCCCCAACAAAATGGCAACCAGACTCAAATAAAAAAGCAAGTCCAGCAAAATGGGAAAAGCGTCCGCAGGATTAATAAAATAAACTGCAGGAGCGCTGCTGTGATTGTTTTTCCTGCCCTGCATTTTTTTTCTTTTTGCTGACATGTTCTTTCTACCTCCATTGCTCCTCTATTCCTTTTGGACATTTTTTGGGAGGAGGAGGGGGGCATGCAAATTTCCCAATCTGAACAAATCACAAATTTTAGGAAGAATCCAGCAAGGCGGAAAGGGGAAAAAAAGCAAGGTAGAAACGAAAAGCTTTGAAGGCAACGATGCAGTGAAGCACTAACCTAATTATCTTAAAAAAGAAATCCAAGGTGAATTTGCAAGATTTGGCACTCTTAAGCAAAAGCATTCAGGGCCAGAGAATTCTGCAGGGGGAAAAACACAGGGGAGGAAAAAGGCTGACTTGCACCCAGCTCATGGCTGCAGAATTAGTTTTTAAAGGTCATTGTGAATATATTAGGTTCAACATTAAATTCATTTCATTTCCATTTGAAACAAAACCAAACTGTAATTTGGGTGAAATTCTTCAAAATGAGTCAACAAATCAAACTAATCAAATTATGTTGACTATTTCATTTCTCCGAATGACTCCCTACAGGTGGCGCCAGTCAGTCGCGGATTTGACAAATTGAAAAAACGTCTACATTATTTGAGATAGAATACAATCCAACGTTTTTTGGACGCCGAGATTATCGTGACGATTGTACCAGTCTGTGAAGCGTGTTAGGCGGTCACGGAAACACCGAGAAGTGGTGCGAATTGCCAGAGTACCGGAGAGAGAAGAGGGGGGACAACTCCAGAGCCCTGCTCAAATTTGATGGAAAATTCACAAAAAAACATGGCTGCAAGATGTTTTTGTGCGCGATTAGATTGTTCCTCCCCTTCCTCATCGCCCTTCATTTCGCCACCATAAATCGCTTGCAGAATCTGTCGGCTGCATTTCCCCCCCCATCACATGACTCAAAAGTTACAATTCCTAAATAAAATTCCGCGACAAACGAGCCAAATTGCGCTTCGATGATGGCTGCACCTGGTTTGGAAGACGAGCACTGAGCTGACGCGTCCATTAGCCAAGTGGAACACCAATAAACTTAATGTTAGCATGTTACTAGAAATTTGCGAATTCAATTTTCTCAAAAATAAAAATAAGCGATTTGACGTACCTGCAAAAGCAGCGTTGCTCATGCAAAAACACCCCCGACGAAAAAGCCTCCTTTCCCCGGCCAGGGGTGACTGCAACAACGGCTTCCTCCTCCGGGCGAGGGGAAAAAATGTGAATTAGTTATGAGGAAATTCAAAAATGTTAAAAATTTCCCTCTAGTCTTGTGTTTGCCCCCCCTCGCCACTTCTGCGCGCTACGTTACATTTTCTGGAGCAAAATAATGTAACGAGTCGTGAAAAAGACGACAGTCGGGACCGTGCGGGCTGTCCGCTCGCAGCTCTCGCACCCGGGGGGAGGTTGTGTGACACTGTTCCTGGTGAGGAGTTTTTTTTTTTTTTCATCCGCCATATACAAGGGCAGATTCCAAAATTACGGCGCCGGCCTGCAATAGCCTACATTAAAAAAGGGGAAAAATGGAGTGGGGGGGGGTCTGGGAAGAAGAGGAGTGAGGTGGGAGAAATATGTTGGCCGACCAAAAAGGTGCACGTCAAAAGAGTGCTCCCTGTTTTATGGTTGACAGATCCGATATTAAATCAAAACGAAGTATGTGTAGCTCTTTTATTGTTAAGAAATACTCTCATTTATTTTCACACAATGCATTTACAGCATCTTGGTCATATATGTCAACGACAACGATTAACTGAGCAGGATATACATCGCAGTCGTTGTCAAGCGTAGCTCTTTGGTTGGCCAACATTTTTATTTTGAAACCTAATTCTAACCTCTTTTTTTTTACTTTCATAATTACTTAAATTCGTTGTTTTGACTGATTGTTTAGGGATGCCGAATTTAAAACAAACCAACATTTTTTTTATTTAAAAGGCTTTTTAAGGTAGAATAGGTTCAGGTTTGATATGAATTGGGAGGCATAGGAAGAAAAAAAAAGCCAAAACATGATCTAGTGCAATTAACTGCAATTACTGAATGCATGGTAAATTTGCAATAAATTGTGCACAGTTCGCTCCCTGTTTGATGAAATTTGTTTTTACTCTTTTTTTTAAATCCCCATTTAGCGTCCTCTTGTTGCATTAATTTGATGCAACCAGCAGAGAGCAGCAACACACTTATGAATAATAATTGCTTGTGTGTGTTGTGGGTGAGCATATAATAAACACTACCTCCTGTTTATTTGGGAAAACAGTCCAATAATGAGGATGGGAACATCTGGTCAAACCATTTAAGTCACTTAATCAATGAATAAATGTAAACATTTTTAGAAGAAGAAAAAAATCACATACACAAAATTTCACCTATGGTACTTATGCATTTGATCAGTCACAATAGTGGACCAAAAAAAAAAAAAAATACAGATACTGGAGCGTGGGGATACTCCGGCACACGAGGAGTAGTTTGGTGAATCTTTGTCTTGCTAAGGGACAGACTAGAGAGTCTGGGGTTTTAAGATAGTCATAAACCAGGATATTTTTGTGTTGGGGGCAGTGGGGGTACCGGAGCCGATCCCAGCTGACATTGGGCGAAAGGCAGACTCCACCCGGTTCTGGTCACCAGCCAGTTGCAGGGCAGCCAGTCACCTCCTACATTTTATTTGATATCCCAAAATATATTTATAGATTATTTTCTCAGCCCAATTTAGCCCTGGGAGAGAGAAAATTCCAGAGCCATCCCTGGAAAGGAATACACAAGACCTGACCTTGCTAAGATATTTTTTCTCTCTGAAAATAAAAGATCTTTACAGAGCTTTGTCCTTTTTTTTCGTGGTTAATCCTAGAAAAACAATCCTAGAATGTGATGTTATTCTGAATAAGCAGCTCCAAGGTTATCAAAAACTCAAAATTGAAGCTGAATAACATTCTGCTAGACTTATTATTTGAATGGTCAATTAACAAGGACATACCTTAGCAACAAAAGACACCAGCATTATGTGCTTTCTAAAAGGAATTTCATACAAGGAATTTTACAGGACAAAATTAATAAGGTTTTAAAAATCATTTCCCCACTGACAATGGTGTATGCTACTTCAGGTCCTCTCCAACTGACGCCAATGAATGTCACTGAGCCTATTTATGGACAAACCTGTAGTTGTGTTACCTATGTCAACTTTGCTTCGGAAAAAAGAGAAGTGACTCATTACTAATAATATGTATAAACTGACGAAAGCTATTTTTTTAGTTACAGAATTTAGTCTGCCTTTAAAAATAGATCATTACAATACTGGCATTTCCAAAGTTAATTATTGTGAGTTAATTATAGTTTGATGTCCACAATTGATTTATGATACAATGGCCTGCGGATAGTATGCATGTTCTTGTCACTCAACATTAGACGGTAGAAACAATGTAAATAAAAACAACCATTGTGTTGTGTGTGGTTCAACTTTCATGAAAGATACTGTGTAAATTACTCAATGCCTTGTTAAAGCGAGCCATGTAGATAACATTCAACAATGTGAGAACGCAAACACTACAATTGTATCTTACAAACTATTGTTTATCATATGCACAAAATAAACCTGAGCCCTAAACACGTGATGTAATTTCCAGTCAAAAGCAATGTGTTGTTGTTGTTTTTTTTAGGTATTATGTTAATGAATAATAACTGAGAGGCACACCAGCCCTAACAATTTGACTCATTTCCAAACTGTGCAACGTCAGGGCCCTGAGCAAAGAGACACAGTTCTGTTCTGGACAAGCAGGGCACATTCAGGACAGTTTCTTATCAAAGTCTGGTGCTTGGTATCAGTAAGGTACAATTTGTAGCTACTGTGTTCAGTTCTGACTTTCTATTCTTAGAATTTTTTCCCTCTCCCCTGCTGTCAGTCATTCTTTGGTCATTTGAGCCAGAGGTGACTCATCTCGAGAACAACCTCCCTTTTCTCACCTCCCTAAAGGATATAAATAGAGTGTTAACCTTTCTAGAGAAACACATGCAAAAGCTCTGTTCACACAGATGTGATCTTATTAGAAACTGGCACATAATACGTTCAATGACGATTTTGACTTGCTATATGAGTCTCCTCTGTAATTCAATTGGGACTGAATGCTCACGAGTCCATTCAATAATAGGTTCAGATAGTCTGACAATAACTACACTGTCATCTGTAAGAACAAAGCCAGGAAACTAGTCTGATCACAAGCATCCCAAGTATGAGGGAAAAGCAAAAAAGATCCTTGCCAGAATCTGCAGATGGTCAAGTGAGACAGAAATTTGATCTCAGATGGTTTCATATCCTGTTGATGATGACTCCAACCCGACAGCTCACGAGTCTGTCTTTGCATGGGTAAAACTGCTGTATGCAAAATGAATATATTGGGCACGCAAGTCCCCTTTCAAAAAAAAAAATTATGGAACACGCACACACACAATAATCATAATAGTGGTAAAAATAGTCCATGTACCGTATTTTCCGCACTATAAGGCGCACCTAAAAACCTCCAATTTTCTCAAAAGCCAACAGTGCGCCTTATAATCCGATGCGCCTTGTATATGGACGAATATTGAGCCACTACAGCAGGCGTATCCAAATATATGGACTTATATATGGACAAAGTTTTAAAATGGGCCATTCATTGAAGGTGTGCCCTATATATGGACAAAGTTTTAAAATGAGCCATTCATTGAACGTGCGCCAAACAACCTTTCTTCCAAGTTCTACGGTCATCTCACTTGGATCAGGAACGAAAATTCCTAAGCAAATTCATCCTCCGGTTAAGAGTTGCAAATATGTCTTGGCAGCTGTTTTACAGAATAAATCGTAATTTATTTAACAAAATCTTTTGTCAGACAGATGAGCAGGTTTCTAACCCAGGGAAGAAATGTTTGGCCCAAATGCTTGTAAGCACAATATGTCACAGATGACATCTAACAGAAGGGAAATACCGGTTGTGAATGATTTAGGTTCCTCTTTCCTTCAACACATATCCGGTCACATCTCTTAAAGACTCTCAGAGAAATTCAAATGGAAGAATACTATTTTGAGGAATTTCTCATTGGAAATCGGATGTTCGGTACCAATTCATTTGATTTTGTAAAAGTTACTTTCAGCGTTTACCTCAAAGCAACAAATCTTCATTATAAAAAAATGAAAACTCACTTCTTGGCCTCATCTGAAATGAATGTAATTTGTAGCGGTGAGTCAAATGGCGTCTTGAATCATAAATAAGCAAATAAATAAATAAAGCCGTTTTGTAACATTAGGGACCTGGGACAAAAGGAATCCCTGGCATCAATAATCGGACTAATGACTAAGAAGAGGCTTCTCAAGGTGTTTGTAACTTTCAGTTAGTTACCCATTAGTCGTGCACTCATTTGAGACAGCAGCTCTTAATGAATAAAAGGCTCAGATACACGTGTGTTTGCTTGACCCATACTTTGGCCTCGTATAAATGAACAGTCTATAATAAGCAGCTCATTAAGCAGGTGGCTGTATGATAAAAGAGGTGAGCGCATCTCAAGGACAAAGTCTGCCAATGATGTAATGCTCGCTAACGTCTCTCCAATTGTCCCCTGAAGGCTTCATGGTCTAATTTATGTTTTATAAACCTGTAAAATGCTGTAGTTATTATTCTTTTGTGTAAAGCCAACTGGTTGACGCAGATGGCCGCCGAGCATCTGGTCCAGTTTTTCATTCTGAGTCAGGGACTTTTCTCATTATGGTAAGTTTTTCTTTTCTTTCCATTCAATGATCACTCTTTTAGGAACACATCCATAGGAAATGTTAAAAAAATCTGAAGATACCCCAGCCACCCCATTATAGACTTAATTGGGAAAACATTGTATGCAATTTTGAGCGTTTTGTTTAACTTTAAGGAATGCTGGGAAATGACGTAATTGACCTTATTTGGAGATTTATCGGCAATCAGGATGCATCCATTTAGCATGCCATCCATTTAGTAGTCCTTAAACTGTTGAACTATGAGCATAGAAAATGTGAAATGTTTTTTTGGGGGGGAGGACAGCTGATTTCATCAGCTTTTATTTTTATCCTCGTTTTCCATTGTTCAATAGGAGTCGACTGACAGATGTTGTTTAGTTTGCATTATGTAAAACTCGGGCCAAAGTCTTTCCATACCGGCCTTTGGTTTCGCTTGACTTTAAAATGGTCTTATGACTTTTGCATGATTGTCTCATCATCTGACCGGCTATTTTCAGCCTTTACTCCCTGTTTACGTATTACATTCTCCTGCAGTCTTTGTTCCTCCTCCCGCCTCACTTGTGAATGAAAATGGCCCCGGCTGTGAACTCTGAGGCTTTCACACCATCACTGTTACTCAACACTGCAGCATTTATTACTCCCAGCAATGTCCTACTTTATCGGCACGTATAGTACGTGCAGTCGCTCACCAACCATAACAACCATAACGTATCATAACAATCGCTTCTTTCTAATTGTACAAAACGCTTGCAACGCAGGCCATCTTGCAAATAAAAGTGTCCGACTATTGCCTTCCGCCTTTTTACCTGGAAGACGTCCACTGAGTGTAATCCCTGGCCAAAAACAAATATTTGCAGTAAATATGCGACACAAACACCACAAAGGACACAGGGTCACATTATTACATCACAAAGTTCTAATAAACAACACTGAGGAATGCATTCCAGTCTAAAACTATCAAGTATAATCTAAATTTACCCCAGGAATCTGAGCAAATGTGGAAACTTGCGTATGCAAACCTTGTGACACCGCGACTGACACGATTGCTTTGCAATTGTGGTTATGCTTCCTTTTTCCAACGGCTCAGCCCCATTTACGTCACAGCGCGGAACAGAAAAGATCTACTCATGCACATGCTCTAATTGTCGGCGAATTATGCAACTGACCTACAGGTAAATCGGGCTTGGTGGAAAGGGGGAAATAGGCTGCTCATTACTAGGACGGTATCCTGTCTGTAAAATCTTCTCCCTATTCCCATGAAAGGAGCAATGAATGACTTGTCAGCATCATTGCTACCTTGTTGATAGAAAGGAGGATCAGGGCCGCACTGAAAACAATAACATAATATCATATTCTATATATAAATGTTATATTATTGATGTAATGAAAAATAATAGGATTATGTCATAAGGATAAAGTGATGTCAGGAAAAATCTGACCATTAGTAAAAATATTTTACATTATTTTACGAGAATTTTTTATTATATATATATATATATATATATATATATATATATATATATATATATATATATATATATATTATAATGCCCAAAAAAATCACAATAACATTTGCTCCCCTTTCATCAATACTGCCTTGTACATTAATATGTGCGATACTCCAAACCAAAATCAAATAATTCTCTGGATTATTGTGATGTTAGTCATCCCTTTGTTTTGATACAGTCAACTAAAAATAGCCATCAAATAACCTTAATGGACCACTATTCACTCCCCAGTGACGCTGGCAGGTTATGAATGCAGTGTAATAATAATTCTTTGCTGACACTGCCTGCTTTCAGGATTACCCTAAATCAAACGTGAGCGCTAATCTGGGATCGAGCACCTTTTATCTAATTTATGGGTAACAATGTGATTGAGGAGTCACCTAAATGTGTCCACAGGCTTCCGGTTAAGTTTAACAGGTTACAGGAACAAGTAAACAGATCAGTTTATATGTAAATACTCCTGTTCTAATATATGACTAAAATATTTTGCTGGACAGGGCTACCAGTAAAATTCTGTATTTTTAACAGTATCAACTTTTAAAGAGCATTCTTTTTAAAACTAACCAAATTTGTCAACATGAAGGCGTTTTCAATTAGAATTACTAATAGGGGGATGCAATCTGTTCTCCCCAAGGAAGTCTCCTCCTTAGTGGATGATGCATATTCATCCATGAAAAATGCAAAATGACATCATAGTTAAATGCACTCATTTTCATTTTGGTGTCAGGATGTGATGCACTTTATGATCTCGCTGCCGCCAGCAATGTTTTTGCGTCTCTTTCAACACTCCGGTTACTATTCACTGCAAGGTCATTCACAAAGAGGATGTAAACAGATTATTGAAATAAGTGAAGTGTAAAAACTGTTGCATTTTCAAACTCTGACGCAAACTCATATACAAACATATAGTATGTGAGTGATGTGTTACACATCGTTTACGCCCCCGTTTAGTATTCTGATTTCACAATAAATCACAAGCAGGATGATGCAATAAGCGAGTGAAAGATAAGCCACTTCCTGATGATGCCAAAGGCAGCTTCTTATGACTCCCAGCCCTCAAAGCACAAATTTACACGGTTACGTGGCGTCAAGCTTATCACTGATTCGGAGTAAAATACAAAAGGGGCATGTATAGTTGTTGCCAGTACAAAAATAACAATGCTTTTGATTTCACGGAAGGCCTAAAAGGTGGAAATCAGAATAATTCCAGAAGAATTTGACTTGTCAGGGATTATATTGATCTCCTTTTCTTTGGTACCCTAGAAAAACAGAGAGTTTGGACATGAAGTCTGCGTCTCTTCTATTCTAATCCAATAATTGTTTTTTGACCCTTTAAGAATATTGTTCCTCAAGGTAGTGCTCAGCAAGGCAGAAGGGAATCAAAATAAATTGCTCATGTCATATCACTTTTGTTCATCCTATCAGACGACATCAGTCACAGGAGACTTTAACAGACGCGGTAAGGTTGGCTTAAATGAGGTTGACACTTAGATTTACTATTACCGTAATCTTCGACTATATACTGTACCGTATTTTCATTCATTCATTTTCTTCAATGAATGGCCCATTTTAAAACTTTGTCCAAACATAAGGCGCACTGGATTATAAAGCGCATGGAATAAATAACTCCACGTTCCTCAAACGTTAATGCAATCACAATATAGTAACACTCGAAATAGTGAAAACAATAACAATATATCAATAACTCAACGTTGCTCAAATGTTAATAGCACGCAAGACACAAAATAAACACGTAAAGCGTACTTTAATAAATTAGTCCTTATCCACGAATCCATATTGGTCCATATATAAGGCGCACCGGATTATAAAGGCGCACTGTCGGCTTTTGAGAAAATTTGAGGTTTTCAGGTGTGCCTTATAGTGCGGAAAATACGGTATTTACACTGGGTCTTCAGTTTTCAACTGTCTCGACAAATGACATTTTCAAAGTTAGGAATGGTGCGCAATGACCAAATTTGCTGAGTGGCACAAGAATATGTAGACAAGCAGCATAAGACGGCACTCTCAATTGGACTAGAAGTGATTTCATACACATACTTCTTAGTATGTTCCATTCTGCCACCTTAATTTACTTGTCAAGACACTGACGTGTTTTCTTTGGCTCCTGTTTTCTAATGATGAAAAAAAAAAGGTGACGGGGGAGTTTCCCCCAACCTTGTCCAAAGAGATCGAAACCCGGTTGCTAGGATACTAATGGAAAGTCATGGGCAAAAACGAATGGCAGGAGTGAATCACTGACCAAGGGGGAAACTCTGTGAAGTCAAGAAATACCAAAATTAGAAAGGGGAAATGATACCAAATCTCAAACGAGAGACGGTGGAAAATAGTTTCCTGTCTATAATAAGCCTGAATCTCTTTCAGATGAGCCCAATCATATTGATTGTTGCAGCACAATGAAATGTTTGAACGATAAAAAAAACAAAAAGACCTCATTATGCAGCATTGAGAATATTTCTGCTATTAGAAAAAAATAGCAAATTCCTCCTCGTCATCAGCAGTTCAGATAAATGACTTTTAAAACGATTTGCCTATCTCTTCTCGAGCTTGACTGAACACTTTCTGTTCTCCTGCAGGTACATGCTGACATTAAGCAGTGTGATATTAGGTAAGACAATTATGGGTGGGGGCCGGATGTTTGCCCCTGTTAGGTTGAGCACTATAAGGTGAATCTGCACTCTGCTCTTGACATTTGCACTGAAAAGGAGAGCCTGTTTGTGCCCCTGGGTGTCCCGCTCTCAGAAAAATGGAATAGTACTTACCAGCGCATCCAATTTGCCAAAAGAATGATGACGACAATCGCTTTTTCCTCTCGTGCAATAGCAGGATAATTACGGAACATAACACCAGGACATCAAAATACTGGAAATGGCAGGGATCTCATGTAGACTGTTCTTGAGAATGTTTATTTGACAATGATCTTGAAAAAAAAAATTACCATCTTAGCTCTTTTATGATCAAACAACTAAATCACAAAAGACGTAAATCTCATCAGAGACTCTCTTTTTTTTCCATGATCACTTTTTAAATAACATAAAATTCTCCAGCTACAGGAAATGCATGGGACACAAAAACAAACTAATTTCAGGAACCTCCGAGTACTTCTTGCATCCATCTGCAAGTATTTGGATCTAGCTGACGTAACCAGCGAGAGAGTACAGTCTATCAATTTCCCGTAAAAAAAAAAAAAGCAGCAATCAAGGAAGGCCTCACAAGGGGAAAGTAACATAAACAACCATGAAGTATAGTAAAGCAATCTTTCCTGGGACTTTCAAGAAAGTTTTTGTGAATGAATTCCAGAACAGAACCCGAATTGAAAACAAATGTACGGTAAATATGCTAAAGCAAAGATGGGGCACAGATGGATTGCATGCCTGCTGCTCCCTTGTTATTGGAAGTCAGCGGAGGAAACTTAGCATGCACTCTTGTTCTGGATTAACAGGATTTTTCCACATTAGTTTTAAAAATAGTGTGCGTTTGAACCCGTGCAATCCAAATAATTGATGAATTAAATTTGGTCAGCGGAGTCATACATTTACTTTTTGGTACAAGCAAACATTGGAGCATAGGGACAGTAGACCATTTGTCTATTTGAGTACGTTGATCATATTTGTGTCTTTTTACGAATGATCTACAAAAAGAAACAAACATTGAAAGTTGCTGGTTGGGAACTGTTTCCACTCAATAATGCAACATTACTTTTGCGTGATGGTGCGCTCTGAAAATGTTCCACGACCGTAAACAACATAAGGAGCTGCTGCAGACACAGTGTACCTAAACAGACTCACCCGTGTCTATTCAGTCACTTAAATATGTTTTTAGAAGTTCTTCCTGTTGTTTGAAATGTTCTTCCTTTCTGTTCCTCCCACTGCCAAACAGCTGCTTTCAGTACCAGAAGATCCTGACCAAGATAAAATCCTGAACTCAAATAGGTATTTGTGACACCAAAAGTTGTTTACACATCGCCCATGTTCCGTTCGAGACATGGAAACAGCTTCAGATATTTCTCAAAAGGGAATCCTGACTTTTTTTTTTTTATGCATAACCTGCAGGTGAACTCTTTCTGCAAAACAAAGTCACACAGATAGCAAATCCCGAAATAACTTTGAATACAACATAGTTGGGAGAACATAAATGATAGCAAAACAATGAGAAATTCTCCAAAAGGGATGATGGCTCTGACAAACCAGGACCTATAATGACATTTGGACAGACGTGGGTGAGGGACAAGGAAAAGCAAGGAATTGATTGGATCGACAAAAGGTCTAGTGACCTGATAGGTCAAAGAGAAATGCAGAAAAAAAAAAGATGAGGGTAGAGTTAGGGCTAGAATTATGGATAAGGGTCAGGATGGGGTTAAGGCACTAAAACTGGTCAGACTAGATTTCAGTTCAGGTTAGTAGGGTTTGGGTCAGGGTTGGAGTTGGTGGCAGTCTGAGGAGAACCATGATTGACACCTGCACCTTCCCCAAATTTTTGGACTTGACAATTAAGTATCCCCCTGGACTGGCATAGTCATGCTTTGTAAAGGTAAAGCGAGGATTAGAGGATTAAAATACTCAGGTTTGACATTTTCTAATGAATGAAGTCAAATTTAACATTACTATTTTTTCTGATTTATAATTGGTGCCCAAAAATAAATCATTCTCCTCGTTTCTGCTAATCCACCCTCTTTCATTCAGATGTTCTACCTCATTATTCACACCCTCTTTTTTTCTTGCACACCCAACCACCTTCATTTCTTGGTCTATTTTTACATGACGTTGAAAATCCATTTCTGCCCCCGTAGCATATGAATGTACCATTAAGAAATTAGCAGTCACAGCTTTAGGCCCGACGCTATTGGTGAACAGCTGCTGTTGTGCCAGCTTCTGATCCTCCACAACCCGCATCCACCCACACGTTGTGAATGATATGACAAATGGCAACGACTCATTCATTTGTCAGACACTAACTATGCAAACTCAACAATTCCATTGAGTCTGTTTTTGAATACTTATAAAATGTAACTGACTTTTAACTATGAGGATTTTACACAGAATGAATCATTATCCAGGGTTTAAGATGGATTTATGTAGTTTTTACTTCTTTATTCTGGAGCCTCCTTCTTAAATTATATAATGGTGGCAAAGTACCAAGTGTGTATCATTCCACTCTGCAGTACTGGCGGTCTAATATGTGCATACTCCATCCTGCCTTTTTTCAGTAATGGCTTTTCAAAAGATACTTCAAGGAAAAACTTTTCTCGGAAGAGTAGGAGGTCTTTCATCTGACAAGATCATCTAGCCCCTTGTTAGAGAACATCAAGTTGTCCGAAAAGTACTGAAAAAGATGCCATGCATTCAAAAGTGGAGACAATTTTAATCCAGATGTTCATTACAGTGACGGTAAGGGGATTTTAGGTTGCTCTAAAATTGCAGCAAAACCTGAACATTCCTAACTTTTTTGTGAGTTGTGAAAACTGAACTGAGCCGCCCAGAGTGGTGTGTCATCGCATCTTGCCGTAATGGTGGACTGATGTCCTGATTCTCCCCAGTTCTTTGCCCCAACTTGAAAAAGGCCCTTGGTCTTGTAACCCAAACCAAACAATTCAAACAAATTAAACATTTCCTACCATTTGCGTATGACCAGGAACTGAGGAGTCTCTTCGAGTTTCTTTTCTTTGCTTTCTCTGTTTAAGTTTTCTTTCTTCCACTAAGAAGCTTTCCCTTCCTTGATCCCCAGCTTTTATACTGGTCTGCAGGGAATATGGCTGTCCCTGGCATCTGATAGGAAGTTTAGTTAATTGTGATCCGACTGTTTTTTCTCTGCCCCCTGCAGGGCTGAAGGAGAAGTAGTGGATATTTTGTTGGGTCATCTCTGCGTCTGTTAGTTGACGTGACAACAAATCCAATTAGTCGATTTAATCCACGTAGATGTAAATCACTCCCTCTTTTTTTTTGCCGCTTATGAACTTGCCCAGGCTGGAATGATTCACAATTCCAGAAGGAGGCCTTGACTAGCAAATGCATTACTCACCGCCATTCAGCACCATTTTAGTGATGGAAGATAAACTAAACACTGCAGAACTCGTTGGCCAATATTTTTCTCCGTTTTTTTGTGGATTCAGGGGTGAAACTTCTGTCAGCTGTATCTCATGCACATTTCTCTGCTCATTTCACAACTTTGAAACAATTATGTTTGATTTAGAGTTACAAAAATACCCTTGTCTAGATGCGTCTTTTTATTGCAGCTCTCCTTCTGTCAACATTTCTACCTGTCTTTTGACAAAACATATGACCCTTTTACTTCAAATACTACACAATAAGTACATTATACTGGGTAGTGGAATGATTTGTGACTGAATGGAAAACAAGAGAAAGGCCATGGCTGTCTGGTTAGACTTACAAATGTTGCGTAATGGTGAGGCTGTGACGGGGAAATGGAAAAAGAGGATCCGTCACAGAGCTGTGGCAAACACCTGCAGATGAAGCCCGGTACACCTAATCTGTCTATATCGATTTGGATCGCGTAAAGGCTGTAGAGTGGCGTGAGTATGCACGCTCTCCATAGGACAGACAATGATGAAACGCTTGCGTTCAGCCTCTAATTAATGTATCGTTCAAACATGAGGAGCTGAGGCAGAAAATCAATTGCTGCAACAATGTGTCAGGCACTGGTGGGCAGCCCTTTTCCTATCGAGGGCTGTTTTAGTCGATCCACCGAACCCTATACTATATTTATGAGAAAATAAGATGTGACAAGCAAACAAACGTGTCTAGTACATTCGACATTTAAAGCATTCTGTTATATTTTCTATATATATGTTTCTAAAACTGTCCCTCTGACGTTTTATTACACTCTCTTGGAACCACTGTTTTTTATTTTTCAAATGAATGAATGGCCTAAAGGAAGTCTCAACTTGTCAGAAAATTACACTACCCATGGGAAGTTTAAAAAAAAAAAAACAGCGATCAAACTTGAACAGGAAGTCAGACAGTTGGTTTAGATTTCAGGCATATTTCTGAGCTAGCTCAAGTAAGCAGATGGGCGACCATAAATTTCATGTGGGGGTAGCATGGCGTTAAACAATGATGATCATCTTGAGAGTTTGCGGTAAAAAGGGGGTTTTAAGGGCCCCTTCATTCCTAATTGCAGCTTTTATGTCTTTTTCAAATTGCCAGATCAAATGCTCTTGCGTGCCGCTTTTCTCTTTGAGACAATATGCCTAGAAATGTGTTTTTGTTAAATGGAATGTATGCTGTCACTTCATAAATATAATGCAATGCAATAAAATGCAGAAAAGTTTGCAAGCTTATTATGTTGGTCAAGGATTATAGTTCTTCTTTGTTGATCTTTTAATTTTTATGGTCATGTTCATACAAATAAATTTAAAATTACAAAATAATTCCGTTCGCATGCATTGAAATCCTTTCCATTAGAGCGTGTCCCCCAATTGAGCCTCTTTTTGGATTCCAAGCCTCAAACTCAACAAAATCCAGAGCAATGTGAAAGTAGATGCTGAATGAGTAATTTGACCTTATTAAGGTGAGGTGAAGGAAGTGTTTTTTTGGGGGGGCTGGATCAGGTGACATATGCTTTGTTTCCCTTTGCACCACAAAAGAAAGGGGATGTTCAGATGTACCTGTTTTGTGTGAGGCTAATCCAGCAGAAAAGTACAAACGTTTATCCACATCTGAAGGAAATCCTCATGTACTAAATGTACCCAACAAAAGAACCACCGGGAAGAAGGACAAGATGGCCGGTGTCAACTTATCCTGACAACTCCAAACATTTTTTCAAGGACAAAGCATTGGACGCCATGTGTTAAATACAACACTAAGGAGACTAGGAGAGATGAAACAATTTATCAAGCAGTAGTCCTCAATTCATAGTCTCTAGACATTCAGTTCAGGGAATTTTATAGCATGCAGTGTTCGATCCCACACTTGATTCAAATGATCAAGATTGTTATCCAGCTCCTGCAGACCTTGTAAATTATCCGACCATTTAAATCACGTGTGTCGCAACAGTGAGACATGCAGGACCGGAGTTGCCTAACCAAGGATTAAGGCTTGCCATGAATAATTTTAGCAAAGAGTAGCAGAATGGATGAAGACAACCTGAAGCACACCACAAGCAAACTGAGAACAGGAATAGTTGGCATGATTTGAACAGTAGTGAGTAATCAACTGAAAGAGCTGAACAAAAGAAACTGGCTGTAAGTGAAAAATCAAGAAAATCAATGTGAGTGCCAATCAGAGACAAAATCAACACAATGAGGTTTTCTGCATCGTTGATTTTATGTGCAACAAGTATGTGTTCTTGACAGTTACTAACATGACTGAACACGTCTACTGGCATCTTTCTTAAAACAAAAAACCCCCTCAGGATTCATACCTTCCTGGAAGTTTCATAATATTAGACGCCTACTGGAAAATAGGTTATTTGTAGATGAGGATGTGATCACTTAGTACCATGGCGTGAGCACTCATTGGAACGCAGACCCTTGCCAAGGCCACAACTAGTGTGTCCTTCAGGTGGTGTTAATGCCAGGAGCTGACTTTTAATAACAATATTATTTTTAATTCCTGGATTTGTAATTTAGATTTTCAGCAAGAGTGTCCAATAACTCCCTAAAGTTCCCTGGAAGTGGGCAAATCAAAACATTCTTCCGTGTGTTTTGTATTTGGTTGACTTTGACTTATTAGTTGGTGTGATTAAAACCAAATCCTCCAGATCTTCTCAATCTTTTTGGGAAGCTGTTGTGCATGACACTAAATGAAACCAGAATAATGAATGCAGGCCTCCGCCAAGGTCTATCAATCCAAGCTCTTACGGTTTCCGAGCTCCTCCATATGTGAGAGGAGTATTTTGGGACACACAAAATCCTGAATATGTAGACAAAGTTCAATTAAACATCTGTATCATGAAATATCTTCTGCATTACTGCAATTTTGGTGGGAAAAAAAAAAATCACTTGTGTATTGATGCCACTGCTTGGAAGATGACACGTTTGTCGTATTTTGCTTAACAACTACTAAGAGGCCATTCAGATGGAAAACAAGCTTTCAGTCATATGAAACGAACTGCAAGAAACTTTTTTTTCCCCAGGAACATGCTGAAAAAGACTTTTGTTAAACGAAAGTTGGGCTTGTAAAAGTATCCAATTTTTCTTGAAAGATGTCCCATATTCCAAGAAAAGCATTGACGCAGAGGCCAAACACAAATATTTTGTGTGCGTACGTTTCTCCCGGTTGTGCTCACTTTCCTTCTTAAACAGTTGCGCTTTCTTCTGCACTAGCAACTAACATCATAAGAATAACATCATTATCCGCCATGAAGCGGTCTATGAGTCAAACACAGTTGTAATGTACGTGGTAGGAGATCGTGCGTTGACATCAAGCGCTTGATTCATTTGTGCTTCTTCCCTTAAGATGACACATTACATCGCATGATCACACAAACCACTAACAACTCACTGATGGGAATCCAAGCACAAGACAGGAGAAATAATTAGCTAGTCAAGAAGAAAATCCACGTGGCATTAAGAAAGATTCAGAATATTTTTATGTTTGGGGAAGAAAAAAGCCTTGCTGGTTTACTGTATCATGTACATCAAAGATATGTAATTGTTTAGCTGGAATGTTTATTTTTAAATTATTCTCCCTTTTTTTTTTCTTAGAAAAATCTGAACTGGCTCTGTAGTGTAATTCTAAGACCAAAAGGAAATGAGAGATCTTGTAATAAAAATAAAGCACTTAAAGTTTGAGTGATAACTTGGAAGCAGATTTTTTTGGAAGGGAATAAGAAGTGTTGAACGTGATACTCCTAGTCAGATGAATTTCCTCTTCCTTGACAGTGAAGTTTCAAATATGGGGTACCACACTATACTGAAACTTCACAACTTGGGTTGGCATTTTTGGGTAAGCAAAATTGAATTTTTTTTTCAAGTTTGTACTTATCAAGAGAAATAACTTTTATATTTTTCACTACTCTGGTGCAATATAGTTTTCTTCGCAAAGGATTTACTTAAAATACTCAAAAACAACAAGTCATAGTACAAAAGCAATAAATTTAACCACAGGATTAGTCACCAAAATATTTTCTTTAGGATATTTAGGTCTACAAAAACCATCTGATGAAGTCAGTTGATTGCAATCCTATTTGCAAAGTGCATTATTGAAGCTCAGTACGGACGACATTCATCATTTAAAGTGTTTGGTTGGAAGGAAAACCGAGTCTGGCTTCTACCTCTTCTCCCTTTCGATGTCTGTGCTAAAAATAGATTGTGTGATTGTAAAAACAGGCCAAAATCCTCTTGTGGGCCATTTCTATGTCTCTGGGTTGAATGTCAAAACGCAACATGTTTTTATCTCGACTCTTACGACCCAGAGCCATGTCAAAGTCAAAAGCTCCCTTGACGCATGCCGACTTCCTTACAGAGCTCCGCGCCAGCAATGGAAACTAGCGGACAAATGTTTGCGCTGCTTTCCAAGACGAGTGTGCCAAGTTGAAAATATTTCACAATAAATCTGAGGCCAGTGTTGTTACGGCCCCCTCAGCTCAGTCAAGCTGGGATGAATTTTTCTCCAGTGTGCCTGACTGAGGAAATCTGGCAGCATTTCATCCACGACTTGACAAATGGATGCCTTTACAAGAGAGGCGAGAAAAATTAATCATTGTTATCTGAGGTACAGCCTCATTGAAGTTGAGATTTACGAATTCTCAAGAGACGTACGTTGCTTAGAAATTTTGCACACTCAACTGATTTGGGAAGGGTGCGTAATCTTCTCATTTAAAATTGCATATTCATATTCTTCTGAAATACTTGGCAAAGAAGAGCTAAGATTGTTTATTTTATTCTTCTCCAGAAAAATGACTCAAAACAAACAACACAATCACCCCCAAAATGCAAATAGTCTTACTGTGGTTATACAGCACAACAGACAATTTGAAATAATACAATCTGTAGGCTACATATCATATTTAATATGATTGCATAGTCTCACAGGAATGAGTCTCAGGTGCCTTTCATGCATGATGCTGCAGTGGGATGAGATGGCTCGCCTTCAATTTTGAAAAAAAGAAATTAGCTGGGCAGCACGGTGGTGCACTGGCTAACACGTCTGCCTCATAGTTCAGAGGTATGGAGTTCAACTCTGGCCTAATTGGAAACATGTCTCCTTCCCAGATAACTAATGCTGTGCTATCAAACTTTTTCTCCTGCTAATGAGGGCTGAACATATTGAGAATTTCATTGCTGCTCTATTCTGTCACCAGTGCGTTTGTATTGTTTGGCCTCGATTTCTTTCTCTCTCTCTCTCTTGTGACATATTACGCAAGTTCTGAATCTTTTAATGATAATAATAAAAAAAGCATCACCTCTTTGAGTGTATTTACTGCGAGGTTCCTGTCAAGGTTGTTGCGAATAGAAAGCAACAGGAACCCACACACACACACACACACACACAAAAAGGAGGATTTCCTCGCAGTGTAAACACAATAAAATATTACGCAACATTGAAAAGCTGCAAATAAAGATACTAAAAGTCAAAGTCATGACATAGACCAATAACTGTTATAAGATAAGAAACAGCAGAGGAACCCCAATGCGGCCATATTTGGGTAAAAGACGAAGAGAAAAAGGAAAAACTCATGACAGCTGAATTTCCAAAACACTGGCAGATACGGCGCTAGTGTTTGCACAGACAACAGCAGGAAGGAAATGTGGACAAAGGGGATTCTGGAAGAGAACAGGAACTTCCCTCACTCATAAGTGTGACAATTTAAAGAAAAATAAAATAATAGAGAGAGGGTGAAAGAACACGAGCCAAAAAGAAACTGTGTCAAAACAGATGGCAGCTGCTAAAGGAGATTAAGAGCAGCACCGCCACTTCAGACTGATCAACCCCCTCATTTTAAGACAAACACACAAACACGTGCAATGGCAGCACACAGCTCCTACTGTTTCCGCTAATCCCACCCTGACAACACCCAAAGCCTTCTTGTGTCTCGACCAATCGCCCAAATCGTACAAAAACAATAAGGAAGACATACAGTCGTTCTCAAACTTGCAAACCCTGGCGCCTGCACAATTAATTATCCCAAGTCAAATAAGGGAATTTTGGTGTTTAACTTTTCTATTTTGTGAATAAAATCCTATTCGATGTCGATCATATCACAACATTTATAATTCCGATTTTGTATGTTCTCCCCGGGCCCACGTGGGTTTTCTCCCACATTCCAAAAACATGCTTGGTAGGCCGATTGAAGACTCCAAATTGTCCCTAGGTGTGAGTGCGAGTGCGAATGGTTGTTTGTCTCTCGGCTGGCAACCGGTTCAGGGTGTCCCCCGCCTACTGCCCGATGATGGCTGGGATAGGCTCCAGCACTCCCGCGACCTCCGTGGGGACTAAGCGGTTCAGAAAATGGATGGATGGATAATTAAAACATCATAATAGACAAAACAGACCAAAATGTATTAATTTTCTCTGTAAAACAGTCATCAGTGATTCTTTGTATTTTTTATTGTATTCAGTAAATAATTTTATTGTATTATAAAGCCTGACCAGGTTAGCATGTTATCTTAATCTACACATCTTCTGTTCATCACATAGGCAAATTCCCAGTTTTAAATGTAACAAAGAGCAATGGTGAGGAACACAAAACAGCAGCCCAGTATATAAATAACATTTCTCACTTGATCAATCCTTTTTTAGATTAATGATTGTTAGAAGCAAACAATCAAGTCAAACTGTCATATAGTCTAAAAGCCTGCTAATTATAATTCATAAAGTTGGCTCACAGTATTATTGCCAGAGCCTAATTGTTTCTTAGTTCCAACTTCCTCCTGGCAGGTAGCTGCTAACTTTCTGGTGTGATTTAAACAACAAAACTCACCTGAGGATCCCACTAGAATATCCAAATTGAAGGACTGCCATTCCTTCCATATTTGGTGTTGTAGTACCAGGAAGGGGAAGTCAATTTCCCAGCATGCCGAGAAGCACATTAATTATTTCCCAGCATGCCGACAAGTATTTTTATTAGAGGTTGTCTTGTATTGTTGTGGCAGTAATTAAATGTCAATCATAATGTTAGATATATCTATATAATAATTGTGTTTTCTTATTCATCCTGTTAAGTCGTAACTCGTTTGCCACAGTTTTCACACTTAATGCCCTTGATGCCACAATAGTGGCCGGAAAAGAATTGTTTTAATAAAATGATATACACTATTTTGATGGTCACTTTCGTGTAGAAAAAAAAACATGAGAAATCTGCAGTCAGTCACTGTAAAAAAAAAAAAAAAAGAGTAAAATTTACTTAAAAATAACCAGTACAGTTTTTCCGTTCAGAAAATTAAAAGTTTTGGAGTTTATTGAAAAACAAATGCTAATGAAGGAATAGAGGGCAATTGCATGACCTCCGGGTTAAGAAACGGCTGATGTTCAGGGTTCAATCGTCATCACTTGTGTGTCTGTTTGTTTTTTCATAAACTATAGTAACATTTACGCAAAATATCTCCTTGTAAAATTTGCTTAGAATTTATGAGTGGAAAAACATTTTTTTTCCAAGTCAATTTCACTCACCGTTTTTTTATAGCGTATGCTAACTCGTGTCATTGCTCCGATGTTTGACCCATCTTGTCGTTTGTGATGTTAGCGGACATCATTGTAAAAACAAATTAAAAAAAAGTAGTGCAAGGACAACACATGTTGACTTGTTCAGCTGATCATTTTATTTTATCATTAGCATTGACACCAGATGCAATCTACTGTTTTCACTTGATATCACAGAAGATGCATTTTGACTTGTAAAGTGTGAAAATGATCGAATGCATTCAGAAAACTTCTTACAAGCAGTGTTATTCGTTATTCGACTGGAATAGAGAGAGAGTGGAAAAAAGGGCTGCCCGTTCTTGCTCGTCATCTATTTTGTTATTCGTCAACATTAAATGTCATCTTATAGTTTGAGTCTCTTATATTTATTTACATAAATACAGCTGAATCCCACCTTCACAGCCAGTGGCAACCTCCTGTCTATGTCATTTTTTTGCTTCTTTTATCACATAGTTTTTTTTCAAGAATTATATGTACAACCATAAAGTTCCCGGCGGCCCGCTGCCAGGGGGCAAACACACAGTTAAAATCATAACTTGCTTTAAATTCATGAAACAACTTACAGGTTTGTAGAGAGTTTTCACTGTTAAGTAAAACTTAGCGCTCTAATTTTCCTCTCCTAACATATAAGGTTAATCGAGAGCTAAAGCCACTTGTCCCCCCCCCCCACCAAAATAAAAGAACAAACTCATAATAATAACAACAATAATAATAATAACAATAATAATAATAAAACATGAAAAATAAAAATATTGCACTTAAATTCAGGACAGCATTGGACCTGTTTGGTGGATAAGAGGAAAGCTCTGAGCCGAGTGCTTTTGTAGGTGTCCAGCCGGTTACCTTTTGACTCTAAATAAATAGGCAAAGTGACATTTTTCCAAGTTATTTTGTTGTGTATTGCTCAGTATAAGTATGGGAGGAGTGCAAGTTGATAAAGCCTGGAAACAAAAACATCAGTCAGAGAAATTGAAACCATGTCCTGAGAGAGATGCTTCTTTGTTTATCAGCTACGATTATGTGTTTGAAGGGAAATGGCATTGAGCTTCTCCTCTCTGTCCTTTTGTTCTTGCTGTCAATACGACTTTTCAAGTCTTAAATAAGTCCACCCATGTGCATTCTTTGTCCATATTTCTCACAGTCATTGAGACGGGTCGTAGATGATCCAAAAACAGAGCTTCAATTCTCTTCAAGACGTTGCGGAAAAGAAGAAGGGGCGATTTTGTCGTACCAACAGTTCGCAAGTGGTTTCACCATGGACGTTGTTGAAGAAACAAAAGGACTACAATACAAGAAATAAAAAGTGACAAACAGTACCGGACTGTCTTCGTGTCTGCAGGTTGTTGTTGTTTTTCAAAAACTCCGCCCTAAATTCTTCTTTCTTAAAAAGACAGTGATCTGACAAGCACTGAGCTTAGGCCCTCAATTAGGTTTTTTTTCTATGTCAAACAGTCCATCCATTTGATGAGTAAACTACATTATTTTGCAGTGCCGTTAGCATTCCTGCAACCACCCCAAAACAAACAAGACATTATAGCAAACAGGATGATAGACAAAACGTAAAAAAAAAAAAGGCATGACAGAAGAAACTTGGCATCCCAATCACGCTCTCCTCTGGGGAGAATCGTTTTCCTCTTATGACGAAGAGGACGTTGAAGTGGAGCTGGCCTTTTTTTGGTTGATCAAGTCCAAGTAGAGTTCTGAACGCAGGAAACGGGGGTATGAGTCTTTCTCCATCAGCCCGTATATCCGCCTTTGCGCCAGCTCAAAGCAGGAGCGAGTCACATTTTGCAAGTTGTCCTTCGTGTGATCCCGCGTGTACGAGTCCAAGTTCACCTAAATCAGAAGAAAGGGGACGTTAATGGAAAGAAAATCAAAAATCAAAGTGGATACTTGCTTCAATTCTCACCTCTTTACAAGACTGGATAGCGATGTATTCTGCAAAGATCTTCTTTGCTTTGGAAGCCATCTTGGACTGCGACTTAATCTTCTTGTACTCCTCGCACGCCAGCCAAAATTCCAGATTTTCCTCGCTGAACTCAGTACGTAAGAACGCTCTGAAAGCTGCCAGACCATCTGAAGGGGAGCAGTGAGAGAAAGGGAAAGAGTAACGATTATGATGAGGTGGAAGATAAACAAATGGAAGGTTGACTTGGACTCCATGACAACGGCTCCTTGGACTTGAAGAGCCCAAAAATAGATCTACTGGTTTGAGTCATGTGGTTGGAATAATGACACCTCGAAGGAAACAAAGAAAGCAATCTTCCAAACTACAGACCTAATACTTGAATGGTATTATTATCTGCACTCAAAGTGAAACCTCAAAACCTGCACAGAATTCCACGTTGTTAGGAAATAGTCACACATCTTCTAGCCTCAAAAGGTGAGGCACTAAAATTGTTGATTGTTTTTGTCGGCGGAATCCCGAACCTTAAAAGCTGCACACCTTTTACCGGGTCTTGCAGAATGGCACTAGTCATTCTGGATTTTGCAAATTTTATGAAATAAACCATCTTAAGTAAGAACCTTAAAGCTGGAAAGTCTTCAACATGGGAACATTGGGCCTGATTCTTGAGTATTTGCACTAAAAACAGGTTTTCGTCTACCTTGTCCCCGGCAATTACCTCGTACAAAGACAGGGGTGTTCTACACCAACGAGACTGCAGCCTATACAGCTGGTGGACTTTTCAGCCCCGAGTTAATGATTTGAGGAAGACCGCATCTCCGAGGGAGAATGGCAGGAAGCCGAATCTGCCCACACCTCCCCGCCTGCACCTTTCCGTTCCCATGGCTCAAGCAGTGGTCTTGATAAGCAAGATCCAAGGCAGGCTGGGGTCTTACCTCACTCCGCGGAAGAGAGGAATTTACATGCGGAATGAGGAACAGATGTAGCGATGGATTTACGTCAGCTACTCTGCCTTGATGAATACTGAACGAGGTGGTGGTCGGGGAATACTTCTAAGAGTCATCTTGGGTTTCTCTGCGTTGCAACTGGGATTAACTTGCTGGCCAAAGACTATGTTTCATGTGTTTGTGTTGATGATGCATGCTTCAAATTTGCCCCAAAGAGTGCACTCTTTGTCCTCTCACTGGACCCAACCACATGCATGAAGAGTTCAAGAGAAATGAATTAAAGTCACTCACATTTGTGTGCCAGCAGCTTGTCAAGCGAGTCCCCCCACTTGAGTGCATCCTCCGGGGTGGGCCTGCAGATAAAAGCAGAGCGGTTCTTGAGTAACCCCATCTCTGCCAGATTCCTCATGGTGTGACCCATTCGCCAGAAACTCTGTGCCACACGATTGAGCCAAAATGCTGCTTCCTCCCTTCCCAGTAACTTGAGTCTGTGTCTTAATGCTCTCACTTGCTGGTTTCTGGATTGTGAGTAGCGAGAGCAACGAGAGCCATGAGTCTGTCAGTTTGACTCCGCCAAGGGGAGGCTTTTATAATCCTAATGAATGGAAGTCGAGGAGGCGGGATAGGAGGGGCTTCCAATAGCCAATGGGGCAATGTTTTGGTAAAGCGGTCTCCTCCCTCGAGAGAATCTGTCTGCAACCTCCACTACAGGGACACTGCCTTTCATGCTCTCTTCACTGCATAAGGAGGCATGTACAGTACTGCAGCTCATCTTTCAACTCAACAGACACTCTGTCTCTATAATGCCGAAATATTTGCTATTTGTGTTGGCAACATATTGCTTTAACTTAAATGTTCCGGCTAAATTAATGGCTTTATAAAATTGACAGACATTTTGGAACATTTACAACAGATATGCAAACAATCCAAATGTACCTGGTTTGAGACTTTTCAACAGTCAATAGATGATAATGTGTTATTATTAAAGTAAATGAATTTTGGAAAATCACCCTGTTAGTGTCCCAATTTGGAATCGGGCTCAAAGCTATGAAATTACTTTCTATAATTGAAATTAATATTAACATATTTTATAATGTTTTCTTTTGTCTTTTTTATTTTAATTTACCTAATTTGTACATTCATTTTATTGTCAGTCACAGTCAGGTTATTAAGACTGTGACGAAGAGGGTCCGAGATTCGATTATTGTAGTTTGTTTACTCCATACACGCTATAAATACAGTCAATGGAATCTTAATCATCTCACGAGAGGATTGCAAGTTGGCAATTGAACGTGAACCACCACCCTCACCTCAACTCTGTCCCAAAAGTCCTTACAGAAGAAGCAGAATTGTGTGAATACAAATTTTGCATAATGCGTGTAACAATGAGTTAAGTTATATTAAATAATGCCAAATAATGGCACAAAGCAGGAAGTGCCTCCCATTCAGCTCCACACACATTTGCCTTTCCGAGACGGCCGTCAAGTCATTGAGAGTCAATTCTAGACCCGGAAAGGTGGCTCACACGCCCACACACATGGTCAGGAAGTGGCCACTTACTTGACTGACTTCATGGTTTTGTCCAACTTTCCGGCTGGGTTGCTTCCCGGAGATTCGTTCCTCCGCCGCAGGAAAGCCAAGCGGTTCTTCATATCTTTGGCCCTGTTTGGAGAAGAGAAAAATAATCAGAAGAGTCCCCAAAACATGAGTCTGAGTACCAATCCAGTGTCCAGCGTCGTATTTCCAGTCCATGCAAAATATAAACTACATACAGCAAGAAAAGATGAAGGAAATAAAGGCAGGCGTACATATTAAGTCTTCAGGCAGTTGCGCAGGAATGATAAGACAGGATATTCCGAAAAGGCGTGTTGTCACTTGCTGTTAGTCTCTCATGTCAGTCATATAGCTAACAAAAAAAACTTCTCTCCTGTAGATGTGCCCCTGACAGGTTCCTCGGCAGGGACTGAGCCAACGTGACGGAGGAGGAGGAGGGAGACTCAATCCTCACTCCTCTGGTTTGATCCCGCCATTCTTCTGTGTGCCCAGAGGGGATGCTGAAAGGGAGCTGACCTACAGGGCCAAAGCCTCGGCGACCCCCCAAATTCATCCGCTGCATCTCACAAATTCTCCTGACTGCCCACCATGACTGCTTCAACTTTTCCCCACTCTTTTACGCATACACAGAGCGAGAGAGAGAGAGACAGAGAGAAAGAGAGAGAGAAAGAGAGTCGGGCTCATCACAAGGTATAATTCTCCCAGAGGCCGCCGCCGGAAATGTGCACATTCTCCTAATCCCACGGTGCATGTCCTGGCTTTTCCCGACCTGAAGCACATGCGCTGTAATTGGGATGTAACCTCACTCAACACCCATTTCCTGAGTCCCTGCTTTTGATTTCCACTGTGAGTTGGCAGGCCTGCTAATGGTGCAGCGTGGACGCCAACTGTCCTTCTACCAGCGACCGACCTGAACCCTGATTCATCCCCCAAGGGGTAAAAGGGTTGGGGATGGGAGACAAAATTAAAGAACCAGATTCTCACCAAAATGTTCGGAATTCAAAAATTCACATCCATGCAGTTTTTTAAGGTTTCACAAACAGACATCAACAAAACAATGTAGACATACAAATATTAGAAAATATGAAATTGTTTTAAACTAATTCTAATCTTGGCCATAAATATAAAATAATTAAATGAAAACATCAATATGGCGGAAACTGGGTATGCCATAACTTTCTATTTAATTCTGAGGCAAAAACAACTGAAGCTTCAACCTTCCCGGGAAAACGATTCACAATCAATTCCCTCTCCTACTGTATACCTCCTAATCCAAAGAAATACCCCAATGTCGATGCAGTGGCACACCGGCGCGCACTGCGATGACTCATCGTCTGATTAAAAAGACTCTCATGGTGCTGCATGAATCAGCCTTAAAGCAGATGTGAAATGCAGGCTTGGGCTTTTTCTCTCTTGTGGAAACAACGGGGCACTCTGATGTGAACAATTCACACTTGTCGTCAGCCTGATGCATAGACTGTTACCCCGACAAGAAAACCTCTTACTGTTAAACTCATAATACACAAGCAGGTTTATTTTGGGGGGTTGGGGGTATGCTGAAATTCTCTCTCACTCCATCTTGCCTTGAAAATATTGTTCTGACCCAACTAAAGTGGATTTCGTCGCTGGTGAGAACAAGCGGTTCAGAAAATTGATGGATGGATTATTAGGAGAAGCTGCGTTAAGGTGGTAAGGATGTGAGGATGATGTCATGATTTTTGTGCGAAGCGAGCATGCTTTTGTTCTGCCATCATGTGGCTGTCAACAAATATTGCACAATTTGATTTTAATTCCCCACCACTATCTCGGGCAAATCGGCGCCTAACAGGCCTAACAGTAAAGTCTGCATTTTTTATTGACTACCCCTTTTCATACCGAATCCATTATTGCTATTTAATGGAGGAGTTCACACAGTTGTGGGGACTTTGGGAATTCAGATAATTATAAGTGTGGCTAGTCAATGCTAGCCTCTGGAATGGCGATGACTGCTTTCGGTATTGAAAGCAGGGGCATGGTCTAAAATTGTTAAACAGTCGGATTTGTGTGTGTGTTAGAGAAGGGATTGAGTTAAGTAACTGTGATCATGTGTTTGACCTTGTGATGTTCTTGGATTGTTCTGGTCGCCAGAAAATTCTGCATCTCTACTCGATGGGATAATGAATTAAACTCTAAGAATTACAACTTTTGCAGGGCTAAACTAAAAAGGTGTCAATGATATAAAACCTATTTTAAACTGAATAGATTTGTCAAATTGGCATTTTCCTAATTGTTCTGTTGAAATGCAGTGATGACAAAAAAAAGTTCTGGAGCTAAAGAAACTTTTCAGGGCATACTTGCAATCATCCCTGTATTACAAAGACTGGAACAAGCAATGACGCATGTGATAATTAAACCTCAAATCAACACAGCTATTGAGCGCTTGTCTACTCTCAATACACTAATGGCCATTCCCCAAGTTCTCATTTTATCATAACCCCATTGCAATAAAGCGTTTGAGTTTTTCGTCATTGCTCCGGCTGAGTTTCCGAAAATAACCGCATTGTCGTCTGATTTCAAAACAACACCCCTGCAATTAGCTTAATCTGCTTTACAGTTGGAACATGACCTGTTTGCGATGATCACATTAGCACATCCTGACATTTCAACCCCCGCCGGCCTCCCTGATCGTATTTTCCAAACGTCCATTCATGTCGTGACACTGGACCGCCGGGTTTAGGGTCTGAGCGGGCTTTCACAATTATCTGATGGCTGGGGTCCGCTGTATTCCCTACTTGCTTGACTCACATTCGTTGCACTAATCGGCAGCGTGAAAAGTAGGCCGCACTCTCTGGGAGAGAGCATGCTGTCGATGATGCAGTAGGTCTTAAATGACAAACGTCGCAGTGCTTTTGTTTACGTGACACTGTCTTGAACTAAAACCTTAAAACTTTCCATCCTTTTGGGTATTTGTTTATATGACAACAGCAGATTTCAAAGCGGAATTTTTTACAAAACCACATAGTATCTGTATAAATGCTAAGAAACAATGGCTGTGGTTAGTTAAGGCATTTACTCCAACAAAGATGGCCTGACATTGATTTTATAGCAACTTATACACATCACTTAAAATTAGCTTGGAAGAAAATTTTTAGATTTCTAATGACCTCACTAGGTGAGAAACAAGATTAAGTATGTTTTGTTTTTTACCTCATATGTTTTGGCTATACTGATTCCAAAAGGACCGTTAAGAGATGAGAAGGAAAATGTTAAAAAGTCATGCAAACTGAGCTCACATTGAAGCAGTGATCAAAACAATAAATGGTAAATGAATTGCACGTATATATTCTTTATCTACACTGTATGGGGCCCAAAAGACTTTACACCTCACATTCACCCACATATTCATACACCAATGAGAAGCTGCGGCCATGCAAGGCACTACCAGGTCCACTGTGAGCAAATTAAGGTTCAGCAACTTGCTGAAGGTCAGCAGGGTCGAGGATCGAATTTACGTTATGGTTGGAAGACAACCACTCAACCACTGACCTTCAATTCTTTTATTTTTATATGTTGAACCGCTATGACATGACCGTGGAATATTATTTAAATGATTTCTTGGCAAATCATTCCTCTCTGGCCCCATCTTATGCTTCTAATGTCATTTTTAATTATTATTTCCTCACTTATCATGACTTAAACCAAGCAATCAGAGACTGTAGGGATGCACTGAGGGTGTCGCTATGAAGACAATTATAGTTTCTTGGCCAATTATTTAATTCCAGTTAGCAACTAAAGTTAAATTGAAGGATTTGAAAATCTCTCTACTTCATGTCAAGGGATATGAAGATGTCTAAGGCGCAGCTGCAACCTCAGGCACTAAAATAACTATTAAGTAACTATTTCCATCAGAGCGTGAGCTAAGTTTATCGCTTCTTGTATGTTTTGATGGATTGTGCATTCCAAAGAATACTACATCAAACCGGTAATTTTTGGCAATACTCCATCATGAACAAACAATGTTGGCCGCCTTGCACAGCACCAACTACTGGCCTGAAATGTGTATTGCAGCATCAAGCAAAACACTTTTCGAAAACACCAAAGCCAAAACTTTCCAGTTATTACTAGGTCGTTGTCATGTAAACATAGCTTTTATTTACAGAAGGCAAACGCGACACCGTACTCAAATCATGTTTGGGCCAGTGTGGTGGGTCAGTGACACTTTAATGATCATTGTTTGTCCTGTTCTTTGCAGACTCCTGCCAAAAGTAGCCAAGAGGCACAGCGGAGTGTAATGGAGGCATGAAAATCTAATCACGGCAGAAAGAAGGTCACTGCAATATTCCTAGAAGAACGGTGAAAAGGGGAATTGTCCTTAATTGTATCCCAAAATATCCCAACGCAGCCACGTGCTGCGCGCCTTTCCCTCGATTGACACCCAAAAGGACAAGCTCTATTTTCCGAGTCTCCTCGACACGCACATACTCACACAGACCATGTGCATGTTCTATTCTTAAAATCTAGGTTGCTATGATGATATTAATAAAAAAAAAAAGGTCTCTAGTTAGAAGTCAAAGTGGCTTCCTATATTAAATAGCTGGGAAGGCCTCACTGGGGAATTCTCCCTCTCCCTTGCTGAGACGGTCAAATGAGATCCACGGTGAGGTCCCATAGCTTCTTGTCAATCTTCAAATTCCTGCAGGATGCTAAAAAATGCACACAAACATCCTCATTCTTACCTTTCTAGGTACTTCTCAGAGAAATTGGTCAATCGTGTGAAACATGGGCTCAGATTTGTTTGGCTTGACAGCATGTAAGTCTTAAGGGTGCAGGCTTGTTTTGCAATCACTTTCTTCTCACCCCCCTGAAGGCGCCGGTGGGAGTCTTTATAGCGCCTGGAGTCAGAAAGAGGCGGAGCCTAACACCACCCATTGACCTCTGTGTGTTTAGAGTGGATAGATTCCTTCCACTAAGGCTGTATGTATAACATATACTGACAATGTATTTTTGGGGGTAAACTAATCACTGCGACTTTCAAAGTCGCTTCGGCAAATGCAAAGTACAGTATTATCATTGCTTTCCACTTGAAAGCGATTTACTTGAAAGATGCCTGATGGGAGCTTGAAAGATGCCTGATGGGAGCTTTGATCATCACGTTCTCTTGATTATTACTGAACAGATTAATATGAACAGATTATTATAATAACGTCTATGATGTGTCTTTTTCAAACTACCCTAATGATCAAGATTAAAGACACTTTTCAATCTTGTTTCTTTGGCAACTCCTACGAACGTTCAGTTTATTCTCATACTTTGTTGTTAGTTGTGAGAAAATGGAGCGTGTTAAATTCGCTTTGCTTAAGGGAGAACAACACCTGGCCTGAGTCAACACAAAAGAAGGGGGAGAGTGGTCTGGCGTTAGGTTTTGGCAGACATACTGGGGACGGTTTCAGGAAAACAGCTGCACTCTGATGCCCCCAAAAATGAAACGGTTTAAGAAAACAATGAGGGGAATAAGTACAGGAAATGAGGCAGAGGAAGTTGGTCAGACGGGCCTTTACAAACATTACCATATTCCTATAAAAGAATCGTCTCAAATTACAATATGAATAATGAAAACAAAACCAAACAGTTTCTTTCCATTCAATTTTGGGGAAGGGAAGCACAGGTGCTGAGCTTTTTTAGGGATATGCCATTTCACGTCACGATTACCCCGTCTGTGGCTTCACCTAATTCTGTTGACCATACATATGGATTTGCAAATTCAATTGTTGAACAGGTTTACAATTCAATTGTTTTCCAAGAGGTTTGGGAGAAAAATAAATCATCAAAGCACATCCAATACCAAATAGACTTCAGCTCAAGATTCAAATAAGTTTAAGCAGTATAGAAAATGGAAGACGGGTATGATCCAATTCCATTTTTAGCAGGTAAAAACAGTACATAAAATAAAGTTGTAATGAATGGTGATGTTGTACATGCTGAAATAAATCAAATCTTTAAATGAATAAATTGTCTGGTTGAATTTTGCAGGCAGTTATGCGTTCTGGGAGGCGGTTACTACAAATTAGTCGACTAACATTTCGAGTTCACATTGTACAGACAAAGAAAAAGAGCTTCATGTACTTCTCTGTTACCGGCGAGGATGACATTATCAAGATCAATGCTGCGTATCTCTTCATTAGCAAATGCGAGGCACGCGATTGATCAGCAAAGGCTGTTAAATAGGAACACAAGGAGGACAACAAAGACAACCATCAAGAAACCAACTGTATCCTCCGCCTTTATCTTAAAATACTCTGGATTAAGGAAAGATCAAAGTCCTTCAGAATAGAAGGCTTTACGTTGGAACTAATGGATGACAGCTCCCCACGGAGAGTCTAGGTTATTATCACCATCACTATGTAATGTAGTGTCACATGTAATTGGCATCTCAAAGACGTAGATGAAAAAGAGACGAGCCTCAGTACCCATCCACTTCTTGCTTCTATTTCTGAACACGTTGCATACTGCGGACATCTCGAGAATTTCATTTCCTCTAGGCTTTGAGTTTATAAGATATGTTTATTTATACCTCCAATATATAGTGCTTGTACTCTGGCTTTGTAGAAAATGGCTGATGGAGACAAGCAAAGCACTGTCCGAGTATGAGACGTAATTTATGATGTAATTAAAAACATGGGACACTTGAACTCAGTGACACAAACTCTCAAAATGCTATTAACAAGCATGTCAAAACAGCAGAAGAAACCGGCCCACTTGTACGTGGAATTTATTTACAGACTCACAAAACCAGAATCCAGTTTTCAATGGGACAAAAGAAATTGGGCTGTGACTTTAAAGCACAAGTTATAGTGCTCAGAGGGGAAATCAAATTTTAAAAAATAAAGGGTGCTAGATCAATCGTGAGTAAGGTGTCAAATGTATCAAGCAGTTGATTTTTTTAAATTACGTATATACACATATAATAATTTGACCAGTAATTATTTATTTTACAAAAATATTTGAATGTATTATTTACAATAAATCAATTGGCTATTTAATGAGCTGAGTGAATGAAAGGGTGGGGTCAGTCCCCACACAGTGCAAATTAAAAATGTCTCTGCTGTCTCTATATGTGCCCAGTGACTGACTGGCGACCAATCCTGGGAGTAGTTATGCTGTCATCTCTGCGTTCCATTCAAATCACAAAATGCATTAAGTACAACCCGCAAAAAAAGAACAAGTTCCACATCTTGAAGGTGATGACGGTGGTGTGGGTGGGAGTTGTGGAATCTTAATCACTTAATCTTCCTAAGCAAACACAGCTTGTGGACAAGAAGGAGAGAGCATGGCGCTACAAAGCTGCCACTCTGAGCAGATTTTATTGTCCTGCTCGAGTGTAAAAGTGCCTTGGTCTTGATGAAGTGGGGTGTGAAAAGGCTCATTCAACAGCTGATGAATCACTGAGGCGTCAACACACACATACGCATACACACACACACACGCACACGAACACAGTTACTGTTGAAAATGTGAGTCACACATATGGACAACACACACACACAGTCCTCACACATCATTTACCACTTAATTAAGTCCATGATGAGGAACCTTGTCCTTAAACATGCTTCTCTTCCTTCATTTTGTCAAAATACGTTTATTTGAAGAACGACCAATTTTGCCAATATGGAACCATCTGAGTGAGATGTTTATTTTAGAAATTAATATGAGAACACATACGATCCCACAGAGCTTGAAATAAAAGTGGAAAAACTGTTATGTGCATGCCAGGCCATTAGTTGGCGATGTCACTTTGTCAAGATTGCAGCGATAGGTTTCACTGCATGTTGAGCATGCACAGAAACTGTGAAATAAAATGAAGCTGATACAGATCTGAATAAAGGAATACATAAAGTTAAATAGTTGATAGGTAGTATCAAGATTTACATATCTGACAAATGTCACTCAGTGTCCCATTAATAATTGTTGACAACCATTTCAAGGTGCTGATCCTGACATTGCCCTTTAAAGACAAATGAAGGTATTTGCACAAATCTATCAAGGTCACAGCTATAACATACTTGCAAACTGAAACTGAATAAAAGAACATCAAAAGCATACATGCAACAACAAGAAACGACAGGATTACTTACAGGTTCTTGGACTTTTTCTTCTTGGTGCCGTCGGGGCCGACCTCGCAGCTGCAGGAGGATCCGGTGCTGAGCTGGGGGGAGAGGAAGGAGAGCACACACTGCATCATCCGAGAACCTCCGCACAGGAAGAATGAGGGCCCCGGTAAAGACAGCCTCGGTGCGCTCGGACCAATAACACGTTGTTGAGCTCAATGATCATTCCATCTATATGATCCCCGAGTGAATATCCCACAGTTGGAAAAAATGTCTACTCTTGGTATGGTTAGCGTGTTGCAGCTGGTGTTTGCAAACAGTGCAAGTCCAGACTGGGCCGATCTGTGTGTGAGAGTGGGCTGTTGATTCTGCTGCACCCCTCCCCTCCTGCTCCTGAGGTTTGAAGTGTTGTGCCAAGACCCAAGCAACATCCCCCCAACAGCAGCCCCACGCCATCCCTCCTGGTTTCACGTTACACTTCACACCGAGTCTGCATTTCGATTGGTTTGGAAGGGAAGGGGAAGTTGCTTCAGGGTGTGGAAGGGGTCACCCACCGCTAATCTGATGGTCTGAAACTGCCCCATTGTATGCGAGCATGGGGTGGGCCGGACATAATGAGCCATTGTATTACAGGAAGCTGAATGTGAGCCCCTGGCCACAGCTGGTGGACAACATCGTGTGTATTATTGTGTACCTCGCTTGCCAGGTTTCGGGAATCTCCCCTCTGTATGTTTTCGCCAATAATAATATCCGAAGTAGACCCCCTGCATGATCATATTGAGTCACTTGAGTTCAGTGGAAGATGACAGGACTCAAAGAATTTGACTGATGGGTGGTAGAATGGTTCACAAAGCGTTTCATTACTTTCATATGTTACAATATTGTAAATTCAAAGAATTTGACTGATGGCTGGTAGAATGGGTCACAAAGCAGATTTTCTCATCTCGTGCCAGTGTCAGGAAGGTTTGGAGGATTCCCTCCTAAACATATGACCACACATGCCTCACGGCTGTAGCTTGACTCCATGCTGACAACAGCTGTTTTTCTTCATTAGCAGGGAAGCTACTAACTTTTTACGGCCGCCTTTTAAGTCTATGAGCCCAGTGAAGGTCCCGCCGGAAAAAAAAAAATCTTTTCAAACACCCAAACGAGTTAAGATTACATTTGTGCTGTTTTTGTTTGATGCCCCTGTTATCAAATATTGACATCTTCTAAAACACCACTGACAAGGAAGCCAATGCCGAAAAAATCAAAGGTTTGCGCCTGTTATTAATTAAAAATATTATGTTGTAAAATCTTTATTCGGTAAGTAGTAGACACGACAGACTGTCGGAGCAAATGGAGGAGGGAGTGTTGACTGAAGCTCTAAAAACATTTTCAGACTCAAGTCACAGTTGAGTGTAAGAATGGATGTTGAAGGAGCCGTCTAAAAATAAGGGCAAGCATTGACACAGCATATTTTTAGTTTGCTACAATTGACTCTGAAATGCATTTCCAACAATTGGTTAAAATAAAGCAAATCAAATGGATCCTATTAATCACGAAATTATTCAAACATACATTCTAGTCAATATAAATGTGCTTTCAAACCATGTAAATGGAACTTTTGTTGCTTGATTCTTAATACTTAATTCATACCTGGGGCAGTATGATACAAATGCAGATAAACTGTACAACGGTGACAACGCCTCAGTAAGCTACAGCAATAGTTGTCGTTCTTCACAGAGGAAAAAAGTTATAAACCTGTGAGTATTGTTATATTGTCTGTCTACATGTGATGTTCCCCCATTTGTGTTCACGTATCCATTGCAGGTTTTATAATATTGTCATGTGGCATTGACAATATTTGCTACACAATCTGTGTTGTTTCCAATTACCGTATTTTCCGCCCTATAAGGCGCACCTAAAAACCTAAAATTTTCTCAAAAACCAACAGTGCGCCTTATAGTCCGGTGCGCCTTATATATGGACCAAATTCCTAAATTTAAACTGGCCCAAAGCATTGTGTCATGAAATCAATCATAAGTGGCCCGCTGAAGACTATGAATCATGAATCAAAAAGACTATGGATCATTATTTTATGATTATAAAGTAATTTGTTCCGTCTGAAGTTGAAATAAAAAAGATAAAATGGAGAATGATTTGATTTGGATTAAAAATCTGACATGATGCATTAATGGTGCGCCTTATAGTCCGGTGCGCCTTATATAAGGATAAAGTTTTAAAATGGGCCATTCATTGAAGGTGCGCCTTATAGTCCGGTGCGCCTTATAGGCCGGAAAATACGGTACATGTTAGCATTAGGGTCATTTTAAATTTACGTGTGATTTTTTTTTCCATACATTTTGTTTACTTTGACAGTAAATATCAAATAAAAGCGCATTTAAAGCTCGTTTTGCTTTAATTCTTCTTTATTTTAGTTGGATTTTACAATCTTTTGAAATCAGGGTAACATTTCTGTGGTGTCAACTCGTTTTTCTGATCCTCCAGCCTGACACAGTTTTACAGCATTTCATATGCATCCCCCAAGATAAGAAATAGCTAAATCATTTTATGAACTAGACAGCTTCGAATATGATATCAGAGAAACAAGGAACGGGGATCCGAACAGGGGGGGTTTGCAGTTGAGTCAGGTCAGCGCGTGTTCCACTGCCTGCGTGTGAAGACCCAAGGCTTTTTTGACACCGCACCGCTATGTTCCAGCTGGACGGGATCCAACGTGGATAAAAGCACACAGGATTCTGTTAGCGGTGATGTCCTCATTCTTGTGCTCTCATATCTAAATGCACACAATAATGTGTGTTATTATGTTGTCGTATTACATCATGAGATGAGCTCATCTTCAGGTTTACCTGACTGGCCTCCACCAGGGAAGTACTACTTTACATCACTGTCGGATGACAACCAGAAATGTCCAGTTACGAAAGTATGGGGTCATAGGTAATGATGCAAGTAAGAAATCAAATAGTCATTATTTTAAACCTTATTGTATATTTAGTAGCTGAAAGAACTTTTGTGTCAAAGCCAAAATTTGTGGTATATTTATGGTTTAAGCCACAGGTGTCAAACCCAAGGCCCGGGGGCCAGATACGGCCCGCCACATCATTTTATGTAGCCCGCGAAGACAAATTGTGCATCAAATTTGTGTCATTACTAGAATCGCAAATTGTCTTCACTTTTAATAATACCTTCTTTTTTTTAAATATTTGACCAGTTTTTACTCGTCTGATTTGAAAACAAGTTGTTTGTCAGTTTGTTTTGTAGCTTTTACTGTATAGAATATGAGGTGCTCATACGTACATTTATTTCGGTTGACAGTCCTAATGGCCAATCCGAAAGAAGCTATGAGTACAATGCGGTCCACAAAAAAATGAGTTTGACACCCCCGGTTTAAGCTATTGATATAGGCGATCATGAACATATTTTATCAACCTATGTTATCCATGGGAGTGTAAGCTGCCTATTACAATATAAAAAAAATAGAGGAGAAATAAACGAACAAAATATTTGTTTGTCCCAGTCTAGCGCCAGAACAAAACAAACCCACTGCATAAACACTGACCAGTGAAGCATATAAAAGTCCAAGTCTTTCCTAAAAATAGCCATTGTGTGTTTGTGTGCATACGTGCTGATTTTTACAGTCCGCTCACATGCTCGTTTAGAGAGCGTCACAAAACCCAGAACCTGCCAAAACGCACGCGGTGGCTTAAAGGGCCCCCCCCCCAAGGCACTCTGTGCAGATGTTGACACGCCGTTAGGTGTTGCGGAATAGCACTGCAGATAACAGCTTGATCACATGCATACGCACACCTGGCTGTGAAAGAGTGTGAAACGTGTCTATGTGGACAATTGCAAAGTGTGCACGTGTGAAGCCAAACACGTTTTGATCATTTGTTGGACACAATTGTGGGGTTAAAACGAGTGGTGCAATATATTATAGTCTTTGTAACTAATTAGGCATGATTAATCACTTTTTTAATGGAATAAAAGAGTTGACATCGACTTAACTCAAAGTGCTTTTGGTTTAGGCTTCCTACACAACTACATTAGTGGCTTTTTTTGCAATAATGGGAAATATGAAAATATGATGAAAAGGTTCAACCCAAGCTGGCTATATTTAAGTATTTAAAGGAATTTTTTGTCAACTCAAGCATTTAAAATACGGTCAAAACATACTTGTTTTACTTTGTAAATATATTGCAGAACAATGGAAACCTTGAAATACCTCAACTAAACAGTTTGATGCAAAATTGTACTAGTAAGGTCACATCTGTTTTTAAGCTTGATTTCTCCATCCATCAATTTCTAATTTTGTTCTCACTGAGATTCATAACCAACAAAATTCCGCCATGTATATGTCTTCTCTTCTTTCTGTCAGTTATTGAGGCAGACTAGCAGTGCTTTTATTAAAAATGTAACTGTTAAAGGTGAGCTCTGCTGGTGCTGCCTGTTTTGCATGAAGGTGATAGCGTAGCCTTGCAGCACATTGATGATAAGCTAAAGCCTCTTTTTCACGTTGAGCCTCCAAGCTGGCATGGGAAGTTATCGGATTTCCCAACAGTGAGCAGAGCGAGACTTTTAAAACTAGTGAGCATTACATTTTGTGTGAAAAGTAATTGTTAGGAGCATTAAAATGGTGACATCACACACAGCTAATTATTTGAATCGTTCAGATATACTTCAGACATGCCAATGTAAATATTAGGTGAGTTCTTGTGTTGCTGCAGCCTGTTTTTATATGCTGACTCCATCTCATGTAAGTGAACCAGCCTTATCATGCCCCCGATACTGCTGAACCGATGGCGAGTCCGGCTTTTGTTATCATGTAGACTGGGGGGCCCAGAGTGTGGGAAAATAAAAATCAAGCGCCCGTGATGGAAATAAAATAATTTAAACTTATGGACTCAGCAATTTAATCGCTGCAATACACTGAATGTCAACCACTAAGCATGAATTTCAATAATATGGTGGCAATGTGTAGACATTCTTACTCACAAACCTGTGCGCCTAAACAATCTAGGGCAAAGGTTAAGATGAAGGTCAATGAGGTTTTCAAACAAAACTGGTCCAAATTACATCTGGCACAACAAAAACTCAACATTCTTATACTGTTGCCTGCAACAACAAAGCCAATCAAAGAACAATATTTTAGCCGGCGCTCAGGGAAACATTCTTGACCCAGTCAAGCCAAAACAACGAGTCGAGACGTGAAGGAATGACTGTCCGTCTTGCCTTCAAACACGTCATCACACCTCCTCTTCCTTCCTCCTCATTCATTCCATTTACATTTGACCAAAAACGTTGGCGCCAAAGGACCCAAACAAATCATCTTGCTCCATATGTGTCAGAAGTATTACATTGTGTGGCATCACGACCTCGACTGGCGAAACACAATAAACTGCCTATCATGCTCATTCATTGAAGTTTATTAAACATTTGCTCGTTTCACAATAGTGTGAAACAATTTCTAAAGGGATTTAGTAGGAGAGTGGCAACACAGTCCTTTTTTTTTTTTTTTTAATACAACACCAAATTCATGTGTGAAATCATGCCATGCTCATTGAAAAGAATCCAACATTGCTTAAAATGCTTATATTTTTGTGGTTTCGTATATATCCTATTTTAGTCTATCAGTCTAATCGAAAGACCCTGCTGGGAAAAAGGTATTTAAAAAACGCGACCCCTGGTAAGTGCAACAATATTATTTTGCTCTTACGTGCTGAGGTTTAGAAACTTTATAGGGCCTTTATTGCATAACGCGTACACGGATCGTGAATCTGAACAAACAAATGAACGCAGTTAGAGTGTTTGGATGATCGTAGCGGCCTCGATTAGATCTTCCTGGTGGATCTTGGCTCAAGGTATAGTAACGTTCTCTCTCTGTGAGGCCTTAACGACTTAGAAAATACAAACTAAAAGTCATTGTGTAAACAAGAAGACCCATCACCAGAAGAATCATCAATCGAAAATACCAACCGCCACCTCAAATGTTTTCAGGCTTGAGAGAGAGCACTCCCGGTGTGTTTGATTACATAATCGCCTTTCGTTGTCTTTGCCACAGGAAATATTTGTGCAACCATTCCAAATAAAAGCAGAATTAGGGATAAAATAAACCCTTGAGTCCTGGCGAGTATACGGACACACAAACACACACAGTCAGGGGCAAAGCCATGACATTCATTGATTAATATTTGAGAATAAATCTGGTGACGGGATGCTGACTCATTCCATCATCAAGCCACATAACGAAGACACGAACAAAAGGTGCATTGTCTGCAAATTTCTCACTGTGTATGTGGATGTGTGTCTCCGGTTATTCAGGCCAGTCAGGAGATGGCTGCTTCCTGCGTGTCACAGGATGTAAGACATTTGTGCGTCACTTTTCCCAGCTCCTCAAACAAGTGATCAGGTTACCCGGCCCAGTCCCGGAACTGACTGATGCCATCCCGTAAAGTATTCCCGGCGTCTTTGAGGATTTACGCTGACCTCTCTGAGAAATTTTATGAAATGCCAGTGTTGTCATGCTGCCATTCCATTAATCCGACCATAAAACCGATTGCCATCAGTAGATTGGGTCGAGGTCTGAAGTTCAGATCTTGGTTCATGTTCTTTAAATGCTTGCATGGGTTTCTATCAGATACTCCGGCTTCCTCATATCACAGCTAATGACCCGCTAATGACCTCAGCTTACAAACTGATTGGGTTAGCATACATAGAGAAAATAGAAGGCGTATAAAAAATGTACTACGTTGCATTACGCCGCCATCTAACATAAATGAAGGGTCAAGAATGTTGTACGGATGCTTTTAGCTACTTCTAAACAAATACTCAACACAAACAAGGTGCTGGAATCTAGGAAAAGCTGACGTTTCTGGGAAAAGGAGCCTGGATCAGATGTAGGGCATTAAACGGGGAATGTTGTGAACTGCAGACGCCGCGCCACTAATGCACCTGCTCATGTAAAGGTTGAGCTTTCACTGGGTGTAAACAACACGTACCAGTCACGGAACTTCTGAGTGTTTAGTGTCAGTTTAGAAGTGGATTTACAAGTCGTGTGAAATCTCTTGTATACGTACTGTAAAATTCTGAGAATAATAATCATAAAAATAATAGTGAAAATTTGGAAGGGGAAAGAAGATCCCAAATCAATGGCTTTATATATTGGCTTTATAAGAAACAAACATTTTTCTTATTGTTTAGATGTTAATACTTCCTGACAAAAACCAAGACTTCTGTTTGGAAGCTTTTCTACAAATAGTTTTTCTATACAATTTGAGACTGAATTGCGACATATGAATGATATCGGGCCAATTATCTCCATACTGATTGTGAGTTTGACCGATGCTGCGTGAAAACATTCATAAACCGAGCATCATTTGTTCCTGTTATCTCTCTGTCTGGATTCTTTGTGTTGCTGAATGGCGACACAGAAAATCCAATAAGAGATGGAATAAGAATTAGAATCTTTATTGTTGCAGTGTTTGATCTAAGGGCAGCCGTGGTTGGGTCAGTGATGTAATATTTCTTCTTTCACTTGTGTCTCCACGTGCAATGACGCCCTAACTAGTTTATTGTCGACAACGCTACTGACTGACCCATGCGAACGTCATGGCAACCACAGCGTTGTATTCAAAAGCACTCAAACGCGCATGACGCAGCAATGAGCGCAACTGCCGTCTGGATTGTCTCTGGCAGAAGGTAAACATCATCAAGAAAAACCTTCGTTGTAGCAGAGACTGCAAAAGTGTCAGGCTAGTAAACAGCAACATATCAAGCTCTTACCGCTTAGCTAAGGTTTAATGTGAGCTTTGTTTAACTTAAGTCTGATTAAATGACATGTGGAAGTTTTGTTGTTAAAAACAACGGGGTTGCCATTCAAGTGAATGAAATGTCAGGCATTAGGATCCGACACTTGGAGAATCGCATGTCACTTAGTTTCTGCTTAACTTTTGTACATTTTTTAAAGCTGACAGAATTCCTGGTTTGCATCATTAACTCATATCAAGTTACCGTTTGTACGATTTTGGATCAATTTCTTGTTTTTGAGATTATTCCTGAATTGAAACTGTAAGAGTTCCAACAAAGTGCTTCTTTTTGTGTTTGCATTTTCCAAATAACTTTAAAAAAGGACTCTGGTGTGCTTTAGTTAAAATGACAAAAGTATACAAAAATTACAGCACACTTAACAACCATTTACTGGTTACAATGACTTTGTTTGGGGGGGGGGGGGGGGGGTCAGTTTGGTGATTGTCTCTTGTAATCAGTTCCATTAAAAATGAAAGAAAACATGAAAAATATGAATTCTACTTGTCTGGTTTCCAAAGACATCCAAAATTAGAAAGGGAGAGCACACTTAAGATGTTTACTGGACAAAAGACAGTTGGTGGTTGAATTTATTGCAAGCAGTGAAGTTAAACACCATAAATGGCCAAGCTGTGCAATTGAGTTTATTCCAGTTTTTGCCAATAGACCCGGCTCACAGGACACTATGTTGACTGTTCGCAGAGTTTGTTCGTGTCCGTAAATATTTACCTGTTCACATTTAGTATTTTTGCACTGCCCGACATTGATTTGAACTTTTGTCCAGTGTCAGCCTTCTAAGTAAACAACACGTGACTCTTGTGATTCAATTGATCATCTGATTGTTCCAAAACGTGCCGGGAGTAATAAGTACAGCAACTCGTAGTTTTTTTTTTCTTTCCCTTCTAGCCCAAACAACATTAACACTCATCTTCAGCAGGCTATTTCAACAGTTTCCATAAACTTCCAATGAAATGATGGTGGAAGTCTATTTTCATCTACCATCACATGCACCAAAATGATGTTCAGAGCTAAACCGTGCGGCACATTTGTCTTCATAGAGCAGAGCTGCAGTACTTTACCCAAAAAGGACACTTTTGTTCAAAATAGTTTCCAGTAATTCCTCATTGCAAGTTGATTATCTAGAATGCAGCTTTGGGAATACATGCATGCAGATGTGTTCAGATTTCTGAACTCGTTTGCAAAAGTGTGTGTGTCGTGTGAGTATTTTATTTTTTTTAAGACACAAGCAAAACAGTTAGAGTTAGAAAGTTAGAGTTAGAGTAGTGCAAATTTGAGTTAAATGTCTTGGATGGCTATTGCGGATGCACATTATTATCATTTATGGTTATTAGTAATACTTATTATTGTCAGTAATAGTAGTGTCAGTTCTAGTGTAGTGGCTGTGGTAGTAGTAGTATTACAGTAGTTTTGGTTAAGTGAATTATTTTAAAATTAAGTTCTCAAAAGATTCAAATAAACTCTTGGCACTGTCTGTATTTATATAAAAAAAACTATAATAACTCATTGAAATGTTTCACCTTGTTCTGAGGCCTCAGGACTTGGAGTAACTGGAGGTTCAGTAATTTGCTTAAGGACACTTAGACACTGTCATGGTCATGGTCAAGGGTTGAAGCCACAACCTTCAGATTGGGAGACGACAACTCGACCACCTGAGATGTGCCGCGCTGGTGGGCTGAATCGTTGTGTGATGATGTACTTATCACAAAACACTAAATACAATCCAAAGATTGCAATAAGCATCATGAAGTATTCTTAAGCAATTCCCCACTTGCTGCTGATGCTGTGTCATCAATAGTGTTAAGGCGCTTTGACAAGAAAATGCTAATAAAAAAATGACAGTTTTACTCGTATTCATTAATTTTGAGCTACTGCATTAAACTTATAGACATTATTGCAATCAGTTTCTTCAAACAATCTCAATTGAACTAATTTAACAAGTTATTTAGTAACTCCTTCAAATAAAATTCATGTACAATGTTTGCAATAAATGTTCCTAGACACAATTTGCAGACAGGAAAAATCATACGTACTTTTGACTCTAATATTTGGACAAAATGAGAGATGGGTAATACGTAGTCACCCTGAAAATGCACGCAGGAAGTGTTATTGCAGTATTTACATCTATTTAGTACCACTCATCCTGTGTCATGCCCACGCTGTACGTAAAACAAACGTAACTTACAGTATGCCCACTTGATGTTCCACCCACCTGTCTGGACCCTTGACACCACGCGAGAGAATGTAAGTCACCCTTAACAACCTCAAAGAGTTTCCACCGTGCGTCTGTCATGATGTACGGTGTTTACATGTATTTCAAACAAACATTTTACAGCCCATAAACAAAATGTTTACAGGCCATGTTAAGACGTCTCTAGCGTAAGGTCTCTGTGAATGCGGCGTCTTTATAAACAGGAGAGAAAATATGTGTTTTTGTAGTTAGGCCGTATGAAGGCTTGTGATGTCACTGAAAATGTGTGCTACTGCTACAAATACTAAGAAAACCAGTGCACTTCTGCTTCTCCTGTCAAAGATTGTAAAGAGAAAGTGCCGAGAGGAAAAATACAAGGGAACAGAGATGACACTTGAAAAGCGAGACATAAATCAAAGCCAAAGCCAAATTTGCGGCCTCTGTTGATCTAATAATGGCAAACAGTTTATAAAACTTGGTGAGCCAATGGCCCTTTAGCGTTCAGTGCAGCAACGCATTCTTACAATATAATTAGGAAAGTATAATATAGGTTAACCACGCTATTTTTTTAAAAGTAATTTTTCAAATGTATGTAATTCCAATAAAAGAACTATTCGGAGTCCTTCCTCAACAGACTTTTAAAGCTCTTGTTTGGAAATTCCAATATTTGACCACAGACAAAAAAGGTAAAATTACATAATATCACAGATCTAGTAGTATGGATAAATCAATACCTAAAAGTACTTTAATATTTACTCAAATGTAATCATTGCTTCAATAATACTTTAATCACTGTGTTTTTAATCATCCCATTATTTTATCAGTTATCAGAATTGCAAAGTTGAGTCTTTTATTAGAATGAATCTATCTTGGTTTAATTATAAATCAAGCACATAAACAAAGTTGATCATCATTTAATGCATGCCATAGTGTTATATTTGCATGCAAACTGCATACGAGTATGGAAACTTTATACCCCTTTTAAGTACTGTTATTGTTCAAGCAAAATGAAAACATTAAGCTCCATGGCTAGCTGCCTGCAGGTTGCCATGCATGCATACACACATATTTACTATCTGCCACAAGCTGTGTATGTGTGAGGGTGACAGATGACATTAAATAGTGGAAACACACTCCTCATATGAGCTGTGCCCATGACGCCAACTGGGGTGGTCCAGTTGGCCTTGACTCGGGCAGGACCAATCGTCAAGGGCCTTGCGGGAGAAACTGCCGCTTGCTCACATGCACACTCACACGTATACAATCTCAATGCCATTTAAGGCTGTCGAATGTGCTGACAACCCAGCTTCAAAGTGCCCAGATAAGGAGGAGTCCCCGCATGTGACTAATCCAAAGTGATGGGAGTGTCCACCACATGATGAGCTATTTTCTTGTCATATATAAGCATTCAATTGAATACACTCATCATATAGAGATAACGGGCTCGTAACAAAAATTAAGGACGTTGCAAAGACATACTAACAGAATAAAAACACAAAAGCCACAATGTTTAACATCTCAAATGGGTTTCTGACAAAAGAGGATGTGATGCATGCTGCCCTCTCTTGGACAAGTAGGGATATTGCTCTTGTGCTGCAGTATCTGCAGCAAGGAAATGCAGACCACTTGGTCAAAGAGGGAGCCCTATTAATATTATTAAATATATGAAATATTAAAGTCATAATTACAGAAAATATTTGACTAAAAAATCACTTCTACACCAAAATGAAAAAGACTACATATGTGACGATTACATACACCCCTGTTGATTAAATTAAATTTGCTGTCTCGAGTGTCATACAGCATAAATTTCCATTAAATTTCCATAGATTTCCATATGCTGTTAACTATGAGTTGAAGTATATTTTAACGGTTTGAATGGGCACAAGACATGGGCATTACACCTAAATTTTGTAATACCGTTTTGTGTTTTGACGTGTTATACATTAAAATAAAGTGCCGGTTTGTATTTCCTTTATGCACTTGCGCACTGTTAACACTAGATGTCACTCTTTTATTGAATCGAGAGACGTTCACATGGCGCAGAAACAGCATCAAGTTCAAGTAACATTGGAAATGCTTACCTCTGACATTTTATGTCAAAATTGAGCATTGCATGTTGGATATTTTCAGATTATACTAGGGTACCTAATAAAGTGGCAATATCTCACATTGTTTTGTGTGCACGTTAGGGAAGGTTTGGATTTAAGGTTAGACTGAGGTCATGACTGTCTGTGCTTCAGCAGCAACGGGTTCAGGAAGGCATTAGATCAATGACGCATCCCTGCAACTGTCGGAGCACCAGGAGTGTGTGTGTTTGTGGGTGTGTCTGTGTGTCTGTAAAGGTGCATTTGATCAGCAAGGCAATGCAACTGCAGCAAGACAAGAATGTGTGATTTGTTTCGGAAGGCTGCCATTTCTGTGTGTGCACCTTAGATGAAACTAGTGACTGCTTGGTGCGTCAAATGTCAAGAGCTGAGACTCACGATTGGATCTTGTAAATATGTATTCCCAAAGCTAAATGAAACAAGGTTGCGTGTGTAATATCTGTGTGTGTGTGTTTGATTAGGATATACATGTGCACACTTTTGATTAAACTCGTTTCTGCTTGGTGTCAGGATGTCAGGAGCTTAGGAGTGTTAATATGCATCATCACAGCTATCGTAAAATGAGATTCAGAGATGCGTGTGTTTCAGTTTGTGTGTTTGTGAGAGTGTGTATGCATTCACCTATATTCCAGTATGTGTGTGTGTGTGTGTGTGTGTGGACTATGACTTAAAATGCTTGGTGCTTCAAATGTGAAGGGCTCAGGAATGTGTTACGTCAGTGAGGCCTCCCCACAACTATAGGTAAACAAGGATGTTTGTGTTTTATTTTGTACGTGTGTATATTAGGTTAAATCCATAATTGTTTGGTCCTTCAGATCTGAAGGCCTCAGGAATGTGTTTTGTCAATAAGCACCCCCACGACTATAAAAATAAAAGAATGTGTGTATGTTTAGTTTATGAGTGTACACACATCTTGTTCATGAGATTAAACGTGGATTTTGGCCCTGTCTTGGAGGACTGGTGCCTGTGCGCTCTGTGTAGAAACGTGCAGAGCTTCATTTTTGTTACAGCGCAAATCTAGTCTACCGTGTTGAGCCTATTGGCTACTAAAAAACAAGAATGAGGGTGTGCAGTCGAGGAGAAGCTCAAACAATCCAAAAAGTGGATATGCTTACCTTCCTTCCTGAGAAGAGCATGCACAGCTGATGCATGGAGCCTCCGTTCTTGGTCAGCTCTTTCTTCAGAGTCTTGGGTGATGGCAGTGTCCATCCGCCTTTGTGGTGCCCGCCGCCCGTCTCCAGGCAGTTGATGGCGTTGTCGGAGGTGAAGCAGGGTGTGCGCGGGTCCTGCAGCAGGCTGCCCTCACTGTGGGTCCGCCGGCGCAGCGAGTTCTGCACGCTGAGGCCCCCGCCGCCGTGCTTCTCGCAGGTGGCGCCCTCTACCATGGAGCGCCGCTTGCTGTCGCTGCGCTGCAAGTAGGCGTCGTCGCTGTCGTCCTCTGAGTCATCATCATCATCGTCTTCATCTTCCTCCTCCTCTTCCTCATCGTATTCTTCTTCATCGGTGTTGGCCGAGGAGAGGGCATCGGCGCTGAAGGAGCGGTCTAGGCGCAGCTCAGGGATGACGAATGAAGATGAGGAGGACGAAGGAGGGGCGTTTGTGTCGGGCAGCTCGTACACGTTGTCCTCGTTGGACACCAGCAGGTGGAGGTGAACTTCTTCCTCTTGCTCTACCAGCTCTTCCAACTCGCTCTTCCTGCTCGCACCCTCCTCTTCCTCATACTCTCCCTCTCTCTCATTGCCCTCTCTCCAGATCTCCATTTCGTGTCCATCCATGCTCTTCCAGTCCTCGCCCTCGGTTGAAGGCGGAGGAGTGGGCGGCACTCTGTGGCGTTCCTCTGACCCGCCTAGGCTACCGAGGGGCAGGTAGACCTCATTCAGAGGGCTGAGGAGCTCCGAGGGGTGAGAGCTGCTCAGCGTCAAGGGTTCGGAGGGGCTGGACGGATACAGGCTGCTCTCCTCCCCCTCAGAAGTGCGGGGCGGTAGGTGGAGGCACACGCCCCCTCGATCCACCCCGACTCCGCCCAGCTCACAAGAGGGCGCGTCCATCTTTGGTTCCAACATCTGCACAGACACACGAGACACTCGCATAAGAATTCATATGCGCCACATTCACAAATATGCACATTAAATTGACAAGTGTAATTCGGCTGCTTGGTGATGAAGTGCTGCTAGCATGGGTAAAAATACAGTACAACTGTAAAAAAAAAAAAAAGGGGACGCAAATACACAAAATTTGCATTCCTACATTTTAATGTAAATACCCTCAAATTAAAGTCTGCAGTTAAAGCAAATTTAAAATGAACTGTGTCGTCTCAGCTTTTGTGGACCTAAAATAGCCATCCTTGCGTGCATTTTAAATATCCACAAAATCACATTTTGTCTTCTTTTGTGGATGATTCATAAGCAATATAAAAAAAATTTTAAAAAGCAAATGACTCACATTATAGCTGAACATCATGACGTATCTTAAAAGTAGAGTTCTCAATAAAAGAGAAGCCTCTTGTAAAGTTATGACAGCAATAAATGGTCAAAGTCAGACATCATCCATCTTTCTCTGTGTTGGCTAGAGTGAAGCTGTAAATCAACACACCCTCAGCCAAACCGTGCAAAACACAAGCACGATCAATCCTTCCAGCCATATTCACAAAGTGAGCCTTTAACCTCTCCCAGACCACAGAGCTGTCAGTCGTTGCATTTGAGTGAGCCAACAAGACCCACATGGACCAACACGACTGAATATGACACGTTTCTAATAAAAATGAATATTTAACAGTGTTGACACTGTTGTTGTGCAAGGGAAAAAAAATAAATGCTGATGCAACGACACCACATGGTGACTCCAATTTCTAAGTACCCCCGACTCATTATCGCTCCAGGAAATTAGATGGCAAACGAGGCATTTTTCTTTTGTGAACGCTTAAGGCGTTATTGCTCACTTGCTCGTAAAGTGCGAGGTGATTAGAATAAAGCAGTGGAAGATGATTGTAAAACTCAGAAGGTCTTCAAATCATGTGCATGACCAATAAAATAAGCATGAAAAGTGCTGTGCATCAATAGTCACGAGTTCAAACGTTATTTGAAGTGATTTGAGACAGAATATCCAGCGTGACTTGACAGCACATTGGCTGTTGTCCACGGGGCAGCAGCAACTACTTCAGTCAGCATAACGTTAAAGGTATTAAAGACCAGTAGGAAAAAAAAAAAAAAAAAAAACTTGCAAAGCAAAAATGCAGAATTAAAAGATTTCTTGGGCAGCTTTAAAATGGAAATATTGAAAAACTACTTTTTTTAATGACTCGCAACCAAATAGGTCGCTGGGGTCATTTTTTTTTTTTTTTATCTGCTTTGTTGGGAACGACTGAGCTATAATAGAGCTCAGAAAAATTGTTTACAAGAGTCCATATTTTAATTCAGACTTGATGTCTTATATGGAGGGAATAAAAAGAAGCGTCGCGGTATTAAATCGACAACAAATCGATTATCAAATTAATCGCCTTGGATTTGAATCATCCAGTAATGAGATGTTTATAAGTAAAGATTGTCCAAATCTTTTCAGGTCTCAAAATGAATAATTCAGATTTATTTAATTCTTCATGAAAGCAGACCGATTTATCTTTCATCAAAATAAGATTTACTTTTACAGCCCTAGCGAGGAATGTTTGGTGCAATTGCATTTTATTGCACTTTTTATATAAAATAAAAAAAGTTTGCATTGTAATACAATTTTGCAATCTTTGAAGGTAAAATTTGCGAATGCCTTTGAAAGGCCACCTGAGACAAATACATTACAGGCAAATACAGCTCCATCACCGTCCATTAAGAAGACACACTTGTTATTTACTGGACTCATGAGTCCATGTACGAATGAATAAGTCTTGCACTGGGTCGAGCGAATCAATTCTCTCTTCTCGGAGCCTCGTGAAGGGGATTCATTGTGGCGATCAGGCTGACCCCTGATGACGCAGCGCGGTCACAAGATGCTCGGCTCTAATTGCGAAGAAGGGCTTTCTCTCATGGGACTGTACAGACTGCTTAACACGGCTCCAATGAGTTTCCCCCAAGTCTGGGACACATTTAAATTTCTTTCCTTTACCCTGCCTGCAGTGATTAACTTCATAGAGCATATTAAATTACACTACAAGTATCCATGGGATCACCTACTATGTTTTAAAAGCTTTTTAGTGTATTTCAAGGGTCAATTTCCCCTTTAGTAGAAGCTATCTTATGTAAGCAAAGCATGGCATCAAAGTTTGATGATCATTTTGAGAATTTGCCCTGAAAAAAAGGAATAATCAAATAACTCACTGAGTTTAGGAACCTATAATGCATATAATTTGACATTTAACAACATTAACGCTGTATTTAGATACAACTGAAACAATATCCAACCATTTCCAGGGCTACTTTATGTCTTCTGGCTGTTGTCCCTTTTTACGTTGAATCTTTTTATTCTTTTGACCTCACAAGTTTACATGACATCTTTATTTATTACAAGTTCAGCCCCGTGTTCTCGCTAATGTTTGCACAGCACTGCGGTCAGCCCAGGTTGTTTTCATACAAGCTCATGTAAATCAATTTGATTCGATGTTGCGTCCTGCCAGCAGACCGCATAAATAAAACAACACCCGATCGCCACGATCATGCCCTAAAATGTTCACTTATTCTCGTGACAGCGCCTGTGATTTACCAGGTAGGAAGGAATGTTTGAATTTAGAAGCAATGTCCAAGTAGTAATGTGAATACTAACTGTGTAGAAGTCAGTTTAAAGGAAAGAAAATCCCAAATGAGTCTGAGTGTGTCTGCTTGGGAGGTAATGTCATTACTTTAATTAATAGAAATCAAATGATTGTGTGCATGGCCAGGGTGCTTTTTTACTGCGACTCACAAAAAAGAAGACTAAGCAGATCTTATTCCTGTTTCCTGTTCCGCCTCAAGGTGATCGAGATCTTTCTTCCTCCTCAGCCCGCTACTTAAAGCCCCCTTGTGAGCACACTTAAAGGCTCAATAGTGATGCATGGGGATGTATATTAACAATGAAGTGCACTCGCAGAAAAGAACAAAAGGTTACTCCAGGGGAATTCAAGCAAGGCAAACGTTCCAGACCACTCATGCTACTTTTTATTTTTTGCTTAGTTGAAATTATGCACAACGAATGTAACATAAAAAAAAAATCCCAAAATGTATTTTTTATTTGTACCGATGCAAATAAGTAAACTGTGACCTGTTTTGTATAAAAGCGGGAAGCAATATAACAAAGTGGTCAATGTGATATTTAGATGTTCCACCTCCTGACCTTCACCTTTTGGCATGCCCTCACTAAAGAGCCTGGGACTGTTGAAGTTATGGTTGGAGACACAATGGAGCCACCTGTCAGAAACATTTGGTCCCTCGCAACACTGGATGATTGTAACTCACGCAAGCTCATGTGAGTGCTTCTATTTTTAAATAGAAATTTTAATTCATATTCAGATCTTCATTTGTTTTTCATCCATATTGGGGAATTTTCCGTAACATGGCAAAAGGCTGATATTTTGTTTTGTATTTTTGTGGCAAAATAATACAGTACTTATATAAGTGCGACAATGGATGGTTACTATCGTCAACTAAAATAAATTCCACAGTGGAGGGCAGCTGGTAATCGTGTGTTGGGCGCCACACGTTCATATGTGCAATTTTAGCTAAAAGTTCTTTTTTACCTGAAAGCTGTTTAGTGCATTATTTTTTTTTTAAGGGCAGACATTTTCAAATAAGAAAGATGAATATTAATAGGGAAGCAATACTAAAGAAGCTATGCTAACTGATATTGTTGAGCTTTGTTCGGACATTTTTAGGGATTAACCGCAAGACAATCTGAACGGTATTCTTGACGACGACGGAAGAGCTCAATGAGACGCTTATAAAACTTAGAGGGGTTGCACTTTTATGTTGATGGACTATTAAGAGGATGAAGGTCCTCCAACAAACTAAAACACTCGAGGTAATGATCCGATGCTGCGCCTTCGGAAAATAATCTTGAAACACGGGTCAGACTGAGTCCATTAGGGAATGAACGGTGATCATAACATCTCCTAAAGAAGAGTTACTCTTTCCCAGGGTGCAATAGATCACTTGATTAGATCTGGATTCTTAAGAATATAGTCATGTGTAATGTCAGCAAATCTCATGAGACTTCAATTCTGTGAGGATCAAAACAAGTAACTCCATCTATCCCCGATTATCTGGAGCCCATCCCAGCAATATACGGATGATGGGCGAGGTACAAACACAACTTGGCGCCAAAAAATCACAAACAGATTCAAACCCACGATCTCTGTACTGTAAGGCAGACGTGATAACCAGTTGAGCACCGGGCCACAATATTATGATATTACGTATATATGTATTGATATTCTTAGCATTTGGTCCATGCTGCCTTATGAGTGGGTGTTGTCAATATTGAATATTCCTTTTGATTTTCTGAAGGTCAAAGAACTTGTAACAAAAATAGAACCGTAGGGTCTCCTTCACAGACACACACACACACACGGACATGTGACGTCACGTGTGTGACCTCTGTCCTAGTTACCATGACAATGAGAGACCTATCCCAGGGGAGCAGCTGTGCTCTACTGTGCTGCCTCCAAATGTTACAACTCCACCTATGAACTGTCATCCAACTTCTTTCCCTTTAAATTATAGCGAGGCACCTCCAGTGTTGCCTTTAATTTCCTGTGGATGTTTCTGAGTGAAGCACAGTAAAGTACAGTAAGACGCATCACCACCAGCCCTCCTTTCACTTTACTTACAGCAACATTGATGCTTTAATGTAGCCACATGCCAAATCTGTGCACAGTCTCAATAAATCTGACTCAACTCAATTAGGAAAGCAGTTCAAAATACAGCCCGCTGCCAAACATACGCTCTCCTTCCACTTCCTCTCGGCCATTGCAGTTGCAACCGTGAAGTCCCTCCCATACTCCACTTCCATGACTCCCAGGTGGATTAGCACAAAACTAAGTTGGTTATCATGAATTTGGTTTTGTGATCAGTATAGAGGTTTTTGGACCCAACAGACCGAGTGTCTGAACCAGGATGAGCAGACAAACTTATAAAAAAAAAAAAGTTTTAGTGGCAGAAGTTGAATTGCTGGTCCAGTAGCCGAGGGTTCAAATAAGGGTGTCAAGTGCTACTTTGAGTTCTCACAAAAAGATCATGAGACATGTTCATGGAATGCCAAGTTGGAAAGACCCCTGGGGCAGATGACAGTCGAGTTTTTTTTTTTTTTTTCAAAAAAATATGTTTTATTTTTTTTAAATCAGAGTTGAAAGTGCTATTTTGCCAGATGGCGACCGAAGTGGGGTCATGTGACCATCCAAGGTTTACCCAGTTGGAAGGACCGTTGAGACAAGTGAGACTCCCTGGCGGGTCTGTCAATCCAGTGGATGACGATTTAAATCAATGTTCAAGGTACTACTCCATCAAATTCTGTTGAATGGTGTAAAAAAAAAAACAGTGACTCCCTCTGATGGTATTTCACCCAAAGAACAGTTGACTCAGACAGACCCAATTGATTGGTGAGGCAATAAATTGGATCTAAACCAAGTTGAGGGTCTTACATTGGTAAATGGCATTAGAAGAAGACTCTCTCAGCTTGAGACTAAACATGACCAAGTCCAACTAGAAGTACTTTTGGGTAGGTGGTGCCAGACAAGCTAGGGATAGCTGAGACATTCAAAATATTGGAATTAAGTCTTTTAGTAGGACAGCGGATCGAAGATTGTGCTGCTCAAGAATTCGGTGGCAAATAATGTCAGAAATGGGATCTTAAAGCGAAATACCAACCCTTGTTATAGTTAAATGAAAGTATACGGCAACATCACGTCACACTTCTGTAAATTGCTCCAATCACTTGAAACTAACATCATCCCAAGCCATGTATACAGTAAATACAGCATGTTCTCCTACTGTGTATAAATATACCACAGGGTGTGTTGACATGGATTGTTCAGTCCATGTCAACAACAATCTGCACTCTGGTGATTTGAGAGCCATTACCGCCGTATGCAATAGCAATAACGCGCTATGGAGGGGCTGTATAGATGATCCATATAGCGGATCCATCTCGGAATAGACTTATTATATGCACAGCGATGCACCGGCCTCTTTTGCCCCTTGATTTTCACGGACAGAAGAGCGATGAGGCAATCACCATCATTTATCCATCTCGGGCGTCCATTTGGATCGTGCTCAGTGGGAAGAATACGACGGGCAACGGAAGCAGGGTGCAAGAGAACAAGTGGTGAACGGGTCGATGGATCAATAAAAACAAGGAGCTGCTACCATTATTGAAGACTGACATCATAGTTTATAGGAGGGATGTATTTCATAAGCATTATATGTTTGCCGAAGATTTGTCATTCCATCACCGTAAAAGTTTGGGGTGGAGGGGTCCAAGTGGTGTTGGTGTGGTCCAGTGATGCAAAAGCATTATTGATAGACACTGAAGGTTCACTGTGAGAATGCCAATGACGTAACTTGGCTTAGCTACGTGACGCCAAGCAGCTGAGGACAATGTGACCACTGAGTGCGTCTGGAAAAGGCCCTCTTAGAAAGAGAGCTCCGCATGTACACAAAATGCGTGTGTGCTTTCAATGAAGAAGGCTTTTGAATCCATCGCATTGATTTCCGGTGTGACATCAAACTGGTCTTCTTTTCATTACTGTCACAATGTTGACAGGATTTTACAGGTTATACAATTGGTCATGGGCGGCAGTAGAGCTGGTTAGCACGTCCACCTCACAGTTCAGCGAGTTCGATTCCACCTCCGGCCCTCCCTGTTTGCATGTTCTCCCTGTGCCTATGTTGGTTTTCCCCAGGAACTCCGGTTTCCTCCCACATCCCAAAAACATGCACGGTATGCTGATTGAGCCCTCCCATAGGTATGAGTGCAAGAGCGGATGGTTGTTCGTCTCTGTGTGCCCTGCGATTAGGTGGCGACCAGTTCAGGGTGGCTGGGAAAGGCTCCAGCATGTCCGCGACCCCGTGGGGACAAGTGGTACAGATAATGGATGATGGATGGACAATTGATCATACATGGGCATGTAATGTTGACTGCCTCTATCTTAAATGGTGTCATCAAGCATGGTTTACTTGCATAAAATGTAGGCTCCCAGGCCTGCTTTTACTGGTTAAGAAATTTTCATTCATTCATTCATCTTCTGTACTACTTATTCTCACGAGAGACCCGGGTGTGATAGCGGCGATTGGCAGTCTTTGGGTAGCAGGATGGGTACAACCTGAACTGGTTACCTGCCAATCGCAGGGCACATAGACAACCAAGCCTACGAGAAGATAAAAACTTTATTTTGGGTTAATTAGAGGCTCTTTGACTCCCCTTTAACGTGAATTAAAAATCTGATTAGTTAATTTTGAACACAGCCATATCCCAGTTATATTCCCTTCTGCAACCACATTATTTCTGTTGTTTATTTTCACTTTCCATCTTGAAATGGTATTAAGAAATCTCAATTGAGTAACACGTTACTGTTGGGAAACTTGGTCAATTTTTTACATATAAAAAAAACCTGGCACTTGAAACGGGGTGTGTAGATCGCCCCGTCTCCTGGCTTTGGGGTAGGAATTTGCAAAAAACTTTTATTCCACATGCCAGCAGGTGGTACTTGCTGCCATATGACTCTGGAAATAAAGGGCTGGATTGACTTGCAAAGTACAATAAACCTGACAAAATGGGTCAAATCGAGAAGGAACATCTTTTCTTTGTGTGTGACAAATAGGGACTAACAGAAGGCTCCGAATCGTAACGTTCCAAGGTTAGCACGTAACAAACGGCTCATTTGTTCAAGCGAGCCAGGCGAAGCTGATAAATCACACTGCGTGCGTGCATGCGTGTGTATGTACAACGGACAGTGTCTCCTATCGATCAAGGACAAGCGGAAGATGAAGGGAGGACACATCTCAGCTGCAAACATCTCATCGAAAACATAGCTTTGCCATCCATTAGTTGTCTATGCACACCACAAGCAACAAACACACCCTTTGCGAGTTGTCTGCGCCTCTTCAAATAAGAGAATAATCCCCATAATTCCCCTGGTGAGGATACTAGAAAGGCAATTACACCCAAGTGTGCTTCCTCTCCGTTTTCTCCTTCCACTCGCTTGGTTGGCTTTCTGTCTCTCTCGTGTCTCTACCACCCTGTGACATGTTTTAGAGTGTTTTTAATGGCTCTCTCTTAAACAGCTTCATTGTCCCTCGCAGTGCCAGATGGTCTAAATCCAGTGTCACTTGCAGCCTGAGCTGGGATGTAAACAGTTATGAGGGCTAACAAATCTTGTTTATCTCGAAATGAGGAAGAAATATTTGTATTATGCTAAAAAAACAAAAAAAGTAGAGAAGAAGAAGACAAGAGGAGTGATTACATGATACAAGTCTTTTCATAAAATAAGTAATAAGCCTTTATTGCTTTTTCCTTATCTTTTCTGCACATCTGTCCGGTCATATGAACAAACCACTCCCTGCCCGGCAGGGGCAAGACAACACTTTTTCCTCTTGCTCAGACAAGATAAAAAACGTTCATTCAAAGGACACCCTTCCTACCTGGTGAGTGGAAGTCGTCCCAAGTTTTGCAGCCGCTAAAAGGTCATGAAAAGCGCTCGGCACGTCCCCATTCAAGTGCCCTACTTCCTTTTCTGTCAAAGTGAGCGTGGAGGTTCGGCTGTAGCTGCGTGCGATTGTGTCAGTGTGGGCTCCTCAGAGAGAGAAGAGGATGGAGAGAAGAGGATGAGGAGGGGGGGGAGCAAGGAATTAGAGGGAGGGGAGAGCGTGTGCCTGCGAGGCAAAGAAGGTGGACTCTTGAGTCTTGGTAACGAGAAGAGACAGTTGAGCACCGAGTAGAGAATGCGTGTGCGTTGTTTTTTATGTTTGGATGCCAACTGGTCTATAATGAACTCAATGGACGCATCGCTAAGGACCATATCATTACATCCATTGGAGGATTCTTTATCTATATATCATCAATGTTTAATAGCCTTACATTACCAGCGCTGGTATTTCATTTTTATCTGCAGGAAGGTTGCATTGTTTTACTGGGATATATAAAGGGCCAATTAAGAAAAAGTGAATTCAATTTGAGTTCCTTGCATTCTTGTAGTAAATGTCAATAACTTAGTGAAATTAAAAGAGTAGGCATTAAATAATTAATCCATCCAATTTCCATTCATCCATCCATCTGTTCATCCATCAGTCCGTCCGTCCATCCATCCATCCATCCATCCATCCATCCATCCATCCATCCATCCATCCATCCATCCATCCATCCATCCATCCATCCATCCATCCATATGTCATCTGTTCACTAAATGTTAATCTTACAGTAATAAAGTAGAATAATAGATTTAGCTCAGAATTTGGCGCAACAAAATGTGATGTAGAAGTTATTTAAAAAAAATTAAGTCATATCTTTTGAGAATAGTCAGAATATTGTGAGACCCTAACATTTTTATACAATGTGGTGAGAAGTTATAAAGTCCTCCTGGTTTTAGCAGAATTTTCAGGAAAAAGTCACAGTAACCAAGTCATAATCTCATGAAAATGAATTAACTTAAATTTGTGTCCTACCAAAGAAGCCAGAATGATAATAATTGTAGTTTTGCAAGAATAAAGTCGTATTATAAACGGAAAAATGCATAATCTTAAGCGAATACTTCATATTTCCTGAATAAGATCACAAGAAAGAATAAAACTGTAATACTCACAATAATAAAAATAATATTGTCATATATTAAATTATGCAGGACAAATGCAAATTCTTGTGAACTGTCACAATATTTTGGGAAAAATATATCCATCAAGGATAATGGTAATAATGGCAATATTGTAATATGACTATAACCATAAACCAGATGAGTATGATGACTTGATTGCTTTTCTGTTACATAAAAACATGTTACAATACAGTCTAGTAAACGTCTCCTTCTTCCTCAAGCTGGCATCTGAGCCATGGTGCATATGCATTGCGCAACTATTTATGGAAATGTCTGTAACCTGTAATTGCACTGAGTCATAGGTTGCCACCATATACTTGACACGAATGAGCCATTCTGCTCCAATGTAAACAAAGCAGCAATCATCAACAGTGCTTTTCAAATAATAAGCCAGGACACATTTTTTACTATGCCAAATTAGTTTTGGAAATATAGGAGACATATAAGAGTCAAGAGTGAACCACTACACTACCCATAGCTTTATATTTCCTGCATATGGCACAATTTTGCAATATTTACAATTTATACACTCAGAAATTAACTGTTGGATAAATCCTGCAAGAAATTCCAACAAATTGAAATCTAGTTTTCTATTAGTTGCATTATTTGTTTTTTTGTAGAAGGAAAAAAAAAACTCACAGGAACAAGCGCTCCTTCTGTGTCCAGTGACTCTGCACTTGTAATTTTCACTCACAATTATTTATCAGGGCAAACAACGACAATAACACTGACAAGTACTAAATGAACGCATGATCCAGAAGGGAGCAACAAAAACCTAAGAAGCTGAAACGCATTGATCTCTTAAAAAAAAAAAAAAGTTGCAGCTTTCACACACATTATAGTCCCATTCACTGGAATAACATAGTTTTATCATCGTTACACCGACACAGAAGGTATAAGACATTACCTTCGACACAGGCATCTGGGCGCACAGTTGGCTGACGTGCAAAGGAGATACACACACACACACACACTGATGTGCAGTTAATCCAGTGTCCCTGTTGTGTGCATGCTGTCCTTTTCTGATGTGCTTTTTGTCTTGTTGGGTTGTCCGGCTCAGGCGTGGGGATCGGTACCAATGTGTGCACAAGCGATAGTGAGAGAGCGAGACGGTGCGGTAAAGCTTGGTGTGTGTGTGTGTGTGTGTGTGTGTTTGGGGGGGGTCCGTGAAGGACGGAGCAGAGGAAATGAATAAAAGAAGAACAGATGAGGCTGAGGTGAGCGGGGGATGCTTAAGCATCTTGTCAACACAACGAGAGTGAAGGTTATTAAAAGATCAAATGCTCAAAGTAACTCTCCCGAGAGCAAAGCATCCAAGTGTCCTTCCCTCAGTCACCCTGTCGGCGAGCTATTTTTAGAAGTTGGAAATCAAAACCGTGATTTTCAAAACCCACCGAAGAGCAGGATGTTACGCTCGCCCACGAGAAACACATGTTGTCAAGAGTGAGACCCCGACCCGAGGGTGAGGCACGCAAGCTCTCCATCAGACCTTATCTAATCGTATCATGTGCTTGCATACGAGGGGCTATTTTAAATTCGTCAATTACACAGTGCATGCTTTTGTTCCCCGCAAAGTCAGACTGAAAGACATCTGATGCCATAAAAGTGATTATTGTTATTAAATTGTTTTTTTTTCTTCCAGCACGTTACACTGCCCTGTGAATTAATGTCAACATGTTTTTGATGACAGGAGAACTGCTAAAGTGCAAACACACGAGATTGAAGAACACAGTCGACCAGTTTGTTCAGGTTAAAAAAAAGTGAGGGTTTTTTTCAGCTCCCAGAATTAATGGAATAGATTAAATAGATATGCTTCAAGGTCAAACTATTGCCAAGAACCTCATCAACTGTACATGTGTTTTAAAGTAGCATTCTAAAATTGTTAAAAAGTGTTAAAGAAATAAAAAAGAAATTAATCAATGGGTTGTAAGAAACAGTTAACCAGAATTAAAATGAAGTAAAGTAAAACTACTCACATGAGCAGAGGCATGGAGTTTAAAAAAATCAGGAGGGTAAAAAAAATCTGTCCAATTTAAAACAATCCAAGCCAAAGTGATTCACTAAAATGTTTGAATATGTCTAAAATCAATTTTTAAATATGATCAAAGATAACCTGTTCTCAGGTAACACCTCTGTCAATATTAGAACATTCAAATATTTGAAACTTCCGAGAGTCATACAAGTGCAAAAATAAGTCAAACACTGCAAAGTAAAAACACATTAATATAAAATTACTCTTCCTCTGATGATGCCTGAAAGAGGCCTAGCTAGTTTTAGGAAAACTAAAATGTTATCCAATTTAAAAAAGGTCAAATCTGTTAACATGTTTTAAAAATCTAAAAGGTTCTATGGTTACCATCACGGTTTTTATCCATACTATCCCTGGCAGCCTCCTTTCCTAAAAACAACCAAAAGTTGAAGTCTCACAAGATTTGCTGAAGTCTGGTATGAAATGCTGACCTTCTTACGCAACGTATTTGTATTTAAATGTTACGTTCTACTGAACTAGCACAAATTCAATTATTCCAGCTCAACAGCATGTTTGCACGGCTTCATGTTTTTCCAGGGTGAAGAATGCATGTAATTAGAATTGAAAGTGGACCGATCTTGTGCTCAGTAACGCCCTCTCGGGGTCGAGCCCAGACGTCCCTGCTCCGAACCCACTCGGCTCTGTTACACAACACACTTAAAGTCGGGCTAAAATAAAGTTAAACGCCAGCCCACCGAAGGGAGGCCATTAATGTTTAAAGACGGTCGGGGGAATTAATCCACTGCTGGGTAACATAACATTTCTGCACTGGGTTTTCTGTGTGCGTGCGTGTGTGTGTGCACGAGCATATTTAGGAAAAGCTAAACAGGACGAGAGACTAAGTGGGCCAAACGAGCAGGGAGAAGATGTCTGAGGAGATACTGTATGCGCTCCAAGCAATAGGAGGTGAACAAGAGACAAAACATTGAGGGATAATTTTGTCAATTACTAAAGAAACTTCCAGTGTATGTAACCGCTGACATGTTTTTGCTAGGACAGAAACACGTTGAGTTTGGTCTCACATACAAGCTGAATTCATAACAATGGGTTACATATAAACCTTGAGCTAATTTCAGATGATTTGTATTCAGATGATTTGTATTCCTGTTTTGATTTTTAATTACTGCTATTAGCTTATTTAGCAGATCTGCCAGGAGTCACTGGTGCGGCAGAATGAATTGGATTGAAGCATTTAATCATGCCGCACAAACTGCTTCTTCCTTTGGGCCCTGTTTTGGTAGGCAGCCCCTGGGTGCATCATCATTTTGGTGTCTGGGCAAGTCTAGTATAGCATGTTTGTGGATTTCATAGGTGATGCGGCTGCTGCGTGTCATGGCACATTTTGCAAAAATGGTGACAAAAAGTAGACTAAATTTTAGACTACCTAAAAGCATGTCTAAGTTGTGGCGCAGGTGACACATATATGAATAATTTCATGCCAAATAGTTTTGCATTATTGTTTTCATGAAATTAGTTATCTAATATATGTATAATATATATAATATAAATCTAATATACCGTAATTTTCGGACTATAAGTCGCGTTTTTTTTCATAGTTGGGTGGGGGGGGGGCGACTTATACTCAGTAGCGACTTATATACATATATATGTTTTTTTTCACTTTTTTGGGCATTTTATGCCTGGTGCGACTTATACTCCGGTGCAACTTATAGTCCGAAGATTACGGTATGTATAAGTTTTTATTCATTGCTCATCATATTTTTATCTAAAACATACGTTTTGTTTTTATGTAATATTTTAGTACTTTTATGTTTGTATTTTTTATACAGATTTTGCCTTTTTATAGTACTTAAGCAGTTTTCATCTCATCTTGTATCCCCACTGCATAAACATTATCGCGGTGTGAGGACTCTGGGGAGAAGAGCGGACTGCTTTCTCGGACATTTGTCTTCTTAATGAGCGCCATAAAACAAAAGTGGCCACGCCAGTATATAAACAACTCTGATGGATTGAATGCAAAATGAGAAAAGTTCTGCACTGCTGCTTCAGTGAACAAATGCTTTGGTCTTTTTTTTTGTAATGGCCAACTTATGAAGTCAAACTCAATAGTATGTAGTAGGACAAGATTTGACCAGTTTGGGATTTTAAACCTGTTTTTACTCTGATAAAAATCTTAAACACAAATGATCTATTCTCAGTTAAACCAATGGAAAGACCTACATAAAATGAAAAGCACATTTTTTGAAGTAGCATTTTAACATTTATATCCGTCACAAAAGTGGAACCTCAAGATAACCATTATAAAGTAAAATCAAAATAAAATCAAACTACCCACCAAAACATTTTTTTTGGGGTGGTGTTTACCATTTCTCAATTAATATATATTACAAAAGAGATGGAACATCTCGTCACTCCATGTAATCATGCAGAGTGTTAATATAGTTGCAAAGAAATGTGCATTCAAGTATTAACATGAAAGCATTTTTTTTTTTGCAGCAGCAGCAGCCGCTCCTCAGCAAAAATGTAAATCTAAACCTTGCATCCCCAAAAATAGCATGCAGAGGGGGAAAGACGAGTGAAGCTAAGCCAAATGCAATTCACCCATGTCTAATTAAAGACAATGAGCAGGAATGTCTGTCTGCAGGAGGGAGGCAAAAGACACTAAGAGGCATGCAAATTACATATTTATTGAGTAGAACAGATGTTTCTAGGGGTTTAATTATTATTTATGTTTCTATCTAATAAATAGCGGCACAAAGCCAAATAGAGGACGCCTGTAGTGAGCAGCAGCAGAAGCACACCTCAACAAAAATAAATTAATCGGAATGATGTAAATAGGATTTTGGTTCATTTCCAGAATAGTAATCATATAAATATTCAAAATAAAAATAAAAAACTCCTCTTATCCGGTTATATATAGTATGCACAGAGACACTTCAGAGCCGTCAAGATAAGAAGTGTTAAGTTACATCCGTGGAAATCCTCTCTCAAGCATTACTCAATACAGATTTAAGTTTCATATATTAGTAATGCAAAGGCTCCTCACGCCAGTTATTGATGACAACAACCACCTTGCAAAATAGAAATTAACAGAATGAGTGGAAGGCGGTCTCCAAGTGTCACAGCGACCAACCTTCCTCATTCATGAGTGGAGATAGTCTTGCAGTTCATTATAAACCTATTTTGCACTCCAGTGAGTCCCACCTGCTCTGAATTTAAAAGGAATAAGAGGTGGTGTTTTGACTAATCAGGAATCAAGTCTGCTCTGTTCACACCCACACCGGCGCAAACACACGTTTTTAAATATGCCCGTTCTACAAAAACAGTAAAAGACTTCCACCCCTATTACTGTTAGATTTCACTTTGTACTAGAGTTACACAGGGCATTCAAAAGAATCCACACATTTCTGGCAAGTAGGTAGAATTTTACAACAAAAACCAACGGCAGATGACCCCATGGAGTGGAGGCTTTCTCCCTCTGATAGTGCATGTGAATTGCATAGTGCTAAAGTTGACAGAACATTAAACAATTTGCCCCTAAGGTAGTGAGTACAAAAGCAATCAAAAGTGAACTAATTTGCAGAGCTGTTCAATATGATTAAGCAAACAGTTCCTCGCCCTGGGGACACTACACATTTAGATCAAATGAGTTGTTTCAGGAAAAAAGAGGAGAGAATAATCAAAATGAATGATTGTATATGAGAACGGGCATATGATCAATAAAATATTTATTCTTATAAACACATAATATTGTGTATACATTTTGTTGTGCATTTTGGTTTTGTTTATGTGACAAGGACAGTGTACATCAATTAACATTTCTGTAGATGCACCAGACTTACAAACACTAATGCTGTTTTTTTTTTTCCCCTCAAAGCATCATTTGGTGAATGTTATTTTCACACCGACGTGCTCGGCCAATAACGTGCGATACAAACAAAGTTAAAAGGAGTGAAACACTTCTAATATCGGAGAGCAGATGGCTAAAGTGTGTGAAGAAGGATGCATGTCGTCTACGCTGTGAGCTGGCGCATCCAAACGGATGTATGTTTAGCAGAGGAAGCAAAGGTGAAGTTAACGGAAATTGAATGAGCAAATCAATGGACATTGTCGACTGTTTACATACGACAATACTTATTTTAAGGCCAGTGTTTCCTGCCATGGCGTCGTAGTGTGCTACAAGACAATTTTAGGGGTACAAAGGTACCAATCTAATTTCACTTAATTTGTTGGAAAATAATTATTAATTATAATATAATTATAAGTAATTATTTGTTCACTCATGGCTTCCTGCGAGTATGTCAATGTTGTGTTGAATCAAACAAGACTAGATTTTAGATTGATAAAGTCGACTGAGAGATTATTTGTGTTCAGTAGTCATACTTTTTGTGACATTTTATTTTGTTGGGAGATATAAACCGGCCGCCTCTGCACAATTAAGGTTGAAAAACAGCGCAATAGGCCGCCTGTCAATATATGATCGATTTACACAGCTTAACATGTTTGCCTGGCTGCCAAGCACACACTTTGTGCGCTGTTTGTGTTAGTGCTTCCCAGCCTGTTGGACCTAAATGAGTCCCTTTCTGGGGAAAAGAACATGAACAGCCTCTGAGCCCCATTAGCTCGTCTACCAAATGCCAAACTGGACTCGCCCTGGCAGGAAAAGTAAGTAGCGCCTGTTTCTACATCCACCACTCTACCAAGATAAATAATACTCGTATACATAATAATAATAATGATAACAATAATAATACTACTAATAATAATAGAAACATTTATTCATGAGGGCTTTTCTGAGCAGTATGCTATTTTATAGGAGTTCAGAGCTATTTGCACCTCACGGGAATAAGGTTACAGTGTTCAGTGAAAAAGCAGACCAGAGGTGCATGCTCCTCTCTTTCATGTGTTAATAATGTGAAGCGATTCATGTTTGGCGTTAACCACCTCTGTGATAAGTGCCCCCATTGTATCAACTGATGAAAATCATTTGTGGTGAAAGGAGGCGTGAGCACTGGGAATGTCACGCAATTTGATTATCAGTAAGTGAAACTGTTCTGCGTTTTACCAAGTAAACTAAACCAAAGAGAATCTCGAGACAGTGGCTTGTGCTCACATTTTTGCCCGATGATGTCAGATATTGTTTGTACAAAGCCGCCATCAGCTGATGCAGTTTCAGCTAATTTAGCCAAAGATGAATTTGATATGACTTCAAGAAGAGATGGAAGCGCAAAGCACTATACTTTGTAGTACAAAGGAAGAATTAAATGACAAGTAGCTTTTCATCTACCGAGAGCAGAAATCCTCGATTAAAAGTCATAGAGGTCTAGTTCTGGTCAATCCTTTCAAGTAGAGCCATAAAATGCACAGTATGTTTCACTACCTAATACTTTTACACAATATTTTTTCATGCATAATGTTATGATAGGTACCAAATTTCATCTGTTGTCAAGGGCAATTATTTTTCTAACTTTCCACATGGCACTACTAAGTGCGTTTTCAGGGGTCATGTTCGGAGCCTCTGGAATACATACTGCACATTTTCAGCGGGAGAATGAATTGTGATTCCAAGTAGACCATTGCCCAAGTTATACTTCTGGATAAAAGTCAGTGGCTTTAAAAAAAAAGGAAAAAAAATGCTGATTTAAGTCACAAATGATGACTAAGCCCTGACAAATTTAACCTCTATTCATTCAATACATCCAAAATAGTTTGGAAATAAGACAGAATGTCAAGATGTTCCTCTAGTCCAACCCTTCACTGTTTTCTATGAAGCCAACATCACATTTCCACTTTCTTCTTTTTTTCACCACTTACTGTACCTGCCTCACACACACCCAATTACTCCACTCACAAAGCTGCTTTGCATATGATTTGCTGAGGAATTATAATGCATGTGATTGGTTGGTGTATTTTCTGCTTGCATATATTAACTACCTCAGGTTAGACCGCAAACATCGGTGCAAACCATCTAATAATAATGGGATTGTACGGGAGCGGATTTGGACTGCAGTCTACCGATTGCGGACCTTTGGCCTAAAGAGGAAACACCACAGCTCGGGTCAAATCCGAGAAAAGAAAAAGACAGGAAAGAAGCAAAAAAAGAAGATGAACGCAGGCCGCGTCACTCATTAAGATAACATGAGCGTGTGCATGCAAATATATGCACATGCAGATGTTCAGATATTTAGGCCCGAAATGAGGGGGGAGACCACTCATTGGACGTGCCAATGAGGGTTCAGCCAAGAGTGTCCATACCTGGTCAAAATGTTGAACGGCGGGCTCCCTCCTCTGAAGCTGGAGCTGCTTGTCGATGTTGTCCTTGAGGCACTGGCACACGCGATGCTTCTGCTCGGACGAGTACGCTTCCAGGCTGAGCAGGCAGTCGCACTTCTGAGGGTGGAGGGACAAAGAGAGAGAGACGATGGCGAGAGGTGAGCAACAAGACGGGCGGAGGAATAAGATGGCACGCGACTTTGAAATAACCAATCTTGGGAATTCAATCTGTCTCAGCATTTAAGTCAAAATTGACTGACTGTATTTTATAGCTGCTATCAAAGTGAGTTGGTGGGGTAAGATTAAGGACTGGAACAAAAAAATTAGGTAATTCTGTATTCACACCGGAGTGCAAATATTTTACATTAATAAAGAAGCAACTTCATTTTTTTTTGTTAATTCTCAGCAAAACAATACCCCGGAAGTTTTACAATTCCAACTGCCATCATGCATAACGTCACGTGAGACTTCAATTTGGCCATCCGTCATTCATTCTGGGCGTAGTTTGCTTTTACTTTGGCTTTCTGGGGGCTTCTCATTATTGAAAAACAAGCAGCGTCAACGACATGAGAATAAGTACAGACATGAGCTTTTGTTTATCTTTTCATGTGCCAGTTAAGAATGTTGAGGTGCAGGTTTGACTCGCTAACTGCAATGCAAATATTGCTTATTTCATATCCCATCGTATTCCCATTTGGGCTCACTTTTTATGACACAGCCGCTTGGGTAGAATCTTTGGCAAAATGTGCAAGCATTAGTGAAATTAGATCATGGCCGAAGCGCACTTGAAACAGAATTTGATATGTGGGACCAACAAATCAATAAAGCTCTGCTGGGAAAATGCATGAATCTACGTATTCGACAATCAGTGGTCAAGACAGGGGAGCTGGTGGTCTGAGAGCTTTTCATCCACAAGGGGTTCACTTCTTTTGTGGTTGACATCATGAAACATGTATTGGCTTAAAATGAAATCTGTAATGATGTCATGGCTTTATTTTGCTTCGACCATGCTACCAAAAGTGCCATTTAGCTTCGGTTTGCAGCGCATTGAAAATGCCTTGCAGGCAGCTCAATCTCTCTTTAAGTACGGGCCTTAACGGGAATAATGTCAAACAGAAGAAGACACCGTTTAAAAGTTGTTGTTTATTTGTGCACATGTCCCCTCAGTGTTCCGCTTCTGGCAAAAACATTAGAGTCTTGACATTTTTGGATATAATTTGGGATATGAATAGCACGGATCTTTGTTGTTCCAATTTGTGCAAGCCCTCCTGAGATCAACTTCAGGGTTATATCTCCACGCTCACTGCCCCGCTTAGTAGAAAATCACAATGCCTTTGCTTTATTTTCATGTTCCCCCGACAACATGGGAATCATCCCGGCCTGCCTGGTTGCTCCCTGTCTTTTTCAATCATCCTCAATGTCTCATCTAAGAGGTTATTCACAAAGTGGAACACACAGCGGGCAAAATCCACAAAAAGAATATGACTGCGTGAAAACAAAAGGATCTATTGTGGAGGTCAAACGTGTTAAAACAGACAACAGAAAGCAAAGCATTTATGATATTATAGCAACGTGATGAATTAGCGGCGTCGGCAAAGCAGACAGAGAGATCAGTGTCAATGTTCTATGAAATCCATCATTGAGAGCCAGTTTAAGACTGTCATGGCACACAGGAGGCTGGTAAATGCGGATCACCCACGCAAGCACATGCACTGTATGGTAGATTCATCACTTCTTGGATGTCAGGTTGCTAATAAAACCTTGATCTGATACGTTATGATGTCATCAAATGAGATTATAACTACGAGAGAAGGGCTTTGCAGGGAGATCGCTAATTATAATAAATAAATTTAAAAAACAGTTCTCAGGAGCAAGTATTTGATGCACATGCACCAGTTGCTATATATTGTTAATCACAGCAATAGATTGATTGAATTCGAATGGTGGCTGTAGTTCAGTGCCCAGCTCCTTGTTTGTAACCCCAGCACCAGTCCGAGAGCTCCGCATGAGAAGCTAATGGGTCAAAATCCAATGAATGGTCGCTGGTAGCTGCCATCGAGGTTCTAAAAATAAAGGCAGCATAATCAGATTGATGAAAGTCCTGCCTGTTTGAGGGCCTTCTCCCGAGCCATCTGGCGGATGAGTTTTCAGCATGTCACTGGCGCTCACCTAGCATGACTCAGCGCTGATTAGAATGCTTTTGCTCTCCTATAAACATTTAGGTCACAAATAAGACAGCTGTACGGTGTTTGATATTATGTCAGTTGTGTGCCTTCAGGAAACGCTCGTTAAATGCCCTTGTTTGCTTTCTTGACAACGGCCGGAGGAGTCGATCGATACCAATTTCAGTCTTGGTGGTAAACAGGCCGAGCCGGAGCCAGAAACCGATACACTGCAAGTCAAAACTGTTTTCAACCTAATTTTTAGTTGTCTGAAATGGGCTTGCCTTCTTTTTTTTTGCTTGAAGAACATCTTTAAATCGGGAGATATTGTCAGAGTGTGACAAAATCCGGGCATGAAATCAGCAGACTCTTCCCAAATTAATAAAAAAATAAATGAGAAGAAAGACGTTTGAGAGGCTGCAAATGCACCAGCAACAACATTAAAGGACATTCATAGATCTTTGCTAAGTCCAGGCTATGTCCTCCAAGCAATAACCATCTACTGTGCCATGAAGGTTTGTCTGCTAATTTTAAACAACTTAAGAGCTTTGGAAATGTGTTAGCTATGGTAAATTAAAAGCATACAAATCATTTGAATGGCATGCACTGTGGAAATCTTGTTAAAAAGATAACTGAACAAAGGTTTTGTTTGTTTTTAAACCTGTTTTGTTCTGCTGCTGGGCCATGCAGAATGAGGATCTATATACAGTTTTATGCCAGAACAATTTTTCTGTGCAACAGTGGAGTTTCATATTCTACCACTCTGGTTATTTGTAATACGATGGCTATTTATTAAAAAATTGCAGTGAAACAAAACACCATGACAGGACAGGCCATGACAGGATAGGGCAGGGCAGGGCAGGGTAGGACCGGATCGGATAGGGTAGGATAGGGACAAGAGTCGTGTATTGTAATTAGGGCGTGACCTCACACCAAACACTCTACTTGGTATGTGTCTATTGGTACATGCTAGTGAACTGACACCATCCCGCATACACAAAATATGTTCAAAGAAGGCTGGAGTTGCTGTGCAGGCATGACGAGGACACAGGACCACACACTGCCCAGCCGAGGACCCCACTAAGCAGAAGCCTGGGTGGTCCTTACCGGCACCACCAAAATACCCAAGACCTAAGGGGATTTATTCCAAAATAATGATTTGGAACTCGTGGCAGCAATCTTCTCTCAAGGTAATAACCATAAAAATACACTGTCAACAAGGTCTTCAAAATTAACGATGAGATAAGATTAAAATCAACCAGGAAGAACACGCAAGAGGCCGACAGAAAATTAAAGGAGCTGGCGGAAATTCTGCAAATCACTGGCCGCGATAGACAAACGCTGCATGTTTGCATTCTTCCTCAATGTGTCTTCAGAGAAAATCTCAAATGGAAAAAAAAAAAAAAACACTGCAAATGCTTGGCGAAAAAACAACACATGGTCACACGAAGAGGCGTCATTGCCCATTAGTCACAGCATGATGACTTGTCGCTCCGTCACAATTGGTTTAGTTACAGCGCACCACCATCCCATTGCCTCATAGTCACACAGCAAAGACCACTTGGCATACCACAGCATATAAACAAAAATGTAATACGCTCTTTGGCTGCTTGCAGAGAGACGCAGCACGATATTTAATGTGTCTTGGAAGTATGCCACTCAACGGGTTTAAGGGGATTCTACTTAAGTGTCATATTAACACGAGCTAA